>NW_008795862.1:1283408-1285249 GCF_000699145.1 Aptenodytes forsteri | reverse complement strand
CACCCCGCTGGGTACCGTGGCCACGCTGCACCCACAATGTTGGGGATACCCCGGGCCCAGCCCCGCAGCGGTGATAACCGGGACAAAGTTCAGTGCCACACGGCCGCAGTTCACAGTCCAGCCGCCCTGGCATCCCACCGGCACCCTCCATCCCAGCACCCCACCGGCACTTGCCCTGCTCCCCCTGCCCCGGCACCCTGTTGGCAAAACCCTCCCCGCGGGGTGACACCGCACCGCCAGCTCTGCCGCCCCTGCCAAGCCCCCCGACGCGCCTGGCACGACGTGGTGGCGGCAGGCGGCGCCGACGCGCCTGGCACGACGTGGTGGCTCTGCCGCAGCCGGCACTAGGGGCTATGAGTCATTTTAAGGCCTAAAAAGTTGTTTTCTTCCTCTTTAATGTGCTTTGAAGCTGCTAAGACAAGAAATCCTGACGCTCCCCGGGCTCGGGGACACCGCGGGGATCCCCGGACCCTGCATGGGACAGGATGGGCTCAACACACGCTCCGTCCTCTGTGTGCCACCGTCCTCTCCCTCCCCGAACGAGTCCCTGGCTGCAGCATCAGGGGTCCCATGCCGGGTCACCGAGTCCATCGTCACCTCGTCCCCGGCGGCGATGGGGTTTGCTGCTGCAGGCGGGTGGCTGCTCCCCCAGTTTGGCGGTGCCGGGGCTCAGCGCTGGCTGCAGAGCTGCGGGGGAGCGGGTACACGGTGCGTCCCCCCCACGGTGATGCAACCCTCCCATTTGGCCATCTCCACGGGGACGTCCTCCGGATACTCCACCAGGGCGGGGGCGAAGGGTCCCACGAGCCAGGGCAGGGGCGCGTGCTGCCCCACGTACTCCAGCAGCTCGTCGATGCTCAACTGCGCCCACGTCACCGTCTCCCGGCTTTGCGCCAGCACCAAACCTGACAGGTCGTGGAAGGAGTGGGCGCGGGAGAGGGAAGCCTGCACGCCCTCCACGCCATGCTGGACATGTCCCACCGTCTCCTGCACGCTGCTAGGTAAACTCCGGGCGCCGGCGGCCAGGCGGGTGCAGGCGGCGTGGAGCTGGCGCAGGAGCCCGCGCAGCATGGCCAGCGTCCGCACCTCCACCTGCAAGGCAGCCAGCGGGCAGTGGCGGCCCTGGGGTGCGCTGCTCCCCCTGCCCGGCCCGGCTCAGAGCCCCGTACCTCGGTGTCCTCCAGGAGCATGGTCCCCCAACCCGTACCTCGGTGTCCTCCAGGAGCATGGTCCCCTCCAACCCGTACCTTGGTGTCCTCCAGGAGCATGGTCCCCCAACCCGTACCTCGGTGTCCTCCAGGAGCATGGTCCCCTCCAACCCGTACCTTGGTGTCCTCCAGGAGCATGGTCCCCCAACCCGTACCTCGGTGTCCTCCAGGAGCATGGTCCCCTCCAACCCGTACCTTGGTGTCCTCCAGGAGCATGGTCCCCCAACCCGTACCTCGGTGTCCTCCAGGAGCATGGTCCCCCAACCCGTACCTCGGTGTCCTCCAGGAGCATGGTCCCCCAACCCGTACCTCGGTGTCCTCCAGGAGCATGGTCCCCCAACCCGTACCTCGGTGTCCTCCAGGAGCATGGTCCCCTCCAACCCGTACCTTGGTGTCCTCCAGGAGCATGGTCCCCCAACCCGTACCTCGGTGTCCTCCAGGAGCATGGTCCCCTCCAACCCGTACCTTGGTGTCCTTCATGGGCACAGGCCCCTACCCCATACCTCGGCATCCTCCACAGGCATGGCCCCCCCACCCCACACCTCAGTGTCTTCCATGGGAACGGCCCCCCACCCCACCCCATACCTCGGTGTCCTCCATGGGTACCCCTGCCCCGTACCACAGTCTCCCCCC
>NW_008795862.1:1281931-1283226 GCF_000699145.1 Aptenodytes forsteri | reverse complement strand
ACCGCATCCTTACCAGCTCAAAGATGCGGTGGAGCTGGGCCAGGACCCGCTGGGCGCTGTGCCGTGCCCGCTGCAGCTCACCCAGTGAGCGCCGCAGGGCTCGGTGCCGCAGCTTGGCCGAGAGCGAGCCCACGCGGACGAAGTAGCTCTGCCGCCGTCTCTGCCGCTCTGGTGAGGCCACCGCGACGCCCGCTGCCGCCGCTGCGGAGCCAGGGGGAGAGAACCGTGTGGCTGGACCATCCCAGGCCGGGCACCGGAACATCCCGCCACCGGTGCTGGGATGAGCCCCCCGAGCTCTGCACCCCGTTGTGGGGACACAGGGGTGCCCACCCATGGGATGCTTTGGCCACCAGGTCACGTGGAGGTGTCACCAAAAAGCCAGGTGTCCTCTCCGGTCACCTCTGCTGTGACATGGGGCCAGCTCTGCCCACCGCTACCCTGTGCCGAGCTATAAATACCCGGGGTGGGTGGCACAGGGCTATATTTGCTTTCTGGTTTCCAGGTGAGAGTTCACCCGCCGCCGCGCCGTGTTCCCTGGCTTTGGGTTCCCGCCGGGTGGGGACCGTCCCCTGCGCAGCGTCGTGGTGGCCATGGGCACCGTGTGGGGCTCGGCGGTGCCCTGGCACCGCTGCCCAGGCACCAACGCTGGGGGGCTAAGCAGGGGCACCGGGAGCAAGCGATGCCGGAGCAGTGGTGAGTGATGGGGTGGGGATCCCAGGTGGGCTTGGCACCCCCAAATTTGGGAGATGGTGTCTGGCGTGGCGCTGTCGGCACTCACCTAGCTCCTCGTCTGTCCCGGGCAGGTATCGCTCCACCAGCTCCTCCGACTTCCCCAGCACCGCGTCCACCCCCGTGGCCAGCAGCCGGCCCATGCGGGAGCCCACCACGGTGCTGACGCCGGTGTTCAACGCCGAGCACGTCCTCTCCACGCCGCCCTGCACCACGCCGCGGGCCAGGCCCACCGCGCCGCTCACGGTGGACGACACCAGCTCCCTGGTCCCCGCCACCACCTGGGAGGGGACAGCAGAGGGACACCTTGTCCCACCACCTCACCCAGCGCTGGACCTGCCCCCGTGTCCCCCAGGGGAGACGTTACCCTCTCTGCTCTGGGGGCTGCTGCAGGATGGGCAGCTTCTCCAGTTTATCCAGCCCTTTGCAGGCGTATTCGTTCGCAGTGGAAACTTAAGAGATGAGAAAACAGCTTTTTCTTGCCCTGCTGCCTTGCAAGAGCTCTGCTACAGCCAGTTTTCGGGCACCCCAAAACCCATGGGGTGCTGCCCCCCCTCTCCCCCCCC
>NW_008795862.1:1273953-1280027 GCF_000699145.1 Aptenodytes forsteri | reverse complement strand
CGCCAAGTGTCCTCATGCCAGGTGTCCCCACACCAAGTGTCCTCATGCCAGGTGTCCCCACCCCAGGTGTCCCCACACTAAGTGTCCCCACACCAAGTGTCTCCATGCCAAACGTCTCCATACCGAGTGTCCCCTTGACATATGTCCCTATACCAGGCACCTCCGTGCCAAGCGTCCCCGTGCTGTGTGTCCCCACACCAAGTGTCCCCACACCAAGGGTCCCCATGCCAGGTGTCCCCTTGCCAGATGTCCCCATGCCAGGTGTCCCCACGCCAAGTGTCCCCACACCAAGGGTCCCCATGCCAGGTGTCCCCACGCCAAGTGTCCCCACACCAAGGGTCCCCATGCCAGGTGTCCCCACGCCAAGTGTCCCCTTGCCACGTGTCCCCGCCCCAGGTGTCCCCATGCCAGACGTCTCCATACCAAGTAGCCCCTTGGACATGTGTCCCCATACCAAGTGACCCAACACCAGGTGTCCCCATGCCAGGTGTCCCCTTGCCAGATGTCCCCATGCCAGGTGTCCCCACGCCAAGTGTCCCCACACCAAGGGTCCCCACGCCAGGTGTCCCCACACCAAGTGTCCCCACACCAAGGGTCCCCATGCCAGGTGTCCCCACGCCAAGTGTCCCCACACCAAGGGTCCCCACGCCAGGTGTCCCCACACCAGGTGTCCCCACACCAAGTGTCCCCACACCAAGGGTCCCCACGCCAGGTGTCCCCACACCAGGTGTCCCCACACCAAGTGTCTCCATGCCAAACGTCTCCATACCGAGTGTCCCCTTGACATATGTCCCTATACCAGGCACCTCCGTGCCAAGCGTCCCCGTGCTGTGTGTCCCCACACCAAGTGTCCCCACACCAAGTGTCCCCACACCAAGTGTCTCCATGCCAAACGTCTCCATACCGAGTGTCCCCTTGACATATGTCCCTATACCAGGCACCTCCGTGCCAAGCGTCCCCGTGCTGTGTGTCCCCACACCAAGTGTCCCCACACCAAGGGTCCCCACGCCAGGTGTCCCCACACCAAGTGTCCCCACACCAAGTGTCTCCATGCCAAACGTCTCCATACCGAGTGTCCCCTTGACATATGTCCCTATACCAGGCACCTCCGTGCCAAGCGTCCCCATGCTGTGTGTCCCCACACCAAGTGTCCCCACACCAAGGGTCCCCACGCCAGGTGTCCCCACACCAAGTGTCCCCACACCAAGGGTCCCCATGCCAGGTGTCCCCACGCCAAGTGTCCCCTTGCCACGTGTCCCCGCCCCAGGTGTCCCCATGCCAGACGTCTCCATACCAAGTAGCCCCTTGGACATGTGTCCCCATACCAAGTGACCCAACACCAGGTGTCCCCATGCCAGACGTCTCCATACCAAGTAGCCCCTTGGACATGTGTCCCCATACCAAGTGACCCAACACCAGGTGTCCCCATGCCAGACGTCTCCATACCAAGTAGCCCCTTGGACATGTGTCCCCATACCAAGTGACCCAACACCAGGTGTCCCCATGCCAGGTGTCCCCACGCCAAGTGTCCCCTTGCCACGTGTCCCCGCCCCAGGTGTCCCCATGCCAGGTGTCCCCACGCCAAGTGTCCCCTTGCCACGTGTCCCCGCCCCAGGTGTCCCCATGCCAGACGTCTCCATACCAAGTAGCCCCTTGGACATGTGTCCCCATACCAAGTGACCCAACACCAGGTGTCCCCATGCCAGACGTCTCCATACCAAGTAGCCCCTTGGACATGTGTCCCCATACCAAGTGACCCAACACCAGGTGTCCCCATGCCAGGTGTCCCCACGCCAAGTGTCCCCACACCAAGGGTCCCCACGCCAGGTGTCCCCACACCAAGTGTCTCCATGCCAAACGTCTCCATACCGAGTGTCCCCTTGACATATGTCCCTATACCAGGCACCTCCGTGCCAAGCGTCCCCGTGCTGTGTGTCCCCACACCAAGTGTCTCCATGCCAAACGTCTCCATACCGAGTGTCCCCTTGACATATGTCCCTATACCAGGCACCTCCGTGCCAAGCGTCCCCGTGCTGTGTGTCCCCACACCAAGTGTCTCCATGCCAAACGTCTCCATACCGAGTGTCCCCTTGACATATGTCCCTATACCAGGCACCTCCGTGCCAAGCGTCCCCGTGCTGTGTGTCCCCACACCAAGTGTCCCCACACCAAGGGTCCCCATGCCAGGTGTCCCCACGCCAAGTGTCCCCTTGCCACGTGTCCCCGCCCCAGGTGTCCCCATGCCAGGTGTCCCCTTGCCAGATGTCCCCATGCCAGGTGTCCCCACGCCAAGTGTCCCCTTGCCACGTGTCCCCGCCCCAGGTGTCCCCATGCCAGGTGTCCCCACGCCAAGTGTCCCCACACCAAGTGTCTCCATGCCAAACGTCTCCATACCGAGTGTCCCCTTGACATATGTCCCTATACCAGGCACCTCCGTGCCAAGCGTCCCCGTGCTGTGTGTCCCCACACCAAGTGTCCCCACACCAAGGGTCCCCATGCCAGGTGTCCCCACGCCAAGTGTCCCCACACCAAGGGTCCCCACGCCAGGTGTCCCCACACCAAGTGTCCCCACACCAAGGGTCCCCATGCCAGGTGTCCCCACGCCAAGTGTCCCCACACCAAGGGTCCCCATGCCAGGTGTCCCCACGCCAAGTGTCCCCTTGCCACGTGTCCCCGCCCCAGGTGTCCCCATGCCAGACGTCTCCATACCAAGTAGCCCCTTGGACATGTGTCCCCATACCAAGTGACCCAACACCAGGTGTCCCCATGCCAGGTGTCCCCACGCCAAGTGTCCCCTTGCCACGTGTCCCCGCCCCAGGTGTCCCCATGCCAGGTGTCCCCACGCCAAGTGTCCCCACACCAAGGGTCCCCACGCCAGGTGTCCCCACACCAAGTGTCCCCACACCAAGTGTCCCCACACCAAGGGTCCCCATGCCAGGTGTCCCCACGCCAAGTGTCCCCACACCAAGGGTCCCCATGCCAGGTGTCCCCTTGCCAGATGTCCCCATGCCAGGTGTCCCCACGCCAAGTGTCCCCACACCAAGGGTCCCCATGCCAGGTGTCCCCACGCCAAGTGTCCCCACACCAAGGGTCCCCATGCCAGGTGTCCCCTTGCCAGATGTCCCCATGCCAGGTGTCCCCTTGCCAGATGTCCCCATGCCAGGTGTCCCCACGCCAAGTGTCCCCTTGCCACGTGTCCCCGCCCCAGGTGTCCCCATGCCAGGTGTCCCCACGCCAAGTGTCCCCTTGCCACGTGTCCCCGCCCCAGGTGTCCCCATGCCAGACGTCTCCATACCAAGTAGCCCCTTGGACATGTGTCCCCATACCAAGTGACCCAACACCAGGTGTCCCCATGCCAGGTGTCCCCACGCCAAGTGTCCCCTTGCCACGTGTCCCCGCCCCAGGTGTCCCCATGCCAGACGTCTCCATACCAAGTAGCCCCTTGGACATGTGTCCCCATACCAAGTGACCCAACACCAGGTGTCCCCATGCCAGACGTCTCCATACCAAGTAGCCCCTTGGACATGTGTCCCCATACCAAGTGACCCAACACCAGGTGTCCCCATGCCAGGTGTCCCCTTGCCAGATGTCCCCATGCCAGGTGTCCCCACGCCAAGTGTCCCCACACCAAGGGTCCCCACGCCAGGTGTCCCCACACCAGGTGTCCCCACACCAAGTGTCTCCATGCCAAACGTCTCCATACCGAGTGTCCCCTTGACATATGTCCCTATACCAGGCACCTCCGTGCCAAGCGTCCCCATGCTGTGTGTCCCCACACCAAGTGTCCCCACACCAAGGGTCCCCATGCCAGGTGTCCCCACGCCAAGTGTCCCCTTGCCACGTGTCCCCGCCCCAGGTGTCCCCATGCCAGACGTCTCCATACCAAGTAGCCCCTTGGACATGTGTCCCCATACCAAGTGACCCAACACCAGGTGTCCCCATGCCAGGTGTCCCCACGCCAAGTGTCCCCTTGCCACGTGTCCCCGCCCCAGGTGTCCCCATGCCAGACGTCTCCATACCAAGTAGCCCCTTGGACATGTGTCCCCATACCAAGTGACCCAACACCAGGTGTCCCCATGCCAGACGTCTCCATACCAAGTAGCCCCTTGGACATGTGTCCCCATACCAAGTGACCCAACACCAGGTGTCCCCATGCCAGACGTCTCCATACCAAGTAGCCCCTTGGACATGTGTCCCCATACCAAGTGACCCAACACCAGGTGTCCCCATGCCAAGCATCTCCATACCAAACGTCCCCAAGCCAGGTGTCCCCATGCCAAGGAGAGCCCCACAGGGTCCCAGGCCTTCCCCAGCCCCTGTGGGTGCTCAGGCCAGGGGACAGCAGTGTCACCCAGCGGTGAGCAACGCCGGAGGGTGGGAGAGGGTGGTGGGCAATCCTCTGTGGGGGAGCAGGCTGGCCTGGACAGGAAGGGGCACGGGCAGGGGACACAGCAGGTACGGGATGGGCACGGCCGGGGGACATGGTGCCCGTCACTGCCTAATCCCTGGGGACTTCACAGGATGACACACAGGAGAAAGTAGGTGAAGGCTCCAAGTGACACCGTTTAATGTGCCTTTGTGGGATGGGGACAGGGACATGTGTCAGGCAGGATGGGGACAGGGAGGTGGGACAGCCTGAGCCGGGGGGATGGGGCTGGGGGCCACTGGGATGGGCATCACGGGATGGGGACAGGGGCCTTTGGGCTGGGGACAGCTGCAGCCCTGCTCTCCCTGCCTCAGTTTCCCCAGGAGAGCTCGTCTCAGCTGGGGACAGAGTGGCAGGGAGGGAGGTGACATGCCCAGGTACCTGAGGTGACACCAAGCCACTTGCCTAGGGGTCCGGCAGGCGCTGGCCGTCCCCCTTGGTCTCACAGCCCGTGTCCCCAGCCTGGCTCACGGCAGCCACCTCCTGTCCCCGGTAGCGCATGGGGCTGGCGCAGAGGGTGTCGTGGGTGGTGGTGAGCCGTGGGGCCGCACGCCGCAGCAGCGCCAGCAGCGGGCGCTCGCAGACCCAGGGGTTGCCCGAGATGTCGAGGTCCAACGCGGGGCCGGGGGACCGGAGGGGCAGCTCCAGTGCCCGCAGCCGGTTATGTGCCAGGTCGAGGACGCGGAGATGACGCAGGGGGACGAAGATGCCGGCGGGCAGTGCCCGCAGCTCGTTACCCTGGAGGAAGAGGAAGCGCAGGGCAGGCACGGGCACGAAGGTGGTGGGCGGCAGCGTGCCCAGCCGGTTCCCCTCCAGGCCCAGCCCCTGCAGCGCCCGCAGCCCGGCCAGCGCGCCCGGCGCCAGCGATGCCAGGCGGTTGCGGGACAGATCCAGGCTACGCAGGGAATGCAGCGCGTGGAAAACGGCTGGGCAGCTCCCGGCGGGCGGCACCTCCGCCAACGCGTTGGCAGCCAGGTTGAGCCAGTGCAGCTGGGGAAGGTGCTGGAACCAGGCGGGCTGCAGCGCCTGCAGCAGGTTCCCCTGCAGCACCAAGTGCTGGAGGTGGCCGGTGCCGGTGAAGATGCCAGCGGGGAGGTCGGCCAGGAGGTTGTCCGTCAGGTCGAGGACGCGCAGGGTGGGCACGGGGCGCAGGAGGGCTTCGGGGAGGGTTGTAAGGCGGTTGGAGGAGAGATGGAGCTCCTGCAGCTGGGGCAGCCCGGCCAGGGCGGTGGGGAGGAGGGCGGCCAGTGCCGTGAACTCCACCGAGATGGCCAGGGTGGTGGTGGGCAGCCCGGAGGGGAAGGTGCTCAGGGTGGGCTCCGTGCAGATGAAATGGGTGGCATTGGGTTGGGGGGAGCACGGCGCGGCGGGGCCGAGTGGCAGCAGCAGCAGCAGCAGCAGCGGTGGCAGGATTCGGCCCGATGGCATCATGGTGCTGGCCTGCGGGGCAGGCGGCCATCGTCGCTCGAGAGTTGTGCAAGCCCTGCCGCTGCCGTCCCGCTGCCGGCTCTCCACCCCGGGGTGGGCAGGCCATGGCTGCAGGCAGGGACATGCCCCGACCCCCATGTCCCCCCCTCCCTGGCCCCACTCCGAGCCCCCCAGCCCTGCCCTCACCTTCCCCACCGGCCAGCGAGCCTACCCCGCGACG
>NW_008795862.1:1270797-1271022 GCF_000699145.1 Aptenodytes forsteri | reverse complement strand
GGCACTGGGCAGGGGTTGACCCCAGGCTGGAGGGGTTGAGTGTGCCCCATCCCCAGATAACGCACACATTTGGGGGCCCCCCCACCCCCCTGCACCCCAAACGTTCACTGTGTCCCATCACCGTCACCAACGCACCCCAGTGGCACCCCCTGGCCGGGTGTCCCCAGGGTGCTGGCAGCACCCACAAGCCCCCCTGGGTGCCCAGGCATGGCCGATGGGTGCGAG
>NW_008795862.1:1269405-1270567 GCF_000699145.1 Aptenodytes forsteri | reverse complement strand
AGGAGAGGGGGATGCCGCGAGCCGGGCGGCTGGAGCCGGCGTGCAGCCGGCCGGCGCCGGCAGCGGTAGTGCCAGATCCACCGGGGTCCCGCAAAGCGGCGTTGATGATGTTGTGGCTCTGCTCCCAGGTGCAGTTTTGGAGGGCGCCGGGGCAGCGTTTCTGCTGCAACGGGGTCTGCTCCGGCGTGGGCAGGACCCCCGAGTCCAGGTCGTGTTGGGTGACCTTCCCCAACTCCTTGGGCCAACCGTTGGGCATGAGCGGGGCCAGCAAGGCGCCGGGTTGCCCGCCGCGCGCCCGCCGCTCACCCAGCCGGCTGACGCTCACCACCGACTCGCTGTGCGCCAGGATGGTCTCCTTGTCCTTGCGGCGTGCCAGCTCCTTGCGGTCCCGGTGGCCGATGAACCAGCAGACGCTGAAGCCGGAGATGACGGCGCCGATGACAAAGGCGGCTACGGAGGAGATCACCAACAGGTTCACCGATACCAGCCCGTCCGGCTCGTCCACGAAGCTCTCCGTCACCAGCCCTGGGTGATGGCAGGGGGGACACGCAAGGGGACGGCCGAAGAGGAAGCCTGGCGGTGCCGCCGCCGTGTCCCCGAGCCCTGTCCCTGCCCCGCACTCACCCTCGCACTCGCCCAGGTGGGACGTGCTGCCGCCGGCGATGTCCTGCTCGAAGGCCACCCTGGGGGGGGTGTTACAAATTATGGGGGAGTCAGTCGGTCCCAAACAGCTTGGCAGAGGGCTCCCAGCTTGCTTCGGCAAGCGATGAGTTTGCTGGGCCTCAGCAGTATGGGGGTTGCAGGAGCCGATGCTCTCTGGGGAGCCCCTGAGACCCCGCTGTCATCCCCCCCCCAAGTCCCCCAGCGTTCACCCCCGGGGCCTGGCAGCCTTACCGGGGGCTGGGCTCCAGGAAGACGCAGGAGCCCTCGGGCGTCCAGCCGCAGTAGGGATCCCGGCTCACGAGGCAATTCCTGGCAGGGAGCAGAGACGTCAGGATCAGCCAGGACATGGGGGGGGGATGACACCTCAGCCCCCACGAGGCCCTGCACCATGCCGTGCCTCAGTTTCCCCTGGCTGTGCTCCCAGCCATGCTGAGCCCTTCCCAGCCGAATCGTGCCACAGGGCAAATTCCTGTGACGTGAAGGTAACCCCTCTCCGCTC
>NW_008795862.1:1268021-1268375 GCF_000699145.1 Aptenodytes forsteri | reverse complement strand
CCCCCCCCCCCATCCATCCCCCCACCCCTCTGACCCACCCACCCAACTCTTGCATCCCTCTGACCCATCCCCTCCAACCATCCATCCCTCTCGCCCATCCCTCCATCCCCAGCCACCTCATTCATCCTCCTCTGTCACCTTGCAACCATCAATCCCTCCCTAAACATCCCATCCATCTACCCATGCCCCCCCCATCAATCCAACCACTCCTCATCCATCCAGCTCTCCAACCGCTCACCCATCCATCCACCCCCCCACCCAACTGTCCCCCCCCCCCCCCAACCACCCACCCACTCACCCAACCACCCACCCACTCATCCAACCACTCACCCACACACCCGTCCATCTCTACAT
>NW_008795862.1:1266026-1267943 GCF_000699145.1 Aptenodytes forsteri | reverse complement strand
CCCGTCCGTCTCTCCATCCACCCACCCATCCAACCACTCGCCCACCCATCCACCCACACATCTGACCACCCCCACCCACCCCCCTCCCTCCTGACACCCCAGCACCCACCTCCCGGGGTGGTAGGTCTCAAACTCCTCCAGGAAGACGCTCTGGCTGCCGGGGGGGGCGGGCGCGGGGCTGGTGCTGGCGTTGGGCTGGATGAGGAACTTGAGTACGGTGCCCGTGCTGGAGCCCAGGAAGACCACGGTGTGGTTGCCCCACGGCCCCGCTGTGTTGTCCACCACGATCTTGCGGAGCTGGTACCTGCGTGGTGCGAACGGAGCAGGCGTTGGGGTGTGCGGGAGCCCGCGTGTCCCCAGGAAGGGGGAAACTGAGGCAGGGTGGCGGGCTGGGACCCCCCGAGGGGATGGACAGGCTGCGGCTGGCCCTGAGCAGGGAGTCCCCAGGGAGCGCGAGGGGCCGTGCAGATCCCAAATGGAAACTAGTCCAGATCCCGGCCAGGACCCAGCCCAGATCCCACCCAGGAACCCACCAGACCCATCCCAGATCCCACCCACGACTCATCCCAGATCCCACTCAGGATCCTGCCCAAATCCTGCCTGGACCCAGCCTGGATTCCACCCACATCCCAGCTGGGACCCAGCCCAGACCCCACCAAGGAACCAGCCCAGATCCCTCCAGTCCCTTGGCGGGATCCCAGCTGGTCCCCAGCCCCACGTCCCCATACCCAGCCTCGTGTCCCCCTCCCCAGCCCTGCATCCTTGTCCCCAGCCTTGGGTCCCTTGTGTCCCTGTCCCCAGCCTTCTGTCCCTGTCCCCAGCCTTCTGTCCCTGTCCCCAGCCCCACATGCCCGTCTGCAGACTTGTGTCCCTGTCCCCAGCTTCGCGGCCCCAGCCCCAGCCTCGTGTCCCGGTCCCCAGCCCTGCGTGCCCATCCTCAGCCTCGTGTCCCCGTCCCCAACCCTGCGTCCCCATCCCCACATGCTCGTCCCCAGCCCTGCGTCCCCGTCCCAGCCTCGTGTCCCCAGCCCTGCGTCTCCATCCCCAGCGCCGCGCACGCCCCGGCTGCCCTGCCAGCAGAAGGCTATGGCCCGAGAGCGCCGCTTGATTAATTCCCCATCAAGCAGCAATTAAGGCCGATTTAATTAGGATGAGACAATCTCGACTGCAAAGTTTATGAGATTTATCAGGTCTCCCGGTGCTCTCCCGGCGCTGGCACGCACGTGCAAGGGCCGCACGAGAGGTTCCGGCCAGCACCCACCAGCACCCACCAGCCCCCCCGTCCCTCCCCGGGCCAGATCCTGCCCCGGGGTGCTCACCGACTCATGGTGCGGAGGATCCAGGGTGCGTTGCCCAGGGATGGCACCGCCTCGTCCATCAGCGGGTGCGTCTTGACAAAGTTGAGGATCTCGTCGGGGAAGGTGCTGGAGGAGTTGTAGCGCATCCCCGGGGACGCGCAGCACCCGGGCCTGCGGCCGCGGCACGGCTCAGCGTCCCCATGGCCACGCTGGCCTTGTCCCCAGCCCTGTCCCCAGTCCTGCCTGTCCCCAGCCCTGCCACTACCAGCCCTGCCTGTCCCCAGCCCTATCCCCAGCCCAGCTGATACCAGCCCTGGCTGTCACTGTTCCTGTCCCTATCCCTGTCCCCACCCCTGCTGGTACTGGCCCTGGCTGTCCCCAGCCCAATCCCCGTCCCCATCCCCTCTACCCTTCCTGCTGGTGTCAGCCCTGACTGTCCCTGTGCCCATCGCTGTCCTTTTCCCTGTCCCCACCACTGTCCCTGCTAGCACCAGCCCTTGCCCACCCCATCCTTGTCCCCGTCCCCATCCCTGTCCCTAACCACCCTCCCTGCTGGTACCAGCCCTGATCATTCCTGTCCCCATCCCTGTCCCTGTCCCCATCCCTGTCCCTATGCCCA
>NW_008795862.1:1265785-1266014 GCF_000699145.1 Aptenodytes forsteri | reverse complement strand
GGTGGCGTTGCCGGGGGAGGGCCCCGCCTCGTCCATCAGCGGGTGCGTCTTGACAAAGTTGAGGATCTCGTCGGGGAAGGTGCTGGAGGAGTTGTAGCGCATCCCCGGGGACGCGCAGCACCCGGGCCTGCGGCCGCGGCACGGCTCAGCGTCCCCATGGCCACGATGGCCTTGTCCCCAGCCCTGTCCCCAGTCCTGCCTGTCCCCAGCCCTGCCACTACCCACTCTG
>NW_008795862.1:1262241-1265599 GCF_000699145.1 Aptenodytes forsteri | reverse complement strand
TGCTGGTACTGGCCCTGGCTGTCCCCAGCCCAATCCCCGTCCCCATCCCCTCTACCCTTCCTGCTGGTGTCAGCCCTGACTGTCCCTGTGCCCATCGCTGTCCCTTTCCCTGTCCCCACCACTGTCCCTGCTAGCACCAGCCCTTGCCCACCCTGTCCTTGTCCCCGTCCCCATCCCTGTCCCTAACCACCCTCCCTGCTGGTACCAGCCCTGATCATTCCTGTCCCCATCCCTGTCCCTGTCCCCATCCCTGACCCTATGCCCACTCTCATCGCTCTCCCTCCGGGTGCCAGCCTGGCTGTCCCCATCCCTGTCCCCAGCTCAGCTGGTACTGGTCCTGGCTGTCACTATTCCTGTCCCCGTCCCCGTCCCCACTACCCTTCCTGCTGGTGTCAGCCCTGACTGTCTCTGTCCCCATCCCTGTCCCTTTCCCCATCCCCACCACTGTCCTTGCTAGTACCAGCCCTTGCCAACCCTGTCCCCGTCCCCATCTCTGTCCCCATCATCATCCCTGTCCCAATCATCATCCCCATCCCCGTCCCTACCACCCTCCGTGTGGATACCAGCCCTGGCTGTCCCTGTCCCTATCCCTGTCCCCACCTCCATCCCCATGCCCCTTCCTGTCGGTCCCAGCCTGGATGTCCCCATCCCTGTCCCTGTGGCACGTCACTCACCGGGGCTTTGGCACCATGTCCTCGGGCACGGGTGTCCAGATGGATTCGGGTGATTTCTGTTCCCGGAAACGTCCCTCGAAGACGGCGGCCACTTGGGTCATGTCGAAGGCGCAGACGGCCGAGCCGGGGATGCTGGGGGGACGCAGGCACAGGGTGAACACCTCAACCCATCCCCCATGTCCCTCATGTCCCCCACGGGCACTGGGGCGCACAGAGGGGTCCCAGCCCAGCCCCGGGGGTCTCAGCGGGGCACAAGAGGGTCCAACCTGTTGGCAGGCGTGGAGAAGACGGCCAGCACCACGGGGCGCCCGTCCAGCTCCAGGATGTCCGTCACGGCTTGGATAACGTTGAAGTAGAAGTGCGAGTCGCCCGGCACGGAGCAGTTGAGCCGGGCCTTGAGGAAGGAGGTCCACTGCTTCTCCAGCACCCGCTGTGAGCCCCCCATGTCGTTCTTGCACACCCGGGCCACCCGGGACACCACCACCTACGGGACGGTCACCCATCACCATCTGGTACCCAACCCTGATGAGTGTCCTCTTGTCCCTGTCCCCACCCCAGGTGTCTCGGGACACCGCAAGGATGTCTCCCACCTTCTCCAGATAGTTGAACTCCATGGCGATCTCCCGGAAGAAGAAGTAGACGTGGCTCCTCCATTCCACGGCGTGCACGAAGTAGGGCTCTGCGGGGACAGTGGCAGGGTCAGGGATGTCCCAGGATGGTGTCAAAGGGGACGGGGACCGGTGCTGTGTGGCACACGGTGGGCGCCACGCCACGGGAGGCACCTTTGAACCATTTGGAGTCGTGTTTGACGGTGCGGAGGGTCGGGCTGTCCCCCAGGCTGCGGTAGATGACGGCGTCAATGGCCAGGAAATCCGTCACCGTGGCGGTGAAGAGCATCCCCCCTGCGTGGGAGAGGGGCGTCAGCCAGGCACGGGGCTGGGGACGGCAGGCAGAGCACCCGGTGCGGCGCCGGCGGTGCCAGCACTGACCTGTGAAGAGGGCCACGTTGGCGTGCTTGGGATCGTAGGGACACCGGGCCATGCCGCTGATGTTGTCCCCGATGGGCTCCAGCGTGTCCATCTAGAGCGGGGTGAGATGGGGCCGTGAGCGATGCCACCCGGGCAGCGGGGTCCGGGCTGCCTCCGTGGCACAGGCAGGAGCATCCCCTGCCCGCGGAGCCGGTCACCCGGACACAGGGGTGATGACACACGGGGTCCCAGGTGTCTCCATCCCGGTGGCGGGTGGGTGACTCACGCTGTAGTTGGCACAGACGGGGTTGAAGGCGTTGGTGCCGCAGACGAAGAGCAGGCTCTCATTCCGCACCAGCAGCACCTTGACGAAGTTACGGCACTCTGCCTGCGCCGGCGAGAGGGAACCATCACCCCTCGGCACCCTTGTCCGCCCCACCCCACCCCTGGGTGCTCCCACCCAGGCCCCCATCGCTGCGAGGGTCTGGCTTGGGGGGTATTTTCACCCCAAAACGGCATTTATGGGACCTGGAAATTGGATTTCTGGCAGATGCTGGGCTGTGCCTGCTCTGCTCCACGGGCCCGAAATAATTAATTACAAACTCAGTTATCCAAGCGGCTGATAAATCACAGAGACACAACCGCTGGCAGGGAGTGGGGAGGCGGAGGGTGACACCGGGGGGACGCACGGGGTGGCTTTGTCCCTGTGACACGGTGCGCAGAAGGCGCTCGGTCCCCTCCCGGGGGAGGCCTCACGGGCTGCGGACCCCCCCACCCCATACCTCGTGTTTCCCCTTCATCCGGCAGATGCTGATGTCGTGCTGGTTCGAGCGCCACGTCAGCTTCTGGGGGTGGGGAGAAAACCCAGTGTGGGGCCGGGGCGAAGCCGGCAGCGCCCCCCACCTTTTTTGGCTCGGCACTTACCCGGTGGTAGCGCATCTCGCTGGCACCGGTGGGCTCCAGGCTCACGCGGTAGACGTTGTCCCTGGGGAGGGGGACACGGGTGTCACCACCCTGCAGGGCTCCCGGCTGCGATGCTGGGGGCACCCCGGGGATGTGCCCCCCAGCGAGGCATGTTGGGAGGGGGGGGTGTGCGGGATCCACTGCCACCCCCCTGGAGAGATGTGGGGTGCTGGGGTGGGCGATGAGCATCACTGGGGCAGGGACAGCCCCGTCGGAGCCCCCTGAGGTGTCCAACCTGCTGGGGTTCCCCCATGGCAGATTTTGGGGTGTCCCAGGGCAGGTAGTGGGGTCCTTCCCCAGCAAAGAGGGTTGGGGTGGGTGTCGGGTGCCCACCCCTATCGTGGGGAGGCTTTGGGGTGCCACGGTTCGGACCTGTCCCCGATGAAGAGGGTCCGGTTGACCTTGAGGATGCGCTGGATGTTGAGGCGCTGGGTCCCCCCACCCTCAGGGCCGGCCGGGCGGCTCGTCCCGTGGCCCGTAGCGCTTCCCAGCTGGGGGGGCCACACACACACACGGGGGGGGTCACACGTTGCCGGGGCACCCCCACCCACCCTGGTTCCCCCAGCCAGAGCGACCACCCTCATCCAGCCTTGCCCATGGGTGGCCCCTCCTGCCTTCGACCCAAAGCACCCCAAAACCTCTTCCCATGGGTGCCTCCCTCCTGCCTTCACCCCAAAACCCCTTCCCATGGGTGCCTCCCTCCTGCCTTCACCCCAAAACCCCTTCCCATGGGTGCCCCCCTCCTGCCTTCCC
>NW_008795862.1:1261577-1261796 GCF_000699145.1 Aptenodytes forsteri | reverse complement strand
GTGTCTCGGAGGGCGGGTGGGGGGGCTTAAGGCGCCGGCGCTGGGCCGGTGCCAGCGGCGAGGGGCCGGCACGGGATGCGTCTGGGATTGGGAATAGGGAAGCGAGTCCTTCCCCGGCTGAAGAATTTCAAATATGCTGGGAAAAGCGGCCCCCACGCCCCCGCCGAGCCGCCCCCAGCGCCTGCGCGGCTCCGCACTGGGGCTACTGGCCAAACAGGG
>NW_008795862.1:1260385-1261533 GCF_000699145.1 Aptenodytes forsteri | reverse complement strand
AGCCAGTGCATGGTGGCGTGGCAGGGCTGGGGACACGGGGACACAGGGGAAGCCAGCGAGGCTCTTCCCCCATCCGACATACCATCGGGATGGCTCGGAAAATCCCTGGGGACACGTCAGAGCGCCACACGCCATGGCACCCCTGCCGCCAGACAGCCCCAATGCCACGGCCACCATCCCCCCCACCGCGCTGGGCCACCGTCACCGTCCTGCCATCCGTCCCCGTGGGGCAGCGGGGACTGGAGTAGGGCTGGGTAATTAGCAGCCAGGCAAAGATTTAATTGATTATCAATTCCGTGAGAGCAGGGAGCGGGTTCGATCGAACCGTCGCCCTTCTGCCGCCGCGTCCCCTGCGGGGAGCCAGGGGGGTGACATTGCGCGGGGCTGGGGGTCACGGTGCCAGGACGCCGGGCAGCGCCAGTGGGGAGACTCGTCCCCGTCCCCTCTGCAGTGTCACCAGCCTCGGGTGAGACCCAGCACTGTCCCCATCCCGGTCCCCTCTGCGGTGTCACAGCCTCCGGGGACATCTGACCCCGACCCTGCTGTGTCCACAGCCTCCGGGTAGGACCTGACTCCAGTGGGACCTGACTCCGGTGTCACAGCCCCTGGGGGACAACTGACCCCATCCCCACGGTCTCATGGACCCCAGGGACACCCAAATCTGTCCCCACAGTGTCACAGCCCCAGGGACACCCAAATCTGTCCCCACAGTGTCACAGCCCCAGGGACGCCCAACTCTGTCCCCACGGTGTCATGGACCCCCGGGACATCCAACAATGTCCCCACGGTGTCACAGCTCCTGGGGACAACTGACCCCATCCCCACGGTGCCACAATCCCCAGGGACAACTGACTCCGTCCCCATGGCGTCATGTACTCAAAGAACACCCAACCCCGTCCTCACGGTGTCACAGCCCCCGGGGACACCCAACCCGGTGTCACAGCTCCTGGGGACAACTGACCCCATCCCCACGGTGCCACAATCCCCAGGGACAACTGACTCCGTCCCCATGGCGTCATGTACTCAAAGAACACCCAACCCCGTCCTCACGGTGTCACAGCCCCCGGGGACACCCAACCCCCCCGTCCTCACGGTGTCACAGCCCCCGGGGCCCCCCAACCCCCCCCCCGCCCGCCGCTCCACACGCA
>NW_008795862.1:1256112-1257133 GCF_000699145.1 Aptenodytes forsteri | reverse complement strand
GCCCCCACGGGCCTCCCGCTCCGTTTACCGGCTCCGCTTACAGCTGCCGTTTATAGCCCCCGTCCCCACCCCTGTCCCCTCCCCACCGCCCATGAGCCCCCCTCCCCCGGGCGGGGACCCAGGCGTCCGGGCCCCCCGGGACATCCCCACGCACCAAGGGGGGGGTCCGACCCACCGACATGGGCTCTGGGGATGGTGGGGACCCCGCAGTCACTTTGGGTGGTTTTGTCCCCGCACCCGTCACCCACCGCGGGTGCCCAGGGGTGACACGAGTCGCTGGGTGCTGTCAGCAACTTCGACACCCGCCGGGTGACACCCATGGGTGCTGGGTGCCCCCGGCACGTCCCTTCCACCATGTCAGGGCAGTGCTGGTGGCTGGCCAGAGCCGCGTGGTAATTTGCATATTAAATACATACTCATCTGCATATTAAGGATGGTTTCCTATCGAGGAGGCATCACGCTTCATGCCAAATCAAACCCCATGGAGGGGACAGTGGGGGATGACAGGCGGGGTGCTGTCCCCCCCCCAGTTCACAGCCTTTGTCCCCTGTCCCCAAGCACATGGCTGCCCTGTCCCCCCCCCCCAAGTTCACAGCCCTTGTCCCCTGTCCCCCAGGGCACATGAATCCTCTTGTCCTGCTGGTCCCCCCAAAGGCACTTGTCCCTACAGACACACGTCCTCCCCGTGTCCCTCCTGTCCTCCCCAAGACTGTCACCCCCCCTTATCCCCAAAAGCACTCACCCCTCCTTGTCCCCAAAGGTGCACGTCCCCCCATGTCCCTCCTGTCCCTCCAAGACAGCCATCCCCTTTGTCCCCCTTGTCCCCAGAGTCACACATCCCCAAAGGAACTCACCCTCCTCGTCCTCCCTGGTCTCCTGTGCCACCCCAGGGGCTCTTGCCCCCTTGCCGGGTCCCCTCGGGCTGCCGAGCCTTGCCCCGGCACCCTGCTTCGGCACCCGCGGGGCCCTGGGGCCCCGGGGCCGTTGGCTGCCGCAGACAAGACCCGCCGGCGGCGGAACG
>NW_008795862.1:1252517-1256102 GCF_000699145.1 Aptenodytes forsteri | reverse complement strand
CGTGCCTCAGTTTCCCCTTGGTATGGGAAGGGGGAACCCCCTGCTCCAGCCCCGAACCCGGCCACCGCTCCCGGGGAGCCCCCACCCAAAGCCCTGTTGGTCCCCTGGACCACACCTCCCCTTGTGCAGCCCAGGGTGCCCCATCCCTATGAAGCCCATGTGCCCAAGGAACCCTGTCCCCAGGGAGCCCACCCCGAACCCGGCCACCGCTCCCGGGGAGCCCCCACCCAAAGCCCTGTTGGTCCCCTGGACCACACCTCCCCTTGTGCAGCCCAGGGTGCCCCATCCCTATGAAGCCCATGTGCCCAAGGAACCCTGTCCCCAGGGAGCCCAGTCCCCAGGGTGCCCCCATCCCTAGGGTGCCCCATCCCCAGGGATCCTTGTCCCCAGGGGCCCTGTCCCCCCCCATCCCCATGGAGCCCATCTCCCCAGAGTGCTCTGTCCCCAGGGTGCCCCCATCCCCATGGAGCCCCGTCCCCAGGGAGCCCGATCCCCAGGGATCCCTGTCCCCATGGAGCCCATGTCCCCAGGGTGCCCCGTCCCCAGGGTACCCCGTCCCCAGGGAGCCCCGTCCCCAGGGTGCCCCCATCCCTAGGGTGCCCCATCCCCATGGATCCTTGTCACCAGGGAGCCCTGTCCCCAGGGTACCCCGTCCCCAGGGAGCCCCGTCCCCAGGGTGCCCCCATCCCTAGGGTGCCCCATCCCCAGGGATCCTTGTCCCCAGGGAGCCCTGTCCCCAGGGTACCCCGTCCCCAGGGAGCCCCGTCCCCAGGGTGCCCCCATCCCTAGGGTGCCCCAGCCCTGAGCAGGCAGAGGGACGCGCAGCTCCTGGTTCAATCCCAACAGCCGACAGGCAAACCCAGCTCCACACAGGAGACCCTACAATAACAAACCAGCGCACGCAAACTCCGCCCCGGCTGGAGACCCTACAATAACAAACCGCCATGCTTACACCCAGCTCCAGGCAGGAACCCTACAATAACAAACCAGGGCACGGAGCCCCATCATTAACCGGACGGGAGGTTGCCGTACACACCTGCACCCATTGAAACAACCCCCCAAAAACACCCCAAAACAACCCCGATCCCGAGAAAGCAACCCTACAATAACAAACCCGCAGCCGGAGGAGGTGCCGGGGAGACCGGCAGCGAGCGCTCAGCCCCTCAGCCTGCTCATTTTTTAAGCCTTAATAAAGTTTAGATGGTGGTGGTGGTTTTTATCTCCATTTCGGGCTCCCCCGTGCCGGCCGCGCTCGGCTGCTCTGCTCCGGCCGGGAAAATGGGGCTTTTAATTGCTCCAAGCCCAGGCGCCGGCACTTCAAGTTCAGATTTCTACGCTTCAAAACACTTATTTGTAGTTAAATAAGATTAAATACCCGCTCGGTCAAACAGCGCGGAGAGAGGCGAGGGGTGTGGGCGAGTGCTGGGGAGTTGCAGCCCCCGAGATCCCCGCAGGTCCCAGCTGTGTCACCGTCCCCAGCATCACGCTGTCCCCAAGGTGACGGTGGCCCTGGAGCTGCCACCCGGGGTGCATTCCCACCCAGGGCACCCGCTCTGCAGACACCCCCCCTCGCCCTCCTCCGAGCCACCCACCTCCTGGGGACACCAAGGGACGGGGACCCCCGTGGGGGACAGGAGCCACGGACACCCCCAGCAAACCTGCTCCTCCCCCCGCCCCTGCTGGCTCCTGGCACGGCCGGTGTGCCAGGAGGGTGGGAAGCAGCTGCCGGTGCCGGGGCGTGGGCCACAGCACGTGAGCCCAGCCTTCGCCCGGCAGCCTCCTCCTCCTCGCAGCGAGGCTGCAGGCTCGCCGGTGGGACCCGGCTCCATCCTGCTCTCTGTTTTGCAGACGCCGACTTCGAAGGCTTCGGCGGTGGCACCCGCCCCGCGCGGTGCGGAGACCCGCTCCTGTGATGGCTGGGGGCAGATGGGAGGCACAGGGGTGCCCCCCCCCCCCCCCCCCCCAGCCAGGAGCCACCAGCACCCCGGCACAGGGGCACCCCGAGCCCTGACTGGGCTGTGGGACGCACCGGAGCTAGCGTGGGTGCCGGGTGCTGGCACTGCGGCACTGCCGGGGTGTGGGATGCGATGTGGGATGCGGGATGGGATGCAGGATGCGGGGTGGGATGTGATGCAGGATGCGGGGTGGGATACAGGATGGGATGCGGGGTGGGATACGGGATGCAAGAAGGGATGCGGGGTGGGATGCGGGACGCAGGCTGGGATGCAGGATAGGATACGGGATGCCAGCGGGGGGGGCGGATTTTTTTTTGCGTGCGGAACAAAGGGCCATTGCGGGCGCGCGCCCAGCGCCGCCGCCTCCGCGCTCGCCGCCTTGCCGGAGGTCAGGTGGTTTCCTCGCTGCCCTCGAAACAGCTCCTTGTTCTCCTGGGCGGGCGCCCGCCAGGCCGGCACGGCCCCGGCCCCCTCCCCGCCGCCACCGCGTGCTCCCGGCCACCGGCGCTGCAAAGCTCACGGCAGGACCGGTGACAAAGGTCCCCGTCCCCTGGGTGGCCCCGCCAGACGTGCCGGGTGACATCTGTGTGCGGGTGTGTGCATGGGCTGTCACATGTGTGGAGGTGCGTGTGTGCACCATGTGCCGCGTGTGTGTGCAGGTGTGGGTGTGTGCGGCGGGTGTCACGCCTGTGTGCCAGTGCGTGTGCACCAGCTGTCATGTGCGTGCAGGTGTCAGCATACGCACCGGCTGGCACACGTGTGCAGGCGTGTGGGTACCAGGTGTCGTGTGCGTGTGCCGGTGCGTGTGCACCGGGTGTCATCGGTGTGCAGGTATGTGTGCACCACGTGTCATGTGTGCGTAGGTGTTGGTGTGCTCACCGGCTGGCACGTGTGTCTGGCACAGGTGTGTGCCGGTGCGCGGGCACCAAGTGTCACGTGTGTACAGGTGTCAGCATGCGCTGTCACGCGTGTGCACCGCATGTCATGTGTGCGCAGGTGTTGGCGTGTGCACCAGCTGCCGTGTGTGTGTAGGTGCGTGCGCATGGGGTGTCATGTGTGCGCAGGTGTTGGCACGTGCACCGGCTGTCATGTGTGTGCAGGTGTCTCTGCACCGGCTGTCATGCATGTGAGGGGTGCGCAGGGCTGGGTGTGCACAGGAGTGGCGTGTGTGTCCGTGCACACAGGGCTGGGCGCGTGTGTGTCGGGGTACGCACACGTCCGCGCACAGGACTGGTGTATGTGCGCACGCGTGCGCGCGGGGCTGTCATGTGCACGTGTGGTGCGTGCAAGCGGCAGGGGCTGTGCAATGCACCCCACGTGTGCACCCCAGCTCTGACCGGGGTGCTGCAGGGGGGCAGGAGCAGAGCACCCCCACCCCGGGGAGGCCGGACAGCCCCTCCCCGGCCCAGCCAGGCAGGATCAGGCCCCGGGCCGTGCTCCCGGGCTATTCCCAGCGCTGACCTCACGCCGCGCCAGCTCACTCTCTGAAAGGTGACATGAAGGATAGGGCGCAGCCGGTGCCGGGGCAGCTGCCCGGGGTTATTTGCAGCTCTGTGCTCCCTACCTGCGGCCCTGGGCAGGATCCGGCCCCGCACCGGGCGCGGACAGCTCCCGGCCCCCCGCCTCCCAC
>NW_008795862.1:1250454-1252066 GCF_000699145.1 Aptenodytes forsteri | reverse complement strand
GCATCGGCACGCCGCCGCTGCCACAACCACAGCCACGGCCAGCCTCGCCACCAGTGGGCCAAACTGGGAGGAACTGGAACCAAGGTGAGCCTGCCAAGTCCTGGGGCTGGGGTCCCCTGGGACCTCCCCCAGGGACCGGTGGCTCCCCCAGCCACTCTTTAATTAACCGGCTGCCGGGAACTGGCACAAAGAGACGAGAGCGATCTTTTTTTTCCCCCCTTTTTTTTTTTTAATTTGACAAAATTGTAATTAAATAGGGAGTAAAATCCTGTTAGCACAAGGCAGCCCCGCTGGGATCTCCTCCACGCCAGACAATCGCTCTTCCTCTCCCTCCCGCCTTCGCGAAGGGAATCGAAACCTCCATCACCCCTTTCGAGAGACGCAACCGAAGCCCGAAGGTCCCCGGGGATGAGCCGGGGGGTCCCCAGGGCCGCCGGGTCCCCTCTGCGGTGGGGCTGGGCGCTGCCGGGGATACAGCAGCATCCTTTTGGGTACCACGCTCCGGCAGCTGCCTCCATCACCATCCTGGGGATGGAAGGATGGGAAGAAAAGACCCCGGAGCCCCCCAGGATGCAGCACCTGTGATGCCGGCGGCAGCCGGGTGATGCCGGCGGCGATCGGGCGCAAACGGGTAAAGCAGGCGCAGCGGCACAGCCCAGATGGAACCGGGCTTGCTCTTGGTTTTCTTTACTACTCTTTATGTTGCCGAACGCACGCCGGATGCCACCGCACCGGCCCCACCGCGAAACCATCCCGCCCGGGCCGGTGACGACCCGTTCGCCAGCACAGCATGGGGAAAGCCACCGGTCCGCACCCGGTAGGAAAACCTCACCGAAGGCAATGCCGGGAAACAGATACAGCTGGAGCAGCCCCAGTGCAGGAGATGCACCGAGGGGCCAGCGCAGCTCGGCCCACTGAAAAATTAAATTGCATCCAAACTGGCAGGTTTAATTAAAAATATTCGAGCTTGTCTAAGGATACAAACCGCGTCCGGCACTGCAGCAGGGATCTGCATCCAGCTCCGGTACCCGGCGAGCATCGCGCCGGCACGGGCCTCGTGGCCAGGCTGAGCCCTCCCAGCGCTGGTACGGCAGAGCTGGTGGGGAGGGAAAAGCCCTCCCAGGAGCCGCTGGTTTAACTGGGAGCCCTCCCAGGAGCCACTGGTTTAACTGGGAACCAAACCATCACGTGGCATGTGCAGAGCAAGCTGCAAGGGATGCCGGCTCGGAGGGCCGAGGGGGCGTGCGAGGGGGACGGTGACACCCAGCCTGGCACGTCACCACCCTGCCCCGTGACTTCGGGCTCCTGGCAGGGCTTGGAGGGCTGCAAAGCCACAGAAAACCTCCTGGTTTAGGGAGAGCACCGGGGTCCCTGCAACCCCCCCGCAGCCGGGGGCAACTCTGCCACGGGGAGCAGCGCACACACACGCGTGCACACGCATGCACATACATGCACATGCATGGACACGCGTGCACGGCCACCTCCAGCCTGCTGCGGTCACCGGGCAGCGCAGCCCGGTTTGCCGGCGGCTTTGCTGCTGCTGGGGGTTGAATTTGGTGATTTCCCTTTGTTTATGGGAACGGCGGTGAAAACATCTTGGGAAGCGGCTCCC
>NW_008795862.1:1235546-1235918 GCF_000699145.1 Aptenodytes forsteri | reverse complement strand
GGGGGGGCAGGCGACAGAGGGGGCCCCCCAAGCCAATGCACCCCTTCCCCACGGTTGTCTCAGCAGGACGGGACGGGGGGCTCAGCCATCCCCCCCCCAGTGCATTCCCGGAGCAGGATCCGACCCCACTGGGGCACCCCCGGGGCCAACCCGGAGCCAAAGAGATTGGGGTGAAGGCACTGGAGCGGGACCCGGCGGGGGGGACAGTGGTGCCACATGTGCCACCATCATCCCCACCTCTCCCAGGCACTGGGGAAAAGCAGAGGTGGGTGTCCCTGAGGGGGGGGGGGCTTGTGGCAGGTCCCCCCCCCTTGCTCCCCAGGGTGGGTGGAGGGGTTGGGTGCAGCACCCAACACCGGGGTGGGGGAGGGC
>NW_008795862.1:1231835-1232718 GCF_000699145.1 Aptenodytes forsteri | reverse complement strand
TCGTCGTCGTTTCCCCCCCCGCCATCTGCTTCCCTGGCCCATTTTAGCTAAACTTTCCCCGAAAAAACCCCAAATCAGGGTAGTCAGAAATAAACCATCTGCCCCCCCCCCTCCCCAGGCAGATGCTCGGCATGGGAAATCTCAGCTCAGCCCCCCAGGGTGCCAGGGTGTGCCGCGGGCGATGCCGCTGATCTCCGACATCGGTGTCACGGCTCTGCAGCTGGTTGAGTTTCTGGAGAAGCAAAGCACGGATCCCACAGAGCTGCCAGTGCCGTGGCAGCACGTTTCCTCCCTGCCCAGGTGTCATCGGTGCACCGAGTTGTGCCCAGTGCTCAGCCTGCCCTGGCAAAGCAGGAGGTTTCTCACGCCTCCGGTGATTCACCTCTTCCTGTCTCTCCTCCGGTCCCTCCCGGTCCCCGGGGCAGGGAAGGGGCCAGCCACCCCCGGGGGCGGGGGGACACTGGGCTGCCCGTGTCGGAAGCGGGGATCTCCAGGGGAAGGAAACTGCGGCCGTGACTCAGCACCTGAGTCACCGTCCCCAGGGGGACAGTGAGGGGACACCGCCGAGCCCCTTGACCTATTCACACACACCCCCCTGCCCCGGCCCTCAGCTCCCCACGCTGGCCAAACTCAGGCTAATTAAGATTAATTAACACTCCTCTGAATTAATTCCTCCCCAATTCTCGTGTGTCCTTCAAGCAACGCCGAGATGCTCTTTGCTGAACATCGCCAACATCCCGCGGCACCCCGGCATCCCACGGTACCCCAACATCCCATGACACCCTAATATCCCATGGCACCCTAATATCCCACGGCACCCTGGCATCCCACGGCCGTGACGGGCACAGGAATCCTCCCGGGGAGGGGTTTTGGCCGGGAATCT
>NW_008795862.1:1230398-1230889 GCF_000699145.1 Aptenodytes forsteri | reverse complement strand
GGGAGGGGGGAGTGCGGGGGCCAGGCAGGGCACCCAGCTCTGGTCCTGCCATGAAAGCTCCCCTGCGCCTGCTTCCAGCCCTGCCCTGAGCCACGAGCTTAACCCCGGCTAATTGCCTCGCTCCTAATTAACTGCTGCTCACCACTTGCCTGCGCCTACGGGAAGGCCCTGCCTTGCCCAGCAGCCCTCTTAATGGGATGAACTGGGCAAACTGGAAATCGCTCAGCATCCTCCCAGGCTGACCCAATCCTCTCCCCTTGGCCGGGTGGCCGCAGCACCCAGCGCTGGGTGCTGGCCCAGGGATGTTCCGGGCACGGGGGCACCCAAGGGTTGGGCTGTGCCACAACGGAGGCTGGGAAAATAAATAAAAGGCGGAATAGAAATAGGAGAGAGACAGATAGACGGGGGAGGTAATTCCCAACAAGTTGTTCCCTTAATTCCGCCTCATCCTGGCCCAGATCTCCCGGCGTTTCCCTGCGCCTGGATCCGGG
>NW_008795862.1:1219756-1220316 GCF_000699145.1 Aptenodytes forsteri | reverse complement strand
GTGGTGCCTGGGTGTGGGGGGGTGCGGGGCAGCGCAGGGACCCGTGGGTGCTGCACGCGGAGCGAGGTGGGGAGGGTCCCAGTGCTGAGGGCGTCGTGGCTGGGAAGGTGGGGAAACTGAGGCACGGGGGGACCCAGGGACAGGAGCGAGGTGATGGGGGGAGACTGGGGCAGAGCTGAGTGCACGCGCGTGCGCGCGCATGTGTGTGCACACCTGTGCTTGTGCATGCATGTATGCACGTGTGTGTAAACGTGTGTGCATATGTGCACGCGTGCGCGTGTTCATGTGCGTGTTCACCCGTGTGTATGTGTGCGTATGTGCACGTGTGTGCGCACGCCTCCGTGCGCGTACATATGCGTGCGCATGCACGCACGGGGGCACGCGTGCATATCTGTCTGCGCGCCCCCGTGTGCATGCGCGCGTATGCGTGGGCGCGCATGCACGTGTGTACGCGTGCGGGCACACACCTGCACGCGTGTGCACACCCTGCAGCCCAGGAATCGCGTCTCCCCGGGGCCTTCCAGCTGCAGCCGAGGCCGCTGGGGCGGGTGCCCGGCGCT
>NW_008795862.1:1217028-1219303 GCF_000699145.1 Aptenodytes forsteri | reverse complement strand
GTGCCCGGCCCTTCCCCAGCACGCCGTGGCGCTCGGGGGAGGAAGAGTGGTAATTAAGTTAATTTGCACATGCAAATCATCCTCAGTTTGAATCTGTTAATTTTATAATTTGATGTTTAATGTACATATCTGCTGTGTTTTCCCAGCCAGAAACCCAACATTTTCTGGGTACTAGTGATGGGGGCTGTGCTCCGGGGGCGGGGGAGAAGGACCCCACGGTTGCACAGATGCTGATGATGCACCAGAGATTAATCACCACCGGTAACGAGCGCACCCTGCGATGTGGGTGACCGGCGGCGCCGGGAGAAGGGCTTCACCCAGCGCCCGCCTGGGTTCTGCCTTCTCCCCGCAGCCCTCGCCCGCCTGGCGCGGCAGCGGCCGGGGCCGTGCCGCAAACTGGCAATTTGAGTTGGGTTTTAAATATCTACAAATCACTACCTGTCGGCGAGGCTGATGCCGTCAGGGAGAAGGCGATGAGCTGCTGGGCACGGCCGCTCCTGGCGCGAGGGAGGGAGATGCTGTGTACACATGGGGCGCCCCCCAAAATGACTGAATTTGCCCCATTCTGGAGACGGCGGGGGTCCTTTCCATCTCTCCTGCCAGGGAGGTGTTTTGGGATGTGGGTGGTGGTGAGCTGAGACCTGGTGACTCGTGTCAGCCAGCTGCCAGCCTCCGAGGGATGGAGGGACGCACCGGCCACCGGAGAGTCCCCACCCCACGGGGCCACCGATGGCATTCACAGCAGCAGCCGGCTCCCTGGGGAGCCCAGCACCAGCTGTCAGCACCTCGAACTGCAGGGCCCGTGGAGGACACGGCGTCCTCACCCCTTCCCGTCCCATCCCTGAGAGCTCTGCCGGCTCGTCCCCATCCCCAAAAGTCCTGCCTGAAGGCGGGGGACTGCAAAAACTGGGGCTGTGTGGGGTGTGCTGGGGCTGAGCATCACCCCAAGGCCAAATATTGCCCTGGGACCGAGCATCACCCCAGGGCCGAGCATCACCCCATGGTCGAGGATCACCCCGAGGCTGAGCATCGTCCTGAGGCTGAGCATCACTCCGAGGCTGAGCAGCACCCAGAGGCTGAGCAGCACCCTGACACCAAATATTGCCCTGGGACCGAGCATCACCCCAGGGCCGAGCATCACCCCAACGCCGAGCATCACCCCGGGGCTGAGCATTGCCCCAGGGCCGAGCATCTCTCTGGGGTTGAGCATCACCCTGGGGCCGAACATCACCCCGAGGCCCAGCACTGCCCCGTGCCACAGCAGCCGCGGGCTGGCAGAAGCCGACAAGCCACGTCCCCGTTTATCTGCGGTGCCTGCTGGGGTTTTGCATACACCGGATTTGCAGGTTCCCTTTGAAGCTCTGGCTGCTGCCGGCCCTTCGTCTCTGCCTCGGCGGAGATAAAGCAGTTCCCCACAGCCAGCGAGCTTGGGAAGGATGTTGCCACCCGCCTGCCTGGGGCTGGATACAGCCGGGTGATCCCCGGATCCCCAACAAGGCAGGGAGCAGCCCTTGGGGAGCAGGGGAGGGTGACGCCACCTTTCTAATGAAAACTAATTGCGATTAATCCCGTCTCATTGTTTACTCGGGGCTGATTTAAGCACATTTCAGGCTAGACCGAGCAGTTGAACATTTCTAATGTATTTTTCTTTCTGCTTTAATGACCTCGCTCCTGCCACTCCGCTGTCGTCTCCCTGCTCTGGGAGACGAGTGGTAACTTCATCAAGTTCATTTGGAAAGAGAACCCTCTGTGGCTGCTCCGGGGGCGTTTGGGAGGGAACCGAGCCCCCCTCGACCCGTGGGGACCCGGCTTGGCCCGGTGCCGGCCAGGACAGCCCCTTGTCCCCATGAGCGTCACCCAGCCGTGGCCATCACCATCGCTGGGCTCTCCCGTCCAGCTGTTCCCCAAGGCCAAATCCAGCTGTTCCCATTGCCAGCCCCGCACAGCCCCTCCGGCTGCCCTCCCCATGATCCCAGGGCTCTCCCATCCAGATGTGCCCCCTATCACCCCCCTCCAGCTATTCCCTTGCCATTCCAGGGCTCTCCTATCCAGCTGTTGCCCCCCCGACCCTGTTCCAGCTGTTCCCATTGCCACCCCAGGGTCACCCCATCCATCTGTTCCCCCACCACCCTCCTCCAGATGTTCCCATTGCCATCTCAGGGCTCTCCCATCCAGCTGTTGCCCCCCATGCCCCCAAACCAGCTGTTCTCACTGGCACCCAGGCCTCCCCCATCCAGATGTGCTCCCGAGAGCCCGGTCTCTCCCAATCCAGTTG
>NW_008795862.1:1216526-1216785 GCF_000699145.1 Aptenodytes forsteri | reverse complement strand
CAGCGCGGATGCCACCGGCCCCCCATGCGGATGCCCTTCGGCAGAGCGGCTCTTGCCGGGGAAAGAGCCGGGGTCGGCTCCTGGCTCGGCGCCCCAGCGGCGATTGTGATTTTCCCGTGGCTCGTGGCTAACGCCGGCGCTCGCCGGGCGGCACGGACGAAGCCAAAGCGGTCCCCCCACACCCAACCACCGGCACCAGCACCCCCCAAACCGGGCTGTCCCCATGGTGCCGCCCGAGCCCGGACGCCACACGCCCCCC
>NW_008795862.1:1215150-1216133 GCF_000699145.1 Aptenodytes forsteri | reverse complement strand
GGGGGGATCCCCTCCCACAGCCAGCAGAGAAAAGAAATCACAAGAAATTCACCCAAAATAAGGGCACAAAATTGGAGCAGGCTGCTGAACCCATCCTGCAATTTCTTTGGGTTTGGGGTTTTTTTCTCCCCTCCATCAGCTATTTTCCAGCTTTCAGCCGAACCCTGAAGCTCTGATGCGCCCTCTCCGAGAGGATAAAACCCCAGGAACGGGGGACACGGACGGCGCTCTGGTCCTTGAACGACCAAATTCACTAAATTCAAGGACAATCAGAGTCGAAGAAGCTGCTTTTTTAATTATTATTTATTTATGCTATTATTACAGCGAGTTAGTAAAAAAAAAAGATGCACTCCCAGCTTTGAAGCGGAGCAAACAAACCGCCCATAATGGTTAAAAAAACCCAATTAAATGGTGAAAATCCTGCCCTTCCTCCCTGTCTAAGGACTGGAGTTAAGGTCAGCTCTTTCCATTCCTTAATCTGTGATTTTTTACCTTGATAGCTATTTTCCCTGGGCTGCCAGCCGGTTGGTAAACGGCCTCTTTTGTCTTTAGCCCTTCCTTTCCTTTCAGGAAAATGGAATCCGATTTTTTTATCGGTGTGTTATTTATACGCCGGGGTTGCGGTACGCGACGCCACGAGACGGGGTGATGCTCTGGAACCCACCGCATCCCCGGGGTGGGGGATAAACCCACACCGGGTGCCGTGGGAGCAGCGGGGCCGGTTGCTTTGGGCATCAGCCCGTTGCTTGTTTAACGTCCCCGTCTGTCACCGCGAGCGCCCGGGACGCGGTCCAGCGAGCGGTTTGCGGTGGTGAAGTGCCAAGCCAGCACACCGCGGGCGCCTGGCAGGCACGGAGAGCTTTCGTCGGCATTTTCCGTGGCCGAGCATCACGTCGTCGCCTGTCCCCAGCCCCGGCACGCTTTGTCCCCAAAGGGGTGTCTGTGCTGGGGGGGGGGGGGGGGGGCCACCCCCCTCGGGGCGC
>NW_008795862.1:1204526-1212829 GCF_000699145.1 Aptenodytes forsteri | reverse complement strand
GGAGCAGGGAGCAGCGGGGCCGGTTGCATCAGCCCGTTGCTTGTTTAACGTCCCCGTCTGTCACCGCGAGCGCCCGGGACGGGGGGGGGGGGGGGGAGTCCAGCACCTCTGCGGGTGCGTGGCGCTGGGAACGCTCCCCGCTTTGGCTTCCAGCCCCCGAGGCCGGATCCTGCATCCCCCTGCCTGGGGAAGCCTTTGGCCTCACTGCCGCCCAGGGCTCTGCTCCGATCGATGCTCCAGCCTCTCTTAACACCTCGCAGGGATCGATGGACAAGGCAGGGAATTGCCTGCACCAGAGGGACATGGCTAATCCCCCTGGCAGGGCTCTGCCTGCAGCCGCTCGCCTTAACCCTGCCAGTGCCGTGGCGGGCACGGGGGGCTCTCCGGCAGCGTCACCCCCCTGGTGCCCATGACCACGGCCTCCGCAGCGCTGCGTCCCCAGGGCTCTGCCTGTTTTAGCCGCCTGCTCCTGTCTCTGCCTCTCCTTTCCTCCAGCTGCAAAGAGCTCCCTGAGGAGACAACCACCGAGAAAACACCAAAATCCACCAAAATCTCCCCAAAACTGGAGCCTTCTGGTGACACCGGGGCCGTTTCCCTGGCTGCAGGTACACCACCGCCTGTTGCTGGCCTTCCCCTGCCAGATCCCCTGCCAGACCCCACACCCCATTGCACAGAGCAATTTGATCACTAAAAGGCAATTTGGCACCTTAAAATCACGCTCTGCAAATGGGTGCTGGGGTGCCAACGCTCCCACGGGGCTCCCAGGTGGGTGCATGTCCCCGGTGGGGTCCGGGGGGCTGGGAGAGGGCTCCCACGCCGCGGGGATGGTGCTATCCTGCACTGTCCACGTGGCTGGAGCACCGGAGCATCCTTAAACGGGATCAGGAACTGGCTCAGCCAGTGCCAGAGACCTGCTGAGCCCTGTCACAGCTCAGCACACGCGTGAGTTCATCTCAAGCGGGATCCAGGTCCCCAAGAGGCGGCACGGCCAGGGATGCTGGGGACCACGACGGCCCGGCGAGGAGCTGGATCCCATCCTGGGAAGTCGGCTTTCGAGGAAAAGCGGTGCGGGGAGAGGGAGGAGGAGGCTGGAAAAGCTCCAAGATCAGCAGCGCTGATACGAAACCATAAATTATCCTCCCGGCTGAGCCGGCTGCGGGGAAAGGCAGCCCCTCCGAAAAGCTGGGGAAATGGCACAGCCGGCACTGACCCCGGCATCGCCGCCGTCTCCCTTGGCTGCCGCTAAATCGAGGTGAGCCGGCTGCCATCGTTAGCGGGAGTTGCAATTTCTCATCAATCCAAAGCGAATAATTAACGGGCACCGGTGGCTGGGGCTGCTCCCTGCATCCATCACGGCATGCGGCCCCGGGGCTGGCAGGGTTGGTGCCGGCTGTAAATCACCGGCACGGAGGCTCTGTGCTAAGGCATGCCAGCCGGTACCCCCGATCACCGGCCCCCCGGCATGAGCCGGTCCCTTGGTGGAGCAGAAACCCCCCGAATTTTGCAGGGGGCCGGGGAGCATCTGCGGGAGGACGGGCAGCGCCGGGATGTGCCGGCTGGGCTGGGATGACTCCGGTTCCCTTCATCCCCCTCCGGCGAGCGTTAACCAGTGCCACTTCCCGGCATCCCCGCGATCTAATTACGCCCAAGATGAAGCAGGGAATGATACCTTGCCTTTAATTAATAACTGAGAGCGTGAACGCTGAGCGCCAGCGGCTCGGGGTGCCCAGGTTTTGGGGTGCAGACCCCACGCACCCCACGGGCATCCTCGGAGCCCGAACAGGAAACAGGAGCTTAAAAAAGACATTTAAATAATAAATCCCAGCTATTAAGGGGAGACTGTACCTGGGAGAGCCGGCCAGCGCCGGCGGCCAGCCGGGGAATTAGACCATGGCTGAAATGATGAAAAGATATTTGCAGGCTTTGAGGCCGAGGCTTTGAAGCTGTAAATCCTGTGAAGGCAGCATCCCCCCACGCACCCGCCGGGAGATATTTACCCGGGACCTGTTTTCCACCATCCACGCCGTGCCCAGAGCCTAGAAATAAAAGTCCCCCCCCCGGGAGATGCTGAGCCCAGAGGGATGCTTCTGGGTTTGGGGTGCACCCGGGGCTTGGCACCCTGAATTCTGCACATCTTGCTCCAGGGAAAGGTGTCCCCGGTGCTGGGAACACGGTTCAGCCGGAGGTTAATCCGGTGCCGTGAGCGGGGCTGCCTGTGCCGGGGAGCGCCGGAGCCTCGTCCTTTGGGGAGCCAGCGGCAATCAATGAGTGTTGGCGCTTCTGGGATTAAGTAAAAGGCCCCGGTTCAAAACAGGGGATGGATGAGTTCAGCAAGAGGGAAAAGCGCCGCCGGGGAAGGGTTGGTGTCGTGAGGGGTTCCCTCGGCCTGGCTGGGGCTGCTCCTCCAGCACGTGGAAGAGCCTTGATTTAAAACACCCCCCCATTGGGTTTGCATGTGCACACGCCCGTGTGCACGCAGACACCCCTGCACACCCGTGCATGCACGCACCCATGCACCTGGATGAGTTCAGCAAGAGGGAAAAGCGCCGCCGGGGAAGGGTTGGTGTCGTGAGGGGTTCCCTCGGCCTGGCTGGGGCTGCTCCTCCAGCACGTGGAAGAGCCTTGATTTAAAACACCCCCCCATTGGGTTTGCATGTGCACACGCCCGTGTGCACGCAGACACCCCTGCACACCCGTGCATGCACGCACCCATGCACCCACCCACCTCTGCAGGCACCCATGCATGCACTCACCTTCGCACGCACCCGCACGCCCATGTACCCGTGCACCCACCCACCTCTGCACGCACCCATCTTTGCATGCGCCCATGCATGCACACACCCGTGCATACACCCACCTCTGCAAGCACCCATCTTTGCACGCGCCCATGCATGCACACACCCACCTCTGCAGGCACCCATGCATGCACTCACCTTTGCACGCACCCGTGCACGCACGTACCCGTGCACCCACCCACCTCTGCATGCACGTACTCATGCATACACGCACCCATGCACCCTCACACCCACGCACTCTCACCACCCCCCGCCCCGCACCCACACCCCACGTGCTCCCCAGCACCCCACGGTGAGCAGCAGCGAGAGCAGCGCAGCCTCCCTGGCCGTGGGTCCCGCAGCCAGACACACGGACAAGCTCCTGGGGTGCCAACACACTGCCCCACACCTCCCCGGCCGTGGAGCCGCCTCCGCTGCACTCACCAAGGCCAAGGCCACGTGGGGGTGGAGCCCGTCCCTGGGAGCTGCCAAACAGGCACCCTTTGGTCCTTAAACACCAGCCTGGCTGTGGCCGTTCACCCAAAGGGATGCAACCAGGTCCACGGCGGAGCCAGGAGCATCCTGGGATGCGGGTGCCGGAAGGCGACTGCCCTCCGAGAGGGCATCCGTATGGGAAGACCCTTGGATTTGGCCTCCATCCACCCCCTAAACCCGTGGACAGGGGTCTCGGGCCGGCAGTGCCAGGGGATGTCGTTAAGGGATGCAGGTGGGATCCGCGCGGCCGGGCTGGACGGTCAGACCCCAGCAATAACGAAGCAGCAGCTCAGCACAGGGGTAATTAGCAGCTTGCGATTCCAGATCCTCATTAGGGGCTGGCACCCCCCGCTGTTGCGCTCCGTGCAATTAGTCGCTAAGTAACACACGGATATTTATACCCCGGTGAGGAACTGGGGCCGGCACGCTGCCGGCATCGCCGGGATGCTCCGGCTGGGGCCCAGCCAGCATGGGGCCGGTGACATTTTGAGACAAGCAGCTGGTCCTTGCAGGTCAAGGAGCTGAGATCAGGGTCCAAGGGGCACCCTGGGGCGCTCAGCGGTCGGGGCAGCACCCTAGGGTGGGCACCCAAAGGGACACGTGTGACATCGTCACCCAGGGGAAGCCGCAGCCCTGGCATCACCGTGGGGGACCGGCTACTCCAAGAGCCATTTCTATAGGGAAGATGTTTTATCTTCCCTCTCACCCACCCTAATTAATTGTTTTAATTAAGGAAATGCCACCCACTCCCGACCCTCTCACCCACCCTAATTAATTGTTTTAATTAAGGAAATGCCACTTCCACTCCCGACTGCCATTTGCCTGCAGAAACGTTGCTAATTATGGTGAGGGAAATGCGCTGTGGCTTGTTAAACCTGTTCGCAGGCAGCTGGGAGGGGGGTTGTGTGCGTGGGGGGGGGCTAAAAATATATGGGAAAAGGGAAAATAAATGAGCTCTAAGATGTAAATCGCCATCCAGGGAGCGGAGGGGGGTCGGGGGTCCCCTGCGAGGGGAAGGGGCGACCGTGGTCCGGGGATGTGCCTGGAGGTGGAGGTTTGGTCCCTCCATCCATCACCTCGGCCTGGCAGCGGGTGGGCACTAACGAAGCCTCCTTCGTTACCCGTGTCACCCAGACGGAGCCCGGCTTGAGAATGGGGATTTAACCCCCAAATTTGCAGATGTACGGAGCTGTCACCAACACCTCCTTTGCCGGCTTTGTCAGCAGCAGCCAGGAGCTCGCGCTGCTTTCTGCTTTTGAACAGGTTTCATGAATTTTAATGGGCAGTTGCTGCCGGGTTTCTCCTTCTCTTCCCGTTGCTTTTCCCACCCCGCAGCCCTTCGGGTCCCCCTTCTCCTCCCCAGGGCATCTCCGGGCTCATGGCCAGCCCTCGGCATCATCCGAGCCCCCCAAAAACCTTCCCCAGCATCCCCCCCGCTGCCCCTGCAATGGAGGTCTTGCCCCAAAGGCACAACCGTCGGCGCAGTGCTGTCGGCACAACGATGCTGCTGCTCTGGCCGGTGGCTCTGGGCACCTCGGTGGCTTTTCCTGAAATTCAATGGATGTAAAGGCTCCGGAGATGCCACTTCAGAAACATCCGTCTTTATTAGCAGCTGTTTAACACCTCCCTGAGGGACCATAACGAAGGGAAGCAACTTAATCATCGTCACGCAGCAAAGTGCGGGCGAGCACGTCTCTCCCGGCCGCCCGGCCACGGCCGTTCCCATCACCTGCGCCGCCGCTTCCCCATGGCTGCGGTGTCCTCGGGTGCTCCCGCCTGGTGACAGTGTCTCTCCTGGTCTCACCCAGTTCTCTGGCAATGGCCCTCCTGGTGTCTTCTGGTGCTCTGATGATGTCTCTCCGGGCCCCATGCGACAGCATCCCATCTGGTCCTGAAGCCTTGTCCCTAATGGGCCCTCCAGCTTCTCCTGGTCCCTCCTGGCCCTGCGATGACGTCCCTCCTGGTTCTCCAGTGATGTCCCTCTTGGTCCTGAGCAATGATGCCCCCCTGGTCCTTCCAGCCCCCTGACGACGGTCCCTCCTGGTCCCTCCTGTCCCATACAACAACATCCCTCCTGGTCCTGCAACCACGTCCCTCTTGGTCCCTCCTGGCCCTGTGATGATGTCCCTCCTGGTTCTCCAGCGACGTCCCTCCTGGTCCCACGTGACAATGTCTCTCCTGAGCAATGATGCAGCCCTGGTCCTCCTGGCCTGCCGATGATGGTCCCTCCTAGTCCCCTCTGGTCCCTCCTGGTCCCATGCAATAATATCCCTCCTGGTCCCTCCTGGTCCCACAGTGGTGTCCCTCCTGGTCTCTCCTGACCCCTCCTGGCTCTGTGCAGCAACATCCCTCCTGGTCCTGCAACCATGTCCCTCCTGGCCCCATGACGACATCCCTCCTGGTCCCTCCTGGTCCCGTGCTGCTCCCGGGCAGGGGATGCTCCAGGCAACCCCCACCACCACCCTCGCAGCCCCTCTCCAGAGCCCACAGCCGGGCCACCACTGAGGTTTCTCAGGAAGGGAGGCCGGATCCTGCCCTTTTCCCCGGGGGATTTGTGGTGCGGGGCCAGGGCGTTGCAAAGCGAAGGGGTTTGGGTTCGGGTCTGCAAGGGAAAGGCCATGGGGCCATGGCTCCCCAGACCAGCTGCCCAGGGATGGGGACACTGGGGACGGCTTGTCACCAGGAATGGTGGCACCCCCTGAGCACCCACCGCGGTCCCGCAGTGGGGGGGGATAACGTGGGGGTGCGGATCCAGCCCCACCGGCTGCCAAACCCCGACACCACCCCTCCCGCTGCGGCTCCATCTCAGCTCCCGTGGGATTTCCAGGCGGCTTTGCTCCCACCCCGCAGCACCCGTCTCAGCCCCACATGGGACCCCAGCGGCTCTCCCCACCCTCAGGCCACTGCCCATCCCACCCGGCCGGATCCTGCACGAGGGGCTGGGAAGCGGGGGGACCGGGGCCAGGCTTTTTTCTTTCCCCGTCTCCTCTGTATTTGGGTCCACTTCCGAACACAAAGCACTGCTTCAAAACGACTTGTGGTTGCCGAAGCGATCGAAATAACATTTTCTGGCGAAGATTTCGCTTTGTTTTTTTAAAAACACTGCTTAGAAATCGCTCAGCGCTGTCGGTCCCTCCCCTGCCACCGCCAGGTCCCCGGAGATTTTGGAGCTGATCCCGTCTGGCTCTGAAATTCCTCTTTTTCTGGGGGAAATTTCCTGGCTCCATCCCTACCCCCACCCCCCGAGAGCCAGTGTTGGACCCGGGTGAGTTTTGGGAGGGATGGAAACAAGCCCGGGCTGCCGGCGGCTCCGCTTGGCTCCCTGGGCTGGGAAAAACCTGTTCCAGGAAGGGTGCGTAGGAGGGGGGGGAAGGAGCGGGAGAAGCTGGATCAATCCTCCCCGGAGCTTCTGCCACGATGCCGAGCTGGGTATTGGTGTCCCGGCATGGTGGAGGGAGTGTGGTCCCACCGATAAGTGTCTGGTCCTGCCGTCTGTGGTCGTTGAACTGCCCTGCCTGTCCGCGGGGAGATGGTGGTGGTGGTCGTGGGGAGATGGCGCTCGTGGGGAGATGGTGGTGGTGGTCGTGGGGAGATGGTGGTGGTGGGCATGGGGAGATGGTGGTGGTGGTCGTGGGGAGATGGCGCTCGTGGGGAGATGGTGGTGGTGGTCATGGGGAGATGGTGGTGGTGGTCATGGGGAGATGGTGGTGGTGGTCGTGGGGAGATGGTGGTTGTGGCCATGGGGTTTGCATCAGGTGCTTGAGTCTGCAACCAGCTGATCTGTCCCGGAGAGGGCAGGATCACGGCCCCATCTCCTCTTTTGCAGCCTCCATAGGCGAGGCAGGGTAAAAATGGGCCAAAAGGGGAAAAATGGGAGGTGCAGCAAAGGGAAGCTGATTGCCCCCAGTCCCTTTGCCAGAGGACGCAGGTATTCCCTGTGCTCCCCACCGGCCCTCCCCAGGGAGGATCTCCATCACCCCCAGCCCTGCCTTCATCCCCACCGCAGCATCCCCGCGCCCGGATGCTGCGGCTGCCACCAGCTCCCACATCCCCGCGAGGCGAGGGAGATGGAGAGGAGCGCAGGGAACTGGCGCGCTGAAGATCAAGAGGAAAATGATCAAAGGAGGGATGTGGGTGAGCGCTGGCAACCCCGTCACCCTGGAGACGGGAAGCAAATATTTGGGCTAATAGCGCTCTCGGGGAGCGGGGCCGGGCGCTTCTCTTTGTCAGGCGACAATAGCGATGGGCAGCCGCCCCGCTGATCCGCTGCAGGCCCGGCTTCATTAGACATCGCTGGCACGGGGTGGAATTTGGGGTATCGGCAGGTTCGTTAAGGGAATTATCCATCAGCCAGTGCCGGGTGCTCAGCCGGAGGGATTCTCGGGTCTCAGCCCGAGGGATGCTTGGCGGGGGGGATGCTTGGCCGGGGGATGCTCTGGCAGAGGGATGCTCGGCCGGGGGGATGCTCAGCCGGGGGGATGCTCCACCGGAGGGATGCTGGGGGCGGCAGGGAGGGCGACGGGGCCACGGGGATGATGCTCTCCCGCGGGGACACCATGCCACAAGGCCAGCAGCACCGGGGGTACCACCACACTGTCACCTCCCCCAGTGTGCGGCTGGCTCTCACATCCCCGAGCTCAGCCTTTCCCCACCGACCGATCTCCCAGCTGCAGCGAGCCCCCCCCCAGCCTTCCTCCCGCAAGTCACAGCCTCCCCTCCTGCTTGCCCAGGGGATGCTCCTCCCGCCTACCCGGGAGGGAAACTGAGGCACGGAGCGCTCAGACAGGCAGCGAGCAGCTGGGAAGGGTCCGCAGGAGCTGCTCCAGCCCACTGTGGCCGCATCCTGCGGCCCAGCACCCTTAGTGCAGCTGCCCCCCGCCTGGAAGGCCCCAGCTGGGCTGGCAGGATGCGGCCCCCAACCTCCGCCTTCTTCCTGCGGGTGCTGGGTGGGGATGGGGCCGGAGCAGCCCCAGCGGCGGCCACGCTGGGGGGACCAAATACACACACACACACGCACTTATATATATATATATA
>NW_008795862.1:1201193-1204265 GCF_000699145.1 Aptenodytes forsteri | reverse complement strand
CTGGCAAAGGGCCTTTGGCTCGTGCTGGGAGCGGAGCAGTCCCCGCCCGTCCCTGCGGCGCAGTACCTGACGTGCCGCCCGCTCGCCGGTTCCAGGAGCACGATGGAATTGGAGTGACACGGAGGAAAATCAATCTGAATGAATGAGGTCACCTGCCTTATAAATAATTCATCAAAGCTGCGTGTTAACACACCGCTCTCCTGTGTGCCGCGGGGGGGGGCAGGTGGACGAGCAGCCCGGCTGGGCTGGGTGCTGGGTGCCAGGGCTGGGTGCTGGGTGCTGGGTGCTGGTGCAGCACAGCCATGCTGGGTGCTGGGTGCTGGTGCTGGGTGCCAGTGCAGCACAGCCATGCTGGGTGCTGGGTGCTGGTGCTGGGTGCCAGTGCAGCACAGCCATGCTGGGTGCTGGGTGCTGGTGCTGGGTGCTGGGTGCTGGTGCTGGGTGCCAGTGCAGCACAGCCATGCTGGGTGCTGGGTGCTGGTGCTGGGTGCTGGGTGCTGGTGCTGGGTGCTGGGTGCTGGTGCTGGGTGCTGGGTGCTGGTGCTGGGTGCTGGTGCTGGGTGCCAGTGCAGCACAGCCATGCTGGGTGCTGGGTGCTGGTGCTGGGTGCTGGTGCTGGGTGCCAGTGCAGCACAGCCATGCTGGGTGCTGGGTGCTGGTGCTGGGTGCTGGGTGCTGGTGCTGGGTGCTGGGTGCTGGTGCTGGGTGCTGGGTGCTGGTGCTGGGTGCTGGGTGCTGGTGCTGGGTGCTGGTGCTGGGTGCCAGTGCAGCACAGCCATGCTGGGTGCTGGGTGCCGGGGCTGGGTGCTGGGTGCTGGTGCAGCACAGCCATGCTGGGTGCTGGGTGCTGGTGCTGGGTGCCAGTGCAGCACAGCCATGCTGGGTGCTGGGTGCTGGTGCTGGGTGCTGGGTGCTGGTGCTGGGTGCCAGTGCAGCACAGCCATGCTGGGTGCTGGGTGCTGGTGCTGGGTGCTGGGTGCTGGTGCTGGGTGCTGGGTGCTGGTGCTGGGTGCTGGGTGCTGGTGCTGGGTGCTGGGTGCTGGTGCTGGGTGCCAGTGCAGCACAGCCATGCTGGGTGCTGGGTGCTGGTGCTGGGTGCCAGTGCAGCACAGCCATGCTGGGTGCTGGGTGCTGGTGCTGGGTGCCAGTGCAGCACAGCCATGCTGGGTGCTGGGTGCCGGGGCTGGGTGCTGGGTGCTGGTGCAGCACAGCCATGCTGGGTGCTGGGTGCTGGTGCTGGGTGCTGGGTGCTGGTGCTGGGTGCCAGTGCAGCACAGCCATGCTGGGTGCTGGGTGCCAGGGCTGGGTGCTGGGTGCTGGGTGCTGGTGCAGCACAGCCATGCTGGGTGCTGGGTGCCGGGGCTGGGTGCTGGGTGCTGGTGCAGCACAGCCATGCTGGGTGCTGGGTGCCAGGGCTGGGTGCTGGGTGCTGGGTGCTGGTGCAGCACAGCCATGCTGGGTGCTGGGTGCTGGTGCTGGGTGCTGGGTGCTGGTGCTGGGTGCTGGTGCTGGGTGCCAGTGCAGCACAGCCATGCTGGGTGCTGGGTGCCAGGGCTGGGTGCTGGTGCTGGGTGCTGGTGCTGGGTGCCAGTGCAGCACAGCCATGCTGGGTGCTGGGTGCTGGTGCTGGGTGCTGGGTGCTGGTGCTGGGTGCCAGTGCAGCACAGCCATGCTGGGTGCTGGGTGCTGGTGCTGGGTGCCAGTGCAGCACAGCCATGTTGGGTGTCAGTGCTGGGTGCTGGTGCAGCACAGCCAGGTTGGGTGCTGGCAATGCACAGCCGTGCAGGATGGGGCCCAGCACCAGTGAGACTCGGGGTGGGGGTGCCGCGCTGTCCTGGGGACCTTGGTGGGTGCCGGGCCCTGGCGCTGCTCCTGATACCACTGTGGGAGAGCGTGGCACAACCGGAGACGTGGCAACACCACTGGGGCTGGGACCTGCAATTAGCTTCAGCCAGGGGAGCGGGGCCGGATCCTTCCCGCAGGCAGGAGCGTGGCAGGACCCTGACCTGGCTGGAAAAAGCCACGAGGTCTCTTAACAGCCCCCCACGGCACGAAAACCCCGACTGCGGCCATCCCTCGCCGGGACAGAGGTGACCTCCCCAGCACCCGGCTGCTGCCGCCAGCTGCCGTGGGCACATGGCCCCGCCGCGGGCAGCGCTGGCAAAGGGGCTTTTGTCCCCTGGGACCAGCAGGCAGGTGATGGAGGTGCAGGCAGGAAGGGCAGCGCAGCCAGGGATTACAGAGGGAAGAAAGCGATGCAGTGTGGGGCCAGCAAATGTTTTAATTCCCTTTAATTCCCCGGCTGCAGCGCGTCCCCCTGCGTGGCCACTGTGGCCGAGGTCATCGTCGTCCCCCCCCGTGCACACAGGGCTCTTCCCAACCTCCCTCCTTGGAGCTGTTTTGGAGGAAGGCGAGCGAAGGAGCCCGGCAGCACCGAAATGTTGCAAAAGAACATCTTGAAGCCATTCTGCCATCTGTTGTGCTTTCAGCGCAATTAAGCAGGCAGCAGCCGTGCCAGGCAGCGGGGAGCATCCCTGCCTGCAACATGCGTCGTCTACCCCCCCGCCTCCAGGCCTGGGAAATAACCCCGTGGGGAACGGTTGGTGGGTTTTCGGGTGCTGTGCCTCCCCCCCTGCCAAAGCCCGGCTGGTGCCGCGGTGATCGGGCAACCGGCTGGCAGCCAGGAGCGAGGGCGGATGCCCGGGGTTTGGTTGCTTGGTGGGTGCGGGCAGGGCTGCCTGCAAGGAGGCAGCTCCGCTCCCCCAGGGAGCCAGGCTGGGTGTCAGCCCCAGTGCCCCTCGCCGGGGGCCAGCGGGGTGCTCTGGGCCATGAGGGTTCATTTTGGGGTGCAGGCGGGGAGCAGGGACTTGCGGGACGGTGACGGTGGCACCCCAAGGGAGGGTGCTGCCTGCTGGGGGCTGCGGCACCCCAAAACCTCCCCCCCTGCCAGTCTCGGGGCCTGGGAACGCTCGGCCGAGGGACCCGGCTGTCCGGTAACACCATGCACCCAGTGAGGCCACAAGAAACTGCCACAGACGGGGCTCGGCCCCTGGCTGAGACCTGCCCAGCCCG
>NW_008795862.1:1195140-1201089 GCF_000699145.1 Aptenodytes forsteri | reverse complement strand
AGGAGCCACGAGCCCCTGCTGCCGTCCCGCCAGACCCCGAGGCAGCGCTCGGCAGTGGGATTCGCCTCCGGAGACGCGGCTGCTGCCAGCTCGGGGCTTGTCACCGCTTCCCTCGGCTGCCGCCGGCGTTACCGTTCCCGGTAACATTGGTTTATCCCCTTGATCTTGACAGGAAACGGGGAGGCAAGGGAAGCGTCCCCGGGGAATCGCCGCCACACGCGCCAAGCTTTAATTAGGGATGGGAAATCTCTGCCGACAGCCATGCGGGTAAGCGAGTGTGGCGCTGGAAGGGATTAGGACCAAAATTAAATCGTCTGCTCCGAAATGGGGAGCAAAATGCTCTCAGTTCAAATCCCGGTGATGTCGTGGGACCGGTACCAGGGGTACAGTTTCGGGGAGCAAACCCGCACCCCCCCCAGCCACGGGGATCTTGGCAGATGGTTGAGACAAGGCAGTGAAACATGGGACGGATCCAGCAAACGGCAGCAGCTGCGGTGAGGACGGCTCTGGCATCAGCTCAGATGGGGATCGAGGAGTTGGTCCGCAGCCCCCTCTGCCTGTCCCCGATCCAGCAGGCGGGTGGCCCCCGGGATGAGCCCACCGGGACCCCCAGGCTGGGCTGGGGACAGCGGGGACGAGGCCACGCGTGTAGCCTAGGATGCTCTCCTGGGCGGTAACGTCCCCACGGGCAAGGTCGGGGTGATGAACCGCGCAGGGCTGGTCCCCAGCACGCTGCACCCTCCGTGGCACGGCCACCGGTGCAACGGTCCCCCCAGCCAGGGACACATGTGGCACCAGTGACATGCATGTCACCTCCACCCGCATGGCCCAGATGGCACGGAGGCGGGCAGCAGACAGCTGCGCCGCCCAACCGCCAGCTGCCCATCCTGCCGTGCCAGGCCGAGTCCCGTGGTGACACCCACGGGTGTTTTGGGGTGAAATCCCACGAGTTTCGGGTCACCAACGTGCACGGCGGGTGAGGCCATCACCCGAGCCCCAGGGACGACAGCGTGGATGCAACCATTCCTTTCCGCCGGCAGCGGGATGCCCTGGGCCAGCGCGGGGGTCCCGGCACGCTGGGGCTGCGGGTCCCGGCACAGCGGCACGCCGGGGCGGCGGAGGCGTGGGGCTCAGTCGGCTTCGGCAAACGTTCCGTCTGATTAAATCTGCGATGAGCGCTCTCGCTGCCGCGGCGCGCTCCTGGCAGCCCTGGCCTCGGCTACCGACCGCGCCGCAATAACAGGCTCTATTAGCATAAAATACCGGCTCCGAGCCCGGCCGAGGATGGGGAGGATTAAGCAGCCGGCTTCTTCTGCTAATTAATAATCCACTTGATTAAGAATTGTCAGTCAATATGTCGCCGGCACAAGGACAGGCTCTGCGGCCACGAGCCGGGGACACCACTCCATGGGGCCGGCGTCTTCCTCCTCCTCCGCGCCCCAGCCAGCCCCTGTGCTGCTCCAGCACAGCCTGCCCGCACCCCGCTCTCTGCCCCCTCTTGATTGCCGCCATCTGATGTCATGGATCATGCTGATGATGTCATCAGCATCCTGCCTACCCCCACACCCCCCCTGTCCTCGCTGCCACCACCCAAAAGGCTAGGGCTCCCTCTGCCTGGCAAGGTGACATAACAAGGGCCCCCTCTCTGTCTGATGATGTCATTTGTCATGCAGGCTCGTGATGATGTCACGGGCTCCCACATTCACACCAGGTGCCACCTGAGTGGGACGTTGCCGGTTCCCACCCGATGGGTTGGGCAGAATTCGGCCATGAAGGATCCTGAAGCCTTGGGGTGCAGCAGGACACCCCCAAAACGTGGGGGAAAGCCGGATCCGTTCCTGGTGCTAAATAAGAGCATCGTCCCCACCGTCCCCGGCAGGTGACATCAGGGACGCAGCATCCCGCCGAGCTGGGGACAGCGGGTTTGGGGGGGGGTGCTCCCCCTCCTTCCAGCCCATATCCCCGCAGCGCTGCAGCGGAGTGGGGGGGGCAGGCAGGGAGGGGACGGTGTCCCCCCAGGGCGGCTTTAGCACAGGGAGAGTGCAGCAGGGCGGCAGCGGCATCGCTTTGTGCTTAACCTACATTTGCTTTTGTCCCGGCCAGCGCAGCCGGAGCATGCCTGGGGCTCTGTGTTTGGCACGGCACGGCACGGCACGGCACTGCTCGGCATGGCTCAGCATGCCACCCCGCACTGGGGTCCCTCTCAGGAGCCCCCAGGCCCAAATTAAGCAGCCGGGGCTCAGCCTCGCTGCCTCTCGCAGGGCTAACGAGCCCGGGTAGGCAGGTCACGCTCAGGCGGCGGTGGTGACACAGTGAGATGCCATCAGGCCGTGGCACGGCGTCCCCAAGATGGGGATGGTGTTTCGCCTCCTCCCAGGGGGGGTAATCACAGGAACCCCTTCCCCAGGGTGTCTCCCCTGGAGCATCCTCCTCCATCCCTTGCCGGCAGGACGGGAGCACTCGGCAGCCTCTCGAGGGGTGGCACTCGCTGACGACAGCTTTGACCGAGCTTTAATTATCTAACGAGTCTCGGCGTTGGCGGCCGCTGTACTGTGAACAAACAGAGGCAGAAAGCGCCTACTCCAGCTGCGGCACGGGGGCCAGATGTGCAGCGGGGGCGGTGGGGGAGCGCCCAGGCAGGGTGGCAGGGGATGCTGCTCTGCGGGGACTGCCCTGCTCGGGGACGTGGCCCTGGGGACCCACGAAACCCCTTTGCTCTGGGGGAGGAGGGGTCTCAGCAAAAAGGAGCACCAGGAGCAAAGGGGTTAAATCCCTGGGTTGGGGACCGGCCCCCAGTGTTCCCCCAGTGCATAGTGACACGGTGACATTGGGGTGCAGCTCGCATGGCCGTGTCCTGCTCCACCCCCGGGGACACCCGGAAGCACCCAGCCCCATCACCCTTCGTCTCCCATCGGGCTGCATCCACCACCCCAAAGATGCCCCCCACCCCATGACCGAGCACCCTCGGTGTCACCCCTCTGGCTCAGTGGGTCCTGGGTCCCCATTTAAACCCCATCCCTGGAGGTTTCCACCCTCCCCTGCCGCTGCCTGGATCCGGCCCCGCAGATGCAGCCGCCCTTGCAGAGCTGGTCCTTAGAGCGGCAGCTCCTTAAATCTTCCAAAAGCAAAGCACAAGCCCTTTGGGGGGACTCACCGGGACTTAGCGCACCCTCCCAGCCCGGGAAGGGGCTCCTCCGGCCCTGGAGCCCTGGGAGAGGACACGTGGGATTGGGATTCGGCTGTAATTACGAGTGCCGAGTGCCCACGGGAGCCCAGGGACCAGCAAATCCCCAGGGGGAGCAACACGGCGAGTGCCCACGGGAGCCCAGGGACCAGCAAATCCCCAGGGGGCAGTGGGAGCAACACCTCTAATTACCAGTCCCAAGTGTTAACGGCAAAACTTCCTATTGCTGCTACCGGGGGGGGGGGCCACACGCCGCCATCCCCGCACCCCTCCATGGGTCCTGCCAGGGTGGCAGCTGGTGACACCCATGCCACCAGGATGCCTGCAGCGGTGCCGGGCTCTGCCTATTTTTATCTTTATTTTATTTACGGTTGGACTCGATGATGGGCCTTTTCCAACCTAAATGATTCTACGAAATGATTCTATCTCCTCCTTAATGAAGTTTGTTGGGTTGCTTCCATCCCCGGAGGGTTTAATAACCCCAGATGGCATCCACAGCCTTTCAGGAGGGGCTGCACCAGCGATGCCCCGGCTTTGTGTGCAGCGGCACGCCGAGTTGGGCAGCAGCAGGGAGGAAGCAAGTGAGCCAGCACCTCCTGAAAAATCGCCTCTGGAGGCTGTGGGAGCCGGGTGCGGGGTCATGGCAGGGAGAAAACGCGTCCGTGGGTCCAAGGGATCCTTATTTCCCGCAGCGGTTTCTCTCCCATGGGTGCCCCGGGCCAGGCGGGGATGAGCCTCACCCCTGTCCCAGCATCATCCACCCCGGTTCTCCTGGGATGCAGGAGCTGGATGGTCCTGCCACCACCACAGCCTGTCCCCACGGCTTTGGGGCAGCCCCGCAGGCTCACCGGTCACCCTTTGGGTGCTGCACCCAAAGCTGGCAGCGCCCCTAAGTGACACCTCCGCACTCCCTTTCCCCCCACCCAATGCTGGCTAAAAATCCCGGTGCATCTCTGGGATAACTGGTCCGGTGCGTGCCGGGGAGAGCATCCCCTGCTCACGGTTCTCCTCCAGAGCTGGCGGCTGCTGGGATGGATTTTTTTTTTACAGGGATCAATTTTTCCACCTCGGTTGCCGGCAGGGAAGGTCGGTGCTGGGGAAGGGGCCGAGGCGGGGCAGCGGGCGCCGGTAACACGGCAAGAAGGGGCCATTGTGGTGAGGCGCAGCTGCGCGGGGTGCAGGAGGGGAGCGATGGGAATGCAAAATGCCGGCGACGGGAAGGGCTTGGGGGATTCACCCCCCCCCCGAGGGTGTTTCCCCACCCCGCACGTGCCCCAGTGACAATAGGGGCTTTATGGGAAGCGAGACGGTCCCCTGTCCCAGGGCTGCCCTGCCGCTGGACTCCGGCATATGCCGTCCCGATGGGGCCACGTGGGTGCTGGGGACACCCCGTCCTCCTGCACAGCCATGGGCCAGCCCCGCTCACCAAAGCGGGGTGGTGGTGATGGGTGCTGGGGTGCTCCCGGGCACCTGGTCCCCTCGGAGCCCAGGCTGTGCCACCAGCAACCTGCTCACAAGGCTGATGGAGATGGGACCTTGAAGCAGCGTGACAAAGTGATGCTGGGGACAAAGGGGAGGACAGAGAGCGGCTCCGTGCCCTTCCCAGGGCTCCTCTGCAACCCGGTGGGCAGCAGCTCCTGTTTCTCTTGCTGAGCTCTCATGAATTATTCAGGCGCTGCCTCTCCCAGGATGGTCCCCCCTCGCCCGGAGCAGAGCCCCCCTGCACCCGGCCAGGGGCCACAGAGGTGGGGAGCAGCCAGGGCTGGTGCCACTGGTCGTGTGCCGGCCGCCGAGGCGGGATGCGCCGTGTGAGAGGGAGCGGGATGAGACGCGCAACCTCCCCGAGCACGGGGCGATGCTCAGCGTGCGGGAGAGGAGCCGTTGCAAACACCATTTCATTTCATTGAGAGGAGGAGAGGAGGAAAGCGGGGGGAGAGAGACAGCACGAGCTGGCCCAGATCCTGTTTCTCCTCTTTTTTATTCTCTGTTTTCGTGCAGCACCAGCTCTCATCCCCCGCTGATCGGCAACGGCTGCTCCATCCACGCCAGCAGTGCCCAGCGCCACCCGGCAGGGATGGGGCTTTGCTGGGGTGAGCCCCGGCATGCTCCCAGCCGTGCACCACCCTCAGCCGCTGCTGGGACCCCAGGAGGGTTTGGGGTCCAGCTCCGGGGCTGGGAGTGACGTGGAGAGCTGTGCAATCCAGGGGACAGGCCCCGGGGTGCTCCCGGGGAGGGGTGGGAGACAGGGAGTGGGGGTCTGCATGCTGGGCACGCTGGGCATGTACTGGGGGGGAGCAGGGTGCCCCCCACATGTCCAGCTCATCCCATCACCCTCCGCAACACCTTCAGCAACGGCCTGAGTGGGGTGAACACAGCGGCCGGGGCTGCAGGGATGCCCCAGCGATGGGGACGTGGGACGGGACAGTGATGGGGATGCAAAACAGGGTAGCAATGGGGACACGGGACAGGGCGGGAATGAGGATGCAGAACAGGGTAGCAATGGGGACATGGGACAGGGTAGTGACAGGGACACAGGACCAGGCAGCGATGGGGACACAGTGCCGGGCAGAAGCCAGCCCTGCCAGCGGGAAGCCGCCACATTCTGCCAGTGCTTCCCCGGCTCCATTCACCGCCTCCCCCCCGATCTATCACTGTCTCCTTAGCCCGCAGGCCCGTGCCACGGTGCTCCCGGCTAATGGCTTGTTTCCCATCGCTGCAAGTGGCCACCAGGAACAGATGAGCCCAGGAGGGTGATTTATGCCAGG
>NW_008795862.1:1192192-1193207 GCF_000699145.1 Aptenodytes forsteri | reverse complement strand
GGCAGAGCCAGGGGCTGCTCCCGGGAACCCCTGACCGTGCCTCAGTTTCCCCAGGCAGGTAAAACACGGGGAAAGGGCGATCTCCCCCCAAAACCGGTGGGAAATCCGAGGGGGGCTCGAAACGCCGCCGCGTCCGGCGGGCGACGGCTAACGGGAGCTTGGAGAAGGCGCCGGAGCCCCCCACCATGGGGCCATGTCCGGAGCCCACGCACGAGGGCGGGGACGGGTGCCCCATGGCAGCGTTTGGCTTCGTGCATCGCCCAGTCCTTCCTCCGCACCCGGCCACTGCCTGTCCCCTGGGCTTTAACAGATGAAATTCCTCCATTCCCGGAGAGACGAATCCCTTTGGCAAGGCTGGATCCTGCCCGGAGCAGCACAGTTGGGTGTAAAACTTCCCAACTCCCACCAACCAAAGCTTTATTGGCTCCAGAGCGGTTTTTAGGGGAAGGATTTGGGCCAGAAATATTCTTTGCCGACCCCAAGCCCAGCACCGGATCTGAGCCGTCCCGCGGAGCTTTTCTCCCCTCCCGGAGCGGCTTTGTCCTTGCCGATCCCCGGGCAGGAAGCATGTGATGCACCAAGGCCCCCGTCGCGGGACGGACAGACAGACGGACGGTGGTTTGGCCTCTGTTCCCCCTCCCCTCTCGCTCCGTTTTCCACTTCCCCATGAGTCTCCTGAGCCTCCGTCTGCTCCGAACGAAGGAGAAAGGAAGTTGCTGCCGGAGAGAGCGGCTTGATGGCAGCTCGATAAAGAAAAGGAGGAAATGGAAGGCGAGACAGATGCTCCAAAATAACCCCCCCTTCCTCCTCCTCCTCCTCCTCTTCATGTTGCAGCTGCTTTCCCCCCCCGGGGCACGGTAATCCCCGGGGGGATTCCTTGATATGGCACCGGATCAGCTCCCCCATCCCGAATCAGCACCGGGTAGCACCCCAGGATTGCACCGGGTGTATCACCCCCCCACACCACCCCCACCCCCCTGCCGGAGCACCCGTGGACAGAACCCCTCCCCGCGCC
>NW_008795862.1:1191754-1191986 GCF_000699145.1 Aptenodytes forsteri | reverse complement strand
CCGCAGCCCCGGCGCGGGCACCCGCGGGAAGGAGATTATGGGATAGGGGAGTTCAGATCCAGGTGTCAGAGATGGTGGGGGACAATGACAGGGACATAGCCGAGCGCTTGGCAGCGCCGCTGGCGTGAGCGCCAAGAGCGAGCAGAGCAAGACACAACCCCCCGGCACCGTGCGGTGCCCGGCTGAGGCGATGCCAGGCTCCCCGCAAGCATCCCCGGTCCTTGCTCCACGC
>NW_008795862.1:1188023-1191731 GCF_000699145.1 Aptenodytes forsteri | reverse complement strand
CGAGGAGCCGTGGTGGCAGCGGTTTTTTACCGGCCTTGCCAAGAAATGAGTTTTTCCTCGGGCGAGGTGTTTACTCAGTGGCTTCCTCTCTGGCCTCACCCCGCTCCGCACACACGCGCCGGACCCGGCGGCTCTCGGTGCTGTTTGCACCCATGGCAACGTGCGAGGGACGGCTATTGCAAAAGGCGGCGTGGCTCCTTCCTCCTCCTCCTCCTCCTCCTCCTCTGCCACCCCAGTGCTGGTAAAATGGGGTCTGGAAGCTGGAGGGGTTATGGATGGTGGGGGACGGGCTGGTGACGGCGGTCGGGCTCTCCGGTTACATCCTCGTGCCGCGCCGGCGCTCCGACCTGTCTCCTGTAATCCAGCGCGGCGGCAGGGTTTAATTAATTAATGGGGGTTGGGGGTGCGGGGAGCTGGTGGAAAGCGATGCCGGGGGACTGAGAGGGGAGCAGCGGGATCCCATCCACCCCTCCAGCGTTTGGCCAAGGATTCGGGGGGACCGGGGATGCTGGCGTGCAGAGCAGGGGTGTTTTCCGGAGCAGCGGGAGGAAACAGCACATGGGATGGAGGGAAAACCGGGGAGATCTCCACCATTAAACGTTTGCTTTTAGCGTTGGCCCCGGCCAGGGAGACGATGCTTCTCTGTCGGAGGAAACTTGTAGCAAGACGGGGAGCGTGGGGCTTGTTAATATGGCTCCGGTGAGGAAGAGGAGGAGGAGGAGGTGCCTCTGCTCTCAGCTGGAGTTTCACGGAGCCCTCCCCTCGCGCCGCACACGTGCTCCGCACTGCCCCATAAATTATTTAAGTGCTTTGGCTTTCCTGCATGAAATATTCAGCCCGCTGCCGAGGGAGCTGGGGGGGAGGCTTGGGGGGCACGAGCACACGGAGCCGCTGGTGGGTACCCGGTAGATTGGGACGGTCGGGGGAGAGGGATCTTTGGAGCAGGTAGAAGTAACCCTGCGATGGCGTCGCTGCTGGATTCGGCCCCTCTGCCATAAATGAGCGGCCAGCTGGTGCTCACGCGGCGGCTCTGCCACGGCACGTGCCAGCACCACCGGCCCCAGGTGCTGGCAGGATGATGGGGTCTCGTCTTTCCCCCCTGCAGACGGGAGCTTTAATTGATGCTTTTTAATGAGAGGGCCGGACTCTGCTCTCGCTTGCACCCGCCGTGGTGTAGGAGATGTTTTACGGGGGGTCCCCAAAATGGGGGGATGAGGTTGCGGCCGGGTGTTGGATGAGATGTTCACGGGTGCCGGCCCGGCAGCGAGGAATGCCAAACTTGCCGGTGGAGGTGCCGGCAGGTCTGCCTGTCCTCTGACCGTGCTGGATTTGGCCCTCGGCTCCCCTGCCCTGCGGCGGTGCGGCCGGGATGCTGCTGTGCCCCGACGCTGGCACACGTCCGGCCCCAGGGCAGGGACTTGGGCTGTGTCACCGCATCCCCACCTGGCGCAGGACATCCGGATGTCCCAGCCCCCGGGGCGAGCCCTCACACCACCACTCAGGGCTGCAAAATCCCCCCGAAACCTGCAAAATGGGTGGAAACTCCCCCCCAAAAAGGGCTGTGACTGTTCCCAAAGCCACCGTTGGGACCACGGCCCTGCCGCGCTCTTCCGGAGCAGGGAGGGACTCGGTGAAAGCAATGCCTGGTTGCCCTTTTTCGGTGGAAGAAGCTGTTTTTCGAGGGCGTTTTCATTAAAAAGAAGAAGGGAGGGGGGGGAAAAAAACAAGCCCTGAGCAGGGCTGGAAACTTCAGCGACAGGAAGGAAACGGGGTGGTTTATTTCGGTCTCGAGTTTGCTCGTCGGGGCAAGGCTTGCCTCTCCCATGCGCCGATAGCAGGCCCTCCGTGAACAATGGGGTCGCGGGGGCCCTTCCCGGCAGGAAAACGGGTCGTTCCGGTGAAATCTCCCAGTTGGTGCTGAGTCAGCAGGTCCTGGTGGGACAGAGCGTGGTGCGGAGGGTGCCGGGTTAACTGGCCCAGTGCTGAGCAGGAGCGAACGCACCGGGAGGTGAGCTTGGATTTCCTTGGGGTTTGCAGCAAGCAACCTGCAAAACAGCCTGTGGGCGCTGGAGAAGGAGCAGGTTGCATTTTTGGGGTCTAGGAAAGACCCCCCCGCCATCGCTTCGTGCCTCAGTTTCCCCTCACGAGCGATGCTCATCTCCCCGGTCCCCGGCAGGAGAGGGCTGCGGGGCAGCCAGGTGTTACTCAGTGCCGGGAGCGGAGGGTTGATCTGTTATTACAGTTGCTAATTGGGAGCCGTGGGCACGCGAGGCAGCTCGCAAGAGCCAGCAGTTCCTATTTTTTATGGGCTCCGTAGGTGGAATTTGCACTCGCTTTATGGCTGCGGTCACCCAACAGAGAGCTCAGGCGTGGGAATTCCTATTTATCTGGGCACCGCTCCCGGTGGGGAGCCCGGGACACCCCGCAACCGCCACGGGATGCGAGGGAGAGGACTTCCAGGGCGCCAACACCGTGGCCAAGCCTTGCTCCATCTGGAAGAGGCTGCCTGCCGTGGGCAGAGCAGGTCCCCCTTTACAGCCAAGGGGGAGAAGATGGAGCCGCGCTGCCTCTGCCCATCCTGCCCGTCCCTCCGGGCTCGGCTCCGGCAGCATCTCGCGCACGGGGCCATCGGCATTAAATGAGCCCGACCCGCCTGGGAGCTGCCGATGGCTCTGCAAGAGCAGCCTCTGCTTTGTAATTTCTCTCTTACTAAGCGCGAGAGCCTCAGCTCAAAGCTCATGCTGGCAAAAATCAATGTTTTCACATTGAAGGAAATACTTGCAAACCTCTGTGTTTTTCCTAAGGGCTGTAAATAACGCCGCATGCAGCAGCTCGCACGGTGACGGCGGCTCCGTTACCACTCACTTAATTTACGCCCTCGCAAAGCCTCGGCCGCCCTCAGGCTCGGGGAGCCGGCGGCTGGAAGACGCCTGGGAAGCCAGGGCTAGCTTGCACCATCGCCCGTGCACCATTGCCCTTGCACCGTCGCCCTTGCACCGTTGCTTTTGCATGACGGGCTGCAGCGAGACGGAGCCTTGGCCACAGCGGGGTATCCGAGCCCCGTGGGAAGCCGGGGTTTGGTCCTGAGAGCCCGGCGTGCGTTCCGTGGTGGTAGGAGCAGGATCGAGGATCCCCAGATGGCGTCTGGGACTGCGCGGTGGCTCGGCCGGGGGTGTCCGCAGGGCTGCCCGTGATGGGGACAGTCAGTTCTGCGCTAGAATAACCGTCGGGGCTGCGGATGAGAGACTCTCCTCTCCATATCCATGGCCAATTTATCCCCATCCATTCTCACACCAGCAGCATCCTTTAGCTTAAATAGCTCTTCTCCCCTCCCCGGTGATGTATTTATAGCGCAATCCCATCCCTTCCCCGCTCTCGCTTTGCCAGGCTGACCGTGCCACGTGCAGGCTCTTGCATAAGCAACCCTCATCTCTGCCCATCCATCCTGGCACGGGAGCCGGTGGTTATCATGCTGTTCTCGCCTCCCTGTGATTTGTAGCTCTGCGATTTCCCGGGGCAAGATGCATCTCCAGGGTCAGTGGCGTTTTATTTATTCACAGCAGTTTTTAAAGCCGTAATCTGCCCGAAATGATTGATTTGGTCCCGCTGGGGTGCGGGGAGTCGGGCTGTAGGTGAGCAAGGGGTGAGGTTTCTGGCTTGCCGAATTATTCACCTCCGTGCAATGCTCGTGGCGGCTCCGGGGGAAGC
>NW_008795862.1:1183943-1187891 GCF_000699145.1 Aptenodytes forsteri | reverse complement strand
TCACCTCGGTGCGATGCTCGTGGCGGCTCCGGAGGAAGCCGAGATGGCGGCAGAACAAGTCCGAGCTCCGACGGCGTGGGCATACCAGGGCGGGCAGCACCGGGGAAAAGGGCTTCAATGCACATCGGTGGGTGCTGCAAACCGGCTGTGCCGTCCCAGCCTCAGTGAGCGCCGGGCTGTACGCCAGCACGTGGCTGTGCCGGCTGCGGTGGGTGACTCAGCCATCACCTGGGCTGTCCCCAGCTCACCCTGCAGGAAATGAGTCAGGTTTTAAGGAAGAAAAACGTTAAAATGATGGGGCAAGAGTCCTTCCTGCACGGGGAGGAGGGCGGCGCCAGTTGCAGGAAGGAGATGTGGATGGAAGGTTGCGGGCGACGCTGAGGTATGGAGACCTCGCTCGTCTCTGACGCTGCCCGTCGCACTGCAGCTTCTCCCCAGAGTTCGGGGGAAGGAAGGTGGGAACACCATGTAACTCATCCCACCAACAAAACCCGGGGCGTGAGCTCAGCTCGTGCCTGCCCTGGCACCCAGAAGCTCCTCTTGGTCTTGCCGTTGGCTGGAGACGCTCCTCCTCCTCCCAAAAGGCTGCGTGGGGAGGAGAGGGGACGGGGACTGATCCAGGGCATGGGCTGAACTGTGTGTGTGCCTCTTCCCCCTGCAGAGATGGACACCTTCAGCACCAAGAACTTGGCCCTGCAGGCCCAGAAGAAGCTCTTAAGCAAGATGGCTACCAAGACCATAGCCAACGTCTTCATTGACGACACCAGCAGCGAGATCTTGGATGAGCTCTACCGGGCCACCAAGGAGTACACCCACAACCGCAAAGAGGCCCAGAAGATCATCAAAAACCTCATCAAGATCGTCATGAAGTTGGGCGTGCTCTACCGCAATGGGCAGTTCAACCCCGAGGAGCTGCTGGTGATGGAGCGCTTCCGCAAGAAGGTGCATACCTTGGCCATGACGGCCGTCAGCTTCCACCAGATAGACTTCACCTTCGACCGTCGGGTCATGTCGGGTGTCCTCACGGAGTGCCGGGACCTGCTGCACCAGGCTGTCAACGGCCACCTGACAGCCAAATCCCACTCCCGCATCAACCACGTCTTCAATCACTTTGCGGACTACGAGTTCCTCTCGGCTCTCTACGGGCCATCCGAGCCCTACCGCACCCACCTGAAGAGGATCTGCGAAGGGGTTAACAAGATGCTGGAGGAGGACAACATATGAAGTTGGCCAAGATGGGCCATCGGCAGCAACTGCCAGACTCTGCCTTCTGTGAGACCGAGGACAGGATGTACGCCTGTTTTGACCATCACCAGGCTTGACGTCCTCTTCTCCTCTGTAGTGCTAACTCACTTTCTCCTCGTTTCTACAAAAGACTGAACCTCTTGACTTTGTCTAACCCTTGCCTGGGGTCTGCAAACCCGCCCTGCGCTGGACTGAGTCCTTTCCAGGTGATCCTGGGCTTCTGGGCTCCTGCTGTACGGTTTGATTTCCTTTGCCCACCAAGTGCTCTTAGCTCAGAGTCCAAGGAACTGGACTCCTTACCTTGAACTCTATTGTAACCCTCCTGAGGGAAAACCAAACCAAAGACTCATGGTGTGTAACACCTCTAAGGTGTCTCTGAGCGGGTGGGCAGTTGGTTGGATGAACGGTTGTGAGACCCTATTACCAGAGGGTTGTGGAGCCCCATGGTTTTCTTTCAGCAGCTCCATGACATGGTGGGAGGAAATCATGGTCCAGACTTGTGCTGCCCAGGGTAGGAAGGTGCTTCTGCACCTTGCAGGCTAGCATGGGCTTTGGCTTCCTAAAAGACAAGTCCTTGAGACCAGAAGGATCCCACCTCATGACATGGTGGGAGGAAATCATGGTCCAGACTTGTGCTGCCCAGGGTAGGAAGGTGCTTCTGCACCTTGCAGGCTAGCATGGGCTTTGGCTTCCTAAAAGGCAAGAAAGACAAGCCCTTGAGACCAGAAGTATCCCACCTCACCTGGGCGAGCGGCTGTCCCTTGGGGCAGGGAGGCTGCTGGAGGGACCTGCTCCTTCCCTGCATCCCAGGCGCGAGCGGCTGGCCCCTGCCGCAGTGAGGGCTCGCGGGAGACCCGCTCCACTCTCCCCCCGCCAGCCTCCCGCGACAGTACCACTGTGATGGCTCCGACGCCTTCCCTGGTGGTTGTCCAAAGCTCTCCCTAGGATTTTGTACGTTTTACGTGTCCTCGACTGAGTTATGGTTGTTATTTTTTAGCAAACTCTGTAGCCCTGATGAGTTATTTAAATAAACTCACCTGTTTGGCCTGGGTGCTCCATGTGGTTGATACAAAGGCGGTTGGCAGCGATAAAACGAGTGCCGGGGGCAGTCGGTTTTGTCTTTTAAATGGCGATCGCTCCCTGCGACCTGGGGTTTTTACTCTCCGTCCCCCGGCATCGCTGCCGGCCAGGCTGCCCCTGCTCCGTGGCACAGCAGCTCTGGGCTTTGCACGGCCGGCGCTGAACTGGTGGGAGGAAACGTGGGGCAAAACCCAGCGCAAACCGATAGCAAAGGTCTGGGGTCCCGGGGGGAGATCCTGCTCTCTCCCACGCAGAGGCTCACACGTGCTCCTCTGCATCCCCGCGTCCCCTCGCTGCACAGCAGGAGCTTAAAAAGCACAACCCTGACAGCAGAGAGCAACGGGCAACTTTGCAGAATTAAATACAGGCGTGTTGTAAAAGTGTTGTGCTCTCAGAGCATGGATGCACCAGCCGTGGCCCGCTTCCAAAACGCTGATCTCAGCTTTGAGCACCGAAAATTGCCCTTTTAGCATACAAGATGCCGCACAATCTCAGCCGGCCTTATCTCCGCAACCTTCTTGTGCCTCCTGTTCCATGGGATGTCTCCAGGCACAGGAGGCTGCCAAGATGCAAAGGCGGTTGGCAGCGATAAAACGAGTGCCGGGGGCAGTCGGTTTTGTCTTTTAAATGGCGATCGCTCCCTGCGACCTGGGGTTTTTACTCTCCGTCCCCCGGCATCGCTGCCGGCCAGGCTGCCCCTGCTCCGTGGCACAGCAGCTCTGGGCTTTGCACGGCCGGCGCTGAACTGGTGGGAGGAAACGTGGGGCAAAACCCAGCGCAAACCGATAGCAAAGGTCTGGGGTCCCCGGGGGGAGCGAATCCTGCTCCCACGCAGAGGCTCACACGTGCTCCTCTGCATCCCCGCGTCCCCTCGCTGCACAGCAGGAGCTTAAAAAGCACAACCCTGACAGCAGAGAGCAACGGGCAACTTTGCAGAATTAAATACAGGCGTGTTGTAAAAGTGTTGTGCTCTCAGAGCATGGATGCACCAGCCGTGGCCCGCTTCCAAAACGCTGATCTCAGCTTTGAGCACCGAAAATTGCCCTTTTAGCATACAAGATGCCGCACAATCTCAGCCGGCCTTATCTCCGCAACCTTCTTGTGCCTCCTGTTCCATGGGATGTCTCCAGGCACAGGAGGCTGCCAATGCTCGTGGGCAGAGAGCGGCTCCGCGGCTCCCGTTCGCTGCTCCCTTTCCACCGCTGGCTCGAAGCACTGATAACTTTCAGCCTTAAAGATTAAATAAAAGAAATAAAGCCCCTATCTCTGTCATTTCATAGGCCTGGCTCCAGCTACCGCAGCTAATTTAATTGCGTGACGCAGCTCGGGGTGGAGGGTAAAGCACGTTTGCATGGAGGAGAATGCGGCCAAGCTCCACCGAGGTGGTGGTCCCTCGGGGAGGGCAGGGTGAAGTCGGCCTTTGGCGCGCGGCATTTGAGAACAGACGTTCCCGTCCCCCCCGGGCTCGCGGCAGCTGTCAGGTATGTGCTGAAGAGGAGCCAGAGCTGGAAACAGCTCGGTGGAGTTATCGGCAGATGCGGCGAGCAGGCAAAGCTGAACGGGGCTGATGGAGGGTGGCGGCGCGGCTGGCGCGCTTGCAGCCAGAAACGCTTCCCTGTGGTG
>NW_008795862.1:1178702-1183528 GCF_000699145.1 Aptenodytes forsteri | reverse complement strand
AGGGTGGGGGCGGGGCCGTCTCCCGCGCTGACAGCCAGAAACGCTTCGCTGTGCTGTTCTCGAGGTGCGCGGCGGCACCAGCTGCAAGATGCTCCTTAATTGCACGAAACGTCTCTGCTCAGACGAGCCCCGGCTCACGGCTGTTCCCTTTGTCCCCAGGGTTTCGTACACCCCAGGACCGCACTTAACCCACCAAATGCCTGGCACCAGCTTTCCGTCGCATACAGGTGTCTAGCCTGAAACTTCTGCCCCACACCCCACGGCAAACACCCACCTCGTTGCCAAACTCTTGCCTTTTTGTCCCGGGGAAGCCCTGGAGAGCACACTCTCTGCTAGAAGAGCCATCTTATGGCCTGGGTTTCCCATCCCAACCCTGGCTGTACAAGTGTGGGGAATGAGTCCCTTCAACTCCCTTTGGTCTGGTTCCCTCCGAGCGACTGGTTAAACAGGGAGAGAGGTCAGAGACCTGCAACATCAGCACCCTAAACGCGTCTCAGAGCTCAGGTAGGAGCACACTGGGGACACCCCTGGGCCCTGCAGGTTATCTGCAGATCCAGAAGCAGCCGCGCAGCAGAGAAAGAAGCATTTAGGAACAGCCTGGACAACAGAGCTTGTAAAATCCCCAGTGCAAAGCACCCCCAGGCTGCCAAAAAACAGGGAAATCCCCCCCAAAATGGGCAAAGCAGCTGCCAACGACCACAACCATCACCGGGCATGAAAAGCACTCGTCATGAGAGTGCCGGGTTATGCAAACTTACAGCCGGAGTCTTGTTCTCACGTGCTGGGACTCCTCTCGGGTGGGCAGAACCCCCGTAAACCCTCTGCAGCTTCCAAATTCCTGTGTGACATCTCGGCTCCTCCTGGCCAAGCAAACGCCGAAGGTCGTGCCGCTCGCTGGGCATCCAGTTGGAGAGGGCAGGAGTCACAGAGCAGAGCAAGCTCAGGCCAGAGCACGATGCTTTATTTCTTTATTTGTGTTGTATTTACACAGGAAAGGAATTCCACATTCCCTCACTGTTATTACTCTAGATAAGAAAAAAATCACTTCTGTACGTAGAAAATAGTCCTGCAGTTGTACTGAGACACGAAAGTGTTGCTTGGATTGATTCCTGGGTTGTGTCAGAATAAGCAGCTCTGCCTTCCCCATGCCAAGTTATCCCAACCCGCGCTCTGCACTAGGGCAGGTCCAGAACATCCTCCCCAGCGAAGCCAGCGACGGTCTGCCGTAGCCGCGCTCAACAAGGAGTCAGATAGCTTTGGCCAACTCTACCCCTTCCTTCCCCCCCAATTTAATTATTTCCTCCTGTCATGCTTGCAGAGAGAGAAATCCTGTCTCCCCTCCAGAGACTACAGAGTTAACAACCTTCCTCTAGCAAACCCTGTTTAAATCCAGCCATTTATCTTTCTGCATTGCTCTTCCTAGCAAGGGAGATAAGGAGCCCCCGTTCGAGGGGAGCTTTACCATATTCAGCAGATCAACCAAGCAGAAAGCGGGCGACAGAATGGCTGGCTGCAGATCAGGAGTCTCAGAGGAGGTTTCCAGCTGCAAAGCACATTGTTACTCTGACACAAGACAGAACGCATCTGTCTTAACACCTCCAAGCCCCACTTGTGTTGGACCCTAGCACGTTTCAATATGGAAAACATAAAAGGTTTGGCCAACCCAAAAAAACCCGCAGTTAACAAGTAATCCTCTTCATCTGCCATGCTCTTCTGGCCAAAACACCCTGCCCAGCACCGGCCTCGGGGTCACAGCTCGTCGTGGGGTGTTTTTGCTACAATCATGAGTTTGGACAGTTCAAAGCGGAACTTGCCTTCCCTGTGAGACACTAGAAAGAGAGAAGACAAGCACAGGATAAACAGATGGTAAGGCATGAACAAAACAGCCCTGCTGGTTCATTTCCAAGACGATAAAGCCAGCAAGTCGGGCATTGCACTTCCTTTTTATGCACGCAACAAGCACGTTGTGATAAACCCGTTCTTCCCCCATGCTAATTTAACGTTTACGCTGGAACGGGACCTGCAAAATCCTGCCGCCAGCTATGGATCAAGAGCACTATACCCCCAACTCCTGGGGCGAGAACAAGCACTGGTCTCCTGTACATTGCCACCTATCTGCTTAAATACTCGTCTCCTGGTAGACAGCCAGGCCTGTCTCCCACTCCAGACCCTTTCTCACACAGTTCTCTCGGTCACAGACCTGTTGTTTCGGTGATTTCAAATTCTTCCTGTTTTAAGGGGACGTCGCTTTGTCCACCCGCTGCAGCTTGAGACTGAAATGGGAAGGAAGAAGGTTTAAGTAGCTGAGGCAATCCAAGAAGGTACTGTATTTAAAGCAAACAAACAAACAGCACATTTTGAAGAATGAACTTGTGTTTTAATAATGTGGAGTGAAAGAATTAAACCCACAAAGGAAATTTGAAGGAAAATCTCTGGCTATTTTTCCATTTCCTATTAAACCACAAACTTGTGTCCTTCGGGTGACTGAAAGCCTCACCACCGAAGACTGGGAAATGGAAGAATGAACCAGACAAAAGCACCAGCAGAGTTTTTATTTACTTTGTCAGATGCAATTTGTTGAGGCAAACCAAGGCTCCCCTTGTGCAGCGCGCCCTGGCAGGACGGTGTCTTTTGGAGTCACCGACGCTGGCAGAGCCAGCAGCAAACCGATGGCGTTGAGGGAGCAGAAATAAAATGGTGCAGGAGAGCCTACCTGCGGCCTCTCTCCTGACTGCCACCACTCTCTAATTAGAGACGTGACGGAGTACGTTTTATTGCACCATGTCTAATAAATGTCTTCCATGCCCAATTCATGTGTTATAGCAGCCTCCCACACGCCTGCTTCCAAGTGATCAGCTGGGACTTACATAAGCCATGGCATACTCTATCTTGGCTCCTTTCACTTCAGCTTTAAACTGGGTAAAGAAGAGATAAGACTTCCCTTGGGGCCTGAAACAAGAAAGCAGAGTCTTTGACATCGGCAGAGAGGGTGGAGGTGCAGGCGAGCTCAGGATTCACGGCTCCCTCCCTCCACAGCCACCTCTGGCTCTCTTGTAGCTCCATCTAGCGTAGAGGGGGGAGAGGGGGGAACACAGCATTTATCATCCACTGCCTGGCTGAAGAGCCCACCCGGAGTCACAGTATCTCTTGGGAGGGGAAAGCCCTCCGGTGCTGTCCGGCCGGGAGGCAAACCCAGCCGGGAGGCAGGGTCCCTGGCCCAGATCCCACCTGCCTTGTTGTTGCTTTTGCCTCAGAGAGTTTGGGGTTAAAGAACGCACCTCCAGACGGAGCAGGAGAAGAACAGGTTGTCTTCACTGACTCCAATGTTCATCTGCCATTGCTGCAGAGGGGAAAGGTCCGAACAGTTAATGTGGGTAAGAGCCTCCCGCTTCCCGCTCACCCCTGAGGCCAGTCACCTCTCCTCTCAGCTGCAGGCACGGCAAGTTTCAACCATTCTAAAACAACACAACATAACCACATAACACTTGCTGATAGCGCCTTTTACTTTGTGTTGCACAAAGCTCAAGGCCTGGTTGCCCTCTGCTCTCCACAATTTCATTAGTACAGTTACAGAAAAGAGTTAAAGTCTCATTTCCCTTTACGCTACAAGGACCTGATTCTAATAGGACTTGCAGATAAGAAAGTACAAACTGTGTATCTGCACAGCACTTACTGCAGCAGCAACAGAAGCTGCAAAATACCTTCAAGCCTCCTAAAGAACACAGGAGTTACTCCTACGAGGTCCTTCCTACCAACTGGGCTATGAAAATGTCACTCCCTGTTCTCCAGAGACATCCAGCCCAGAGATCTGTTAAGCCTTACAAATGTCAGGGCCTTGCGAACCACAGCGTCACTGCAACACACGAAGGACGCTTCTGTTCAGGGAGCAAATCCAACAAGTTACTTTTGCAAACATACAGCGTTGGAAACGGTGCGACCACCCTTCCTCACAGCTCTCGGTCCCTGGAATCAGCTCATCACAAACAAAATCGTCCTGAACAGCTTCTCACTTTGTGCAGCCGTAAAGACTGAGCATAAGGGAAACACATGAAGGTTTGCCCAACTCACCTCGTTCGTTCCTCCCTGAGCTGAGTATGTGAAGGTGCAGGTGTAATCCCCCTGAAAGAAGAGAAGACGACGATGAGCAGCCTCGCTCGAGCAGGACCTTCTCTTTGTTCACCACCAGCCACTTCTCGGCAATGATGTGAGGTCTGGGGACACCTGAGAGAATTACCGGGGCTGTGGCACTATGCAGCAGTCACCCTGGGGGTGACCACGGAGAGGCACGCACCACGTCCATGTCCGGACCTCGGTGGAGCGCAGACAGAGCTAGGGACTGTGCAGCCCTCATCCCCTGTGGGGTGTCAGCAGGACCCCATGGTGCTGGGGCGGGGACCCGTGTTCTGGGGGCCCAGGGACTCCCAGCCCCCTTCTCCATAGAGCCCCTTCCCCTTCGTGAGCCTCCTTCCCATGGGGACCCTCTTTCTTCGAGACCCCCTTCCCCCTGGCGACCCCTCCCTCCCCTTGGGGTACCTCCTCCGTCTGGAAACCCACCTTGGGGATCCCCTTCTCTTCGGGGGCCATTCTCCATGGCAAGCCTCCCTCCCTGGGGACCTCCTCACCACAGAGACTGTCCCACCTTGGGGAACCATTTTCCCTGGGGACCTCCTTCTGCGGGAGAACCCCCCCTTGGCGACCCCCTTCTCTTTGGGGACCCCCTTCGCCCTGAGGACCCTCCTCTCCCTGGGAGCCTCCTGCCTTTGGAGACCCCCCTTGGGGACCCCTCTCCCCCTGGGGTCCCCCTCCCCTGCCCCCGTCAGGGGCCG
>NW_008795862.1:1175959-1177952 GCF_000699145.1 Aptenodytes forsteri | reverse complement strand
TAAGAAGCCAGCTGTAAGATGCTCCGGGCGACTGGGCTGTGTGTAGCACTAAATTCTCCAAATTATTCAGGACGAGGGGGAAATAAAAAGCAGGATGGGGGGGAAAGGTTCATTTTCTGCCTTGTCCTGCAGGTTTAATGGGGCAAAGACCTATTTTTTAAAGAGCTCGGCGTGCGGGGGCAGCGCTGTTGGCTCAGCCCCTGCAGGGTTGGGCAGAGCTGCAGCCACGGCCAGAAAATCCAGCCCTGGCTGGTGGCCTTCGGGATTCAGCTGGAAGGAAAAGGGGCCGCGGGAGGGGAAAGAAGGGAAAGAGATGGTCAGGCTGGGAGGAAAGGCGCGGAGAAAGAGCCTCTCTTGGCGAGCATCGTGCGGAGGGAGCTTTGCCTTTCCCACCAGAAAAAGGACCGGCTGCATCAGCCGTGCCTCGGCCACCAAACCCTGCCCGGCCGCCGTTTGCAGGTGCAGAGCAATTAGCCGTGCCACTTTTAATTGTTTCTCACCATACACAAACAAAAGCCCCTTTTCCAGAAGGAAACAGCCCTGGATCTGCAGCCAGGGCAGGGAGAGATGCCCCGGGGAGGGAGGAATGTCCTGGCTCACAGCACGGGGAAGCTGGCCTGGTTGGCCACCCCGCACTGGTTGTCGGCGCCCTTCAGCAGGCGGATGTAGCCCTGCTCACCCCACACCTCCGACCAGCTGCAGGAAGAGACGGAGAATGAGCACATCCGTGTTCCCATGCACGGAGAACCGGCCCTGCTCTAGGAGGGCGAGCGAGAGGGGGCCGGGAACTGGAGCACCCCATGGGACAGGGATGCTCCTGCTATGCCCCTCCAACCCCGGCAGGAGGGGGGACGGGCTGTGCGTGGGGGTGAAAGGGGCAGCGGGTTTGGGGAGACACCCTCAGCCCCTACCTGTTTTTTAAGATCCAGTAGCCCTCCCCCTGCCGCCCCCCCCCCGCCCCCCCCGCCAGCATCCCGTGGTTCACCCGTTGGCTGCAAAACACGCTGCTGAAGATGCCTGGGAAGAGCAGAGCCGGGGTGAGCCGGGGGCTGGCCCCGATCGCTTCTTCTCCGGGTGAAAGCAGGGTAGTGGATCCTATTCCCCTGGGCGGGGTGCCCTGGGGAAACTCTGGGGCTCAACAAGGGCTCAGCAGTCCCGTCCCCCCCCGCCCCGAGGCAGCCCTGCCTCAGTTTACCCATCCATGCCACAAAGAGCGAGACGGTACCTGACTTGTAGAAGTGGAATTGGAAACTGCTGGCATCCACCGCCACAGACACGGGGCCCACGGCCGCCACCGCCTGCTCCAGCGCTGCCTCGCTGCCCTGGGCCACCAGCCAGACGGCAGAGCAGTTGGCCGCCCTGTCCTGGGGGTTGTATCGGCAGGGGGGGGGGGGCTGGGACTGGAGGTGTCCTGAGAAGAGGGAGAAAGTGACGCTGGGGCTGGGACCCGCCGGCACCGCTCTGCTGCGTCCCCAGAGCCGCCCGCCGTCCCTTACCGTGGCCATGTAGGGGTAGACGTGCTCCGAGTTCAAGCCACCGTTGTCGCGCACGTACTGGAAGGCGCGGGTCTTGTAGCCGCCGTGGCAGCCGTTGTTGCCCAGCTTTCGGGAGCAGTCGATGAGGTTCTGCTCGCTCAGCACTGCCAGCTTCCCCGTCCGGTTGAAGACGAGCCCCTCCAAGGCCCCCGTGGCACTGAACGCCCAGCACGACCCGCAGTGCCCCTGGGCGAGATGGGGACAGCGGGGAGGGTCACGGCATCACCCCAAAACCCACCGGAGAGGGATGCCGTGACCCCCCCCCATGCTGCTCTCCAGCTCCTCGGCTGCAAAACTGCAGCGGCCAAAACTATGGGAGCTGCTTCTTGGGGTTGCCCAGAGGTTTTTTGGTGCTTGGGAGAATGCCGCTGCTTGTTTCTGCTGCCCAGACTCCCGGCACCCATCGCACAGCCCCAGCCGGACCTCCGCCCTGTGCCCACCTGGTTCTTCACGGGCGT
>NW_008795862.1:1151380-1175884 GCF_000699145.1 Aptenodytes forsteri | reverse complement strand
CCCCCGGCTCCCCCTGCCGCGCCGGGGTGAAGCCGTTCAGGAGCTGGTTAAACTCCTCATCCGTCTGCAGGTCACCAAGGGAAAACTCGTGTGATGCCACCAGTGCCTGGCTGGCACCACCGCGGCTCCCCCCCGGCCGGTCGACCCCCGGGAGGCAGCCCAGCCCCAGGGGCACCTGCAGCTCCCAGTGGAGCGGGTTGGGGATATGCAATTCCCGGATCGAGCCCTGGGTGCATTGAGGGGTCCCTGGTTCCCGGATCAGGCCCTGGGTGCAGGGAGGGGTCACCGGGGAAGGTGCCGGGCATGTCGGCAGGTACCAGGTCCCCGTAGTGGTTCATGGCCAGGCGGAAGGTGTGCTGCCCCTGCGACTCCTCCTGGTTGTGCTGCTGGATGCGCTGCAGGTTCTTCTCCCAGACCTCCCTGCGGGCGGCCTCGGCCTCCTGCCACGGGGCAGAGCAGCAGCAGGATCAGAAATGTCCCCTGGGAGCACGGGGACGGGGTAGGTGCAGACGGGTGGCTCTGGGTGACACCCACCCCCCGGCGCGTGCCGGGAGGCTTGGGGGGAGCAGGACCTACCCCTGGGTACTCCTTGGCATGGAGACTCTTCCACCCTTCCCAGGCCTCCTCCAGGGCAGGATCCAGCGCCGCGGTGCAGCCCAGCAGGGCCAGCAGCAGCCCCAGCGGCAAGGCCATGGCACCCAGCTGGGGGGAACGGCGGGAGCAGGGTCAGGGGGTTCCCCAGGCTGAGCCCCATGGCTACCAGCTGGGGCCATGGGCTGGGAGCAGGGACGAGTCTTTCCAAGCCCAAATTAGAGGTGAGGGGGAACAGAGAAATGCAAACAGAGCGGCCGAGCCAGAGGGAAGAGAGACACGTTGGTTCTTTCAGCTGGATCAGCTTTTGCGTGGCCGCGCTGCCGTTTTGACAGGAGCTTTAGGAGGTCTTAGCCGTCCTTTGGGTGGTATTTAACTGTCCTTTTTAGGAGAGGAACAAGGAGCTTCGCAGGAGAGCAGAGCCTGGACGGCAGAAGGAGGCAAACGCAGACGAAAGAGCAGCGAGAGCGGCAGGGCCGGTGCTGGCTCTCCCCGCTCCCTGCCCCACTACGCTCCCCAGGCCTTTCCCCACCTTTATTTGCAGAACCCCACTGGTTTTCTCCGCCACCGTCCCGGCCCTCTCTTTCCCCCTTCCCACAGCAGCATCCCCGGCTGCAGCAGCTCTCCCTGCACCACCGACAAGGAGCACAGCTAACCGCCCCTGCCTGGGGACTCAGCACCCAGCAGGATCGAACCCCAAGCAAAAGGATGAGCAGAGAAGGCAGGGTCATACCTGGACCCCTCCGGAGTGAGGTTTGCCTGTTGGCTGGAGACAAGTGCCAAGCTCCAACCCAGAGCGGCTTTGGGACTCGAGGCAAAACAGAAGAGCCCGGCGGAGCAAGAGCCGCAGCCACTGGGCCAGGACGAAGCTGTTTTCACTTGAAAGCCAGCGGAAATCTGCACCAGCCTCTAAGCAAGGGGCTCGAGCTGGAACTGGAGATAAGAGGTTTTTCTACAGAGGTGGGGAGGTGGAGGAGGGGCTGCTCCACGCTGATGACTGAAACCTTGCATCTGTCCCAGCACGAAGGCGGGATGTCTGTCTGTACGTGCTTCACCAAAATCCCTCCGTGAGGATTTTCCAATATCAATTTACACCCTTTCTTTTCGCCAACATCCACGCGCAGCCCTCCCCCAGCCCCGGCCCGGCCCCCATCGCCGCCAGCCCCTCTCCGCTGCGGCCATTTGTCTTCCTCACATCGCTGCCGCACGCCCCGCGCCTCCTTTGATGGACCCTGGTATTTCTGAGCAACTTCAGTTATTCTGGGGGTGCTGCTCTGCAAAGCCACGCAAGCACACGGCAGGGCCCGGGCAGAGGACAGAGATCAAATGCCTGAGACACCCCTAATCACCGAACGCAGTTTCCACTGACGTGGCTTTCCAAGAGCGAGAGCCGTCGTCGCACCTGTATTCCACACGCTTTGGGAATGGAGATGTCGGAAAGTTTTCCATTCGAGCATCTTTCAGGGCCAGCAGTGGCTTTTCTGAGCTAATTTTGTAGCTCTAGCAGTGTTTTTGTTTCAAAAATAAGTCATCAAGAACATCTGTTCTCCCTCCACATCCTCTGCCTAAAAATAAAGCCCCACACGTTGGGTTTTCATGGGAGAAATGCCTCCCAAGCCGCTCTCATGCTCAGTCCCAATTTTTGAGGAAGAGTCATTTTCGCCCGGTTTCCCCGGCCACTTCCTCCGGCCGTTACCGCTCGCTCAGGTAACTCAACTTCATGCTACAGCTGCAAATCCTCTCTCCGAAAGAGACACCATGAACCCAGCTGCACCATGCTTCATACTCCCATTACCCTTCCCACAGGACAGCTGGGTGGGGGCCTCCCACATCACTTGTATTTCAACCCCCGGCAGAGCCTGTTACATATTGAAAAGCTCAGGATTGCGGTAGGTGATTTCCCAGTTAATGCCTCTCAGGATTCTCAATCCCCGAAAGAAGAAAACCAGCCCCTTTTTATGGCATCAAATAATCCTACAGCTTCAGAAGCAAGCTTGAAGGATCAAAGGAGCTGACAGATTTGTAAACTCTTCTAGACAAGAGCATTTTAAGAGTGCATTGCAGACATTTTAGGAAACACTTGCTCTTTTGGGACAGGAAAAAGCAGTTTAAGACTGAAAAGAAACAAACCCTGCAAAATAAAGCTTCTTACCATCCACTGGCACCCACCCGGCTCTAAAGAAGGCAGGGAGAAAGGGGAGCAACTTTTCTGTCTGCAGGTTTCTCTCAAGGAAACTTCGGAGATGTGCAACTTCCTCTATTACGTCCCCTTCCGCCCCCTCCGACCTCAAAAGCTGCACCAGGGGTTACTCGACGGGGTGCGTAGTAGAAGCTAAAACGCGACTGCAATAGTCGGGACAATTATTTGGGCACAGGGATGAGAAGGGGGCAACAAATACGCTCACAACCGTATTCAGAAAACAAAATGCTCCAGCTGCAAGATGCTTTGCATGTGAAACAGAAGCCTCCAGCTTGCATCCTCAGGGCATTTAACAGCAGTTTAATTAATGCCCGACTCTCCTATAGAAAGGAAAAGAGCGAGGCCAGGTTTTGTGAGAGGGCAAGCATAGGCAGGCCCAGCACCTGCAGAAAGCAGCTCCGTGTATCCTAGCGTGGGATCAGAGCTGTGAGTGCTTGGAAGCGTTTGGATCCGAGCAGCTGCATCCCCCTAAGTCATCGGAGGGAGTCGGGGCGCTGGGTGAGGTACCGGCCTCCAGCACCGAGGCTGGTATTCGCAAGCTCGAGATGTCTGACTTGCTCAAGGTCATGCAGCGCCTTAACGACAGAGCCAAGAACACAGTCCAGGATTCCCAACTCTCTGCATCTTCAATTGCTTGGATCATGCTTCCCCGGAGGAACATCAGGGATTTAATATTCTCTCCACTGCTCAGCACAGAAACCGAACAGAGCACTTTGCTTTTACCACAGACACGGCTTTGGCTATCACGAGCCAGCTGCCATTTCCTCCCGAGCCCTCTCCTGCACTCCAAAAACAGGCACAAATGCCAGCCAGCATGTCTCTTTCCAATATTTTAATGAGTCGCTACATCTTACACTCATAATTATAAAAGAATAAGAATCCATAAAAATATTTTCTTTTCATAATACGCACTTAAAATACTCCAGGGCAAGTCAACATGGTTCATTTGGGTGGGGTGGTTTTTTTTTTTTTTTCTTTTTGCCCCTGGCAGAACCCTTGGCTTGAGGGGGGTATGTGCTCCCCTGAGGTGCGAATGCTCAATCCCCCTCCTCCCCAGAACTGCAGTCCCTGTTGACCAGGTAAATAAAAACCAAAAGAGAGCATTTTCTGAGTAGACGGGCAAGGGGAACAGTCACTGACCCGCAGAGAACTGAAGCACAGCCATTTTCAGTGCACATCTGAAAGCTCAGGGTGTCGGGGAAGGAGAAGGTGGGATCAGGAGGCAGCACAGAGAACGGAGGGAGGGAGGATTTGCATAAATATCATCCACCTTGTGTTGCAAAAACCCAAATGCTGCTGTGATCTCCGGAGAAATGATCTCTGCTTGTAGCCAGCTGCTTCAGCTGCCATGCTACCTGTTGGCACAACTCTGCTTGTGAACGGCCATTAGAGAAAGGTATCAGAGGACGCTGTTACCGACCCCAGCCACTTCCTCCATCTGCTCTGCAAAATTAAACTGAAAAATAGAAAAGACTAGTGTTGCATGCTTCTGTGGAGCTCTCTTCACATCCCAGGGCTCCACAGTGTCGCAGCAGGGCCAGGACACAGCAGCAGCAATCAGCTCCCCTGGGGCTTAACAACAGGTAGTTCTCTCTTCCCTCCCGCTCCTGGCTTAAGGCAGCTTGCTGATTCGGCTCTTCCATTTCCAACACAGGCACTGAGTTCTTGCAGGTAAGAGTATGGGAACTGCAGAGGTGCAGCGGAAGGGGAAAAGGATGGGGGAGAGAGAAATGGACACAAACCTCAGCCTCGGGAGACAGACCACTGTCCATTGATTCCCAGGATAGAGGGAGTAGCAGCAAAAAAAGCATTAACAGCCAGGCCGGAGGAGAGGAACAGGACGAGCAGCCGAGCAGGGGCAGACCTCCAGCTTGGAAAGTGAAAGAAGGTGGCACTGTCCAAAGGGAAGGTGCCCTCCACCCTCCCCCCTCGCTCAGGGGGGGACACCCAGCCCAGACGTGGGCACTCAGCCATTTGTGCTCTGGGTTAGATGGCTGTCGAGGGAGGCGGCAGTGGCAGGGCACAGGAGGGGGAAGGTGAGCTGTCAGTGTCCAGTTTGCAGAGGCTTGTGCTCTCAGAGGTATTCTTGTAGAAAGTGCAGCAGCGTGATTTCGTAGTGCTCTCCTGACTCAGGGCACCGAATACTGTGTCTCTCGTTGGGGTAGATCTGTGCAGAAGCAGAGACAGGGCAGTTAGCCAGGAGCAGCTCATTCAACATGGACAAGCCTCCTTCATGTCAGCCCTTTTCCCTCAACCCAGTCTCCATCGGGTCAAAGAGGTGCCAGGGAAGATCTGGAACACCAGCCCCCCTCCCGCATTGCACTGGCATGTGCTGCTAGTCCTCTCAGCGAGACAGCAACAGTTCAGCGGGGAAGGAAAGTTCCAGGCCCGAGGGCAGGAGCCCTGTTTGCAAATGCTTTTAGATACAGGCCACATCTGCCAGCATCGGAACAGCCACAGTGCCACCTCCCGGCCACCTCTTGGAGCCAAACTAGGCATTTACTGTCATCTACACTGCAACAAGATGTGGGAGCATCTGCCTCCACCTTCTCCCGCCCCCAGAACACACGGCAGAAAACTTTTCCTCTTTCCAGATTTAAGGGACCTTCCCACTTCACTCTTGTTCCTCCTACCTGCAGCTGGTAAGGTTTTCCAGCCCGGATTAGCTGTGATACCAGGAAGTTGGTGTGAAAAAAGTGCACATTTTCATCCAAAAAGCCATGGAGGATCAGCAAACGATTTGGCCTGGAGATGGGATGAGAGAGAGGATGAGAAACCACACAAAAAGCTCTGCAGTGGGTCTGAGCAAAGAGCCGCCAGTCGGCAAGCCAAAACTGAGCAATGGACAGGCAGTCAGAATAGCGTAAGGCCATGGACACGGTCCTCAACCCCTCCCTGGCAAAGGGGGCTGGGGTACAATGGCCCCAGCTTGCCGCAGAAGGCAGCAACCAGCCACGTGAGTTAAAATTAACTGGGATCAGAATCCATCCATTCTTTTGGGATTCAGCAGAGGTGCAACTGGCAGCACCGAGCAGGACCCGGGAGCAGGTTTTTAGCAGATCACTCAAGGCCACGGTACTCACTCATTGGGAAGCTTTTCTACGTGTAATGCCACAGAGCCAGCCTCATAACCTTGCTGGTTGTTTTCTGGGATATCCATGTACCGCTCAGTATACCCGGTGTCATATGCCATCCAAACTGTGACAGGAGCACCTGCTATAGCAATCTGTCAAACAAATAGGTGGCAGGAGACAGCCTCAATTATCACGTGCTAAAGAGTTCAAGTGTTCCCTGTTTTCCTGAAGAAGCAGGAAAAACTGGCTCTGGACTGTTCCGTCACTCAGACCAGGATTCTTTTACAGCAAACGCACATAAAACCCAAATTCCTCCTCCTGCTATTCCTCTTATGGTCACAATGGGGCAAATTCCTGCATACCAGCACTAAAGGCTCCCCCTTTACAAGGAGGACTTGTGGAATGATCCAGAAACTGTGCTGGAGACTTGGGAAGGGGGTTAGGAATCAACTATCATCATTGGATGCTAGGCTAAGTCCTCCATTGGCAGTCACTGGGTAATTACCCCATCCCAGAGACCCCATCCTTATCGAGCCTCAGTCAGGTATGATCTGTAAGCAGAATGCAGGACTGTAGCCAGGGAGCTACAGGCAGGACTGAGGGACGTTTTCACCCATCCATCAGAAACATCAAGCAAAAATGCCAACTCCAGATGCCATGAGTTACAGAAGCTGAGAGAGCTAAGTGTCCCAAGATGACAGCCCCATGTCCAGACTTACCTTGAAGACATTGGGTTTACAGATAAGACCCATGAGGGAGAGAAAACCCCCATATGACCAGCCATGTATGGCTACCCGACTCAAGTCGATGAACCCGTATTTTTCTGCTACGTAATGTAAACCTTCCACCTGGTCCTCTATCTCCACCTGACCCTAAAAGGCAACACAGAAGCTCAAGTTAGTGGCTTTCTAAATCTAGAAACTTGAGACAGAAAAGAGCAACACTCACACAGGAAACATGCAGCCAGGCAGCCTTAAAAAGAGCAAATGAGCAGTGATTCATCAACAAAAGTACATTACCATTTGGTTTTTCAGGGCCCCTTCAAATTTGAGTCCTCGCTGGCACGAACCCCTTCCATCAATCACTACCACAGCATAGCCTAGGGACGCTAGCGTGTTTAGCCGTAAGTACTTGATTCCTTTGAAGGAGTTGTTCACTAGCTGCACCTGCAGGAGGAGGGAAGAAAAGTTTCAGAGCTGAGCAGCTGCCTTCCAGTACCTTCCTCTGTCTGTCCCACTCTGTAGGATCCTGAGCTGGACAGCAGCCACTAACCGAGCTATCAGAGCCAAGCAAATCAGACTAAATGCTGGAAAAACCATCTGAGGTTTGAAGCAGAGATCAGAATAGAGATCCAGTGCTCAGTGCTAACCAAAGCGTAAGTCTTGATGCATGACTGAGCTACACAGAGCTCTGCCCTGGACAGCAATCCCATGGCCAACATCAGCAGTCAACAGTCTGGATTATTACCTGAGGGCCTCCGTACACAAAGAGCACTGTGGGATGCTTCTTCCCAGGTTGGACATCATGAGGTTTGTAGACCATTCCATAGAGCTCGACATCTGACTGAGTGCGGAAGTGAAAGATCTCGGGTGGGATGTAATCTGGGGGACAACCTGCAGAAGGAAACCCAGACACTAGCAATGCAGTAACTGGCAGCAGGCTCTGCTTCCTACTCCTGAGCCTGAACTACCTCATTCTGACCCTAGCCAGGGCTCTTTCAATACCAAACCGTACCAGCCCTTAGCAATGCCTCTCAGAGAAGCCTCTCCCTGGGAAACAAACAGCCCCTATCTGCCTGCATAGGGCAACAGGCCATATAAAGAGTGAAGGGATCACCCAAGAAAACATCGTCAGCTGGGTATCCTCAGACAAGGCATGCGATGCCACAACAGCAAGGTGTGGAAAGTTAAGAACAGGGACAGGTCAAATGGAGAAAACATTTACAGGAGGGGTTCATGTGCTGCTGTGAGTTGTATCTAAATCCTTAAAGGCCTTGGAATGAAGTAGTCACTGCATCCCAGATACTTGCCCCTCTTCAGACAAATCATGAATAAAGAAACACCTAAACCCACAGCCATCTAAACCCTGCACCCTGGAGCATTGCTTTCACTCAAAGCACGAAATAGTAACATCTTAAAAGCCCATATACCATTTCCTGGATGAGCTACCCACTAAAGATATCTCCCCCCCAAGATAACACAATTCATTTTCCCCTAGAGTGAAGTTACTTGGACCACTTCCCTCTCCATCACCTTTGGCTACCACTCGTAGGAAGAGTATCAGATATAACCTAGCACTGACACGTTCTACAGGACTTACTGGCTGCCTCCATCATGCTAGCCCAAAACTTGGGCTGCTTGTGGAGCGGGTCATCATCGGAGCCACTGAGCTTGTAGACGTGCACGCAAGGTGGAGTGCTCACGCTGCTGTAGTGGCTGATGAACATGTCGAAGTTCTACAGATGGGAGAGAGGAGAGTTAGGGGAACAAGGTCTTTCATTTCCTACATCTAATCTCCTCCGTGCAGTTCTCAGACAAGAGCTCCCACATCTCAAGCAACCAAGACAAAGAAGCCCTCAGGACTCAGTACTGGTCGTGATTCATTACCATTCCTAGTTAGGATCCCTGTCAGTCAGGAGACAAGGGTGTCTTGTATCTAGAAACAACAAACCTGGCTCATTGAACAGCTGTGGGAGAAGCCCGGAGTGGTGAGTCGCACAATTTCTCCAGGAGACTCATAGCTGACTACGTAAAGGTGGTGCTCCAACGGGGTGTCCTTTGTGCCTTGGAAATACACCAGCTTCGTAGCCTCATTGACCCAGATCTACGCGGAGAAGAGAGGGCTCAGTGACAGAAGGATGAGAACTACTGCTCCTCTGCCAGTTCAAACAGTCTGGCCCCAGGCAGAGTCAGCTTAACACACAAATAAACCATGACAGACTGCTTGCGGCATTAGGGACCGTACACAACGCCTGTTGATACGATAGGCTAGAGAACACATACGCAGCACTTATGGAGAACTGCATATAGTCCAATGAAGTAACAAAAAGCCATCACTCAGCTTTTTTGAGAGACTCAAAGCATTTGCTTACTAAGGAGCATAAAAAGTTGGGTTCTGTTCCCCATAGGTGAAACTAGGAAGATTCTGTGCTTAAATATGGCGTCTTCCCGTAGTATGTCTGGATTATAAGGATATACGTGTATTTTTTCCAACAATCATGATAATCAATTCCCATCTGTGGAAGGACCAGTCTAATAGCTCTAACAGTACCAAACTTCAAGCCACATTAAAATATGTTTTTAATGTCCAGATAAAGCTGCTTCTCAAAACCACCTGGCCAGCCAGGAATAGAGACTACAGCTTTTAAATACTGCATTGATCCAGCAACAGTAACTGAACTGTTTTCCACCTTACAGTTTCCAAATGCTGAAGCCCAAATGCTATTTCTGGCTAACCCACAGTTTGAAGACCACTGTGGACAGCAAAGGGAAAAAGATATCCAACTCAATTGGCCAGGAAAACCAGGCAGAGCCCTGTGGAGCAACTAATGCATCAAAATAATTGCTGCTAACACAATTTTAGCCATAACACATGCAGGGAAGAGCTGTAGCCAAAATCAACAGCATGTACAGTGAGAATCCACATGGGGAGGGACAGCAGGTTAATTGCAGATTGAGGAAAAGCAGCAGCAACCAAATGCATGGAGCTATAGGCCTTTTAAAAAGCGAGAAGTGAAAATCCAGATTAATTGGAAATGAACAGGCAAGGTCTTTATTTTGACAGAAATCACCTGGGAGCATTAGATATCAGACTCAGTTAATTCCTGAAGCAAAAATGGAACTAGGTTTCTACAAGATGAATAAAAATTCATTTCTGGCTATTCTGCAACTAATAAGAGATACAGTTTCTCCGTATTCTAAATTGCTTTATACTCCCTAGCTGCCTTTTTCCTAAAGGCTCTACTGAGGGATCAGCGGGAGACTAAGAGTTCACTCTAAGCGCTAGGACATATTTCCAATTCACCAGTACTCATTGGGGTTAAAATGCTTCGGCAAAGGCAGCAATCCCAAGCTTCTCCACAAAATAGTTCTTTGTTGCTCTTGAACCTCAGACTTGTGTCCTTTTTTATGGCCTGACTCACTCATGGGATTTACCTGCGGAGCAATCTGAAGTCTGATTAAAAAGGCAATCAGTTCAATGTGCACTGGACTACAGCACTTCTGGGAAAAGCAGAGGCAGCAATGAAAAGAGAAACAAAATGAAGCTTAAATAGTTCTAGCTGGTCCCAGGCGTAACAGAGGGCGTAGGCCAGGACTATGGGCAGACAATGCAGAGCTGTAACACTGCAAGAGAAAATAAAAATAACCACTACCTTCGATCCATGCCTCGCCAACACCTCCCATTCCCCACCAGTCAGGGCAATCTCCTCTTTGATAGCACATTTGAAATCATCTGGAAGAAAGAACACGAGAATAAGTCACTGTATTCCCCAAAAGACGACACAAGCAAATCAGAAGGAGCTCCCAAAGCTGAAACGCCGACAAAGTGCAGCTCTTACCCTCACTATGGACATATGGCTGCACCCAGTCATAGCTGCCTTGCTTTAGGACTGCTGTGACTCTGTACAGGTGACAGAAACCTGTTTTGCATTCGTTGGCTCGGATAAAGCAGAGTTCTTCCTCCTCTCCCTCCGGTTGGATGAAAGGGTAGAAGATATCATGAACCTGTCACACAAGGCAAAAGACCCGTGAGCGATTAGTATTGAGACAGCAGAGACATAGCCAAGGGAGTCAGTGCTAAACTACTGGGCTTTCAAAGGGAAGGAGAGGGGGGAGAAATCTCTCAGACGAGCAGCTAGTGGGGAAAAAGCCATTCCATACTTTCCTATTACCACAAAGAAACTTTGGGCCCAGGTAGAAGACCGTGTGCTCTGGGCTTTCCATGGCTACCACCGAAACCAGCACCAGTCTTGCCTCTGAGCTAGACATTTCAGCTACATGAGTCCCACAAGGTGGTTGCTATTCCAACCCCTTCGGAATGCCACGGTGTGAACTCCAAGATCCTTTGTCACTTCAGTACCAAGATGCTTAATCTTAGAAACTGAAGTTTATTCCCTGTCCCCTATGTTCATTACCCATCTAAATAAGTACAAATTCCAGGGATTAGGGCTGCTCATGCCTCAAGAAGCCATTTAATCTTGTAATAAAATGCCCCCAGAAGAACGGCAGTGTTACATCCAAAAGTGTCAGTGTCCAAAATGCCTGTGTTCACTGAGAATGTTAGCAAGAATTAAATGAACAGCTCCAACTGCAAGGAGATGGCAGGATCCTCATCTCTTCCAATGCCGACTGCATGAAAGTCCTTCTCGTGGCTTTATCAAACCCCCTGAATTAACACCAAATCTGGCACTACTGAGTAGCAAAGCAGTCTGCTGGAGCATGGACTAAACTGGACACACAGCCAACACAAAAATGGTTAACTGTGGGGGAGGAAGAGGCAGCCTGTGTTCTCCTCCCAGCCCCAAGCCTCTTACATTTATCCACACGTCAGTGGTTTCTTCATAGATCACAAATGGCTGGACATTTTCTGGCACAGTTTTGGCAAATTCAGCGCGCTGCTCCTCATTTTCTGGGACTGGAATAAAGAGTGCTGGAGGCAAAAGGATTAGCTGCAGCCGCTGCTGAGGTCTGTCTAGGAACATAGCCCAGGCACTGGGGAAAGAAGTTGGAGGTGAATGTCAGTACCACAAAATAGATGTCCCTTTCTAACACTCAGAACATGCAACCCTTTTTCCCCCTGCTGGCAGAAAGGATTTAGGCATCTGAATGCAAAGCTTTTCTCATCATTGCTGCTTTCTAATCTCCTGGAAGCTTTGCCAACAAACATGTATTGCCAGACATCTCTGGTATTTCACAGGGGTATCGTTCAGACAAGATGTCTGACAGATTTGCCAGAGTGTCTATTCCAAGGGAGTACTGTTAACAGAACCCTGTCTCCAGAACATAACTTCCTTGGACAGCCCCTCCATCAGGAAGCACTATTTGTTTTCTAGCAAGCTCCTAACGAGCTGAAGTGATCACTCTTAACGTGATCCATTTGTAGCTTCCTCATTGCACGCTGCACTAGCAGGGAAAGGCACAGACCTAAGACAACTGCCAAGTGAAGGAGTCGCTTCAGTCTCAGCCTTGTTCCTCTCCGAGGAGAGTCATTTGAAGTGGTGCTGCACTGCAGGCCTCTCAACATGACAGATGGCAAGCCACCGCTGCATAGTGCGGCTACCCCAAGGCCTGGAAGTGCATCAAGGGAAGTTTCGTCATTAAGACAGACTTTCAAAAGAGCCAGTTCTCCCTAGCACCTCAGTGACTGTGGATTTCATGAACTGATATATTCAGCACATTTAGATAAGCTCTGGTGCAGAACATAAGAATCACCTAAGGGATTACCTTCTGTAAAGCTGTACGAATTTAGTTTCCTGAGCAGAAAATTAATGATGAGTTACAGAATGCAATCTTCAAAGACAGCTAAGTCACCTTGACTTTATCTGGACAGAAACTAGTTAACAGTCAAGCAAGCTTTTGAGGGGAAAAAATTAAGAGCTTTAAAATTTCAAACCAATTGGATTGGTGTGAATTCTGTAACTCTTCAGGCAAGGCTGGCCAGCACAAGACTGTGTATCACATTTAGAGCAATAGCGAGCTATGGGAGCACACCGGTCACAGAGCAATCTTTCCCCTTGTACGCACTGCACGAAGGACTTAGCACCACACAAACTGCCCACTTTCCCGTGATGCATTTGGCATTGATCACAAACTGGACCAATGAACAATGATAAAACTGCTTACAGTACATTCCCATTTTCAGCAGGAAGCATACTGTACTTGTGTTAAACATCTTCAACTCAAAAGAACTCCCTAGGACTGCCCGCTTAATATATCGATGTCATTTAACTTTGTGGTTGTGACTTAAACCCCACAGCTTGTCACTCTGGTCTACATTTGATTAATTTCTACTTTTAGGATGCTATAACATGGAAGAAGCCAAATACTCATGTGCCATTTCTGGCACTCATGGCTTTAAAACCAGGTCATGACTACAATACAAAGCATGTCGAGGGCCTGCAATAGTTCAGCCAGGGAAGCCCTTGGGAACGTTAGTTTGGAAGAAAAACTTATGTACTATTTGCCATCTCGGGTCCATCCAGCACGGGCAATGTACTCCACAGTCGGAAACAACGCAGCAAATGGTTGCACCAGCTCCTTGTCCTGAGCACACACGATCTGCAGCAAAAGGAAGGTCCAGTATCAAATCAGACTGCTACCAGACCTCCCCACCTCCTCCTATGGAAGCTCAGTGGAATGGGAGAATAAGGAAGTTTAACTATTGGCATCAGCAAGGGTCAGGCCAGGAGAAGCAAGCCTTTCTACAGATGGCAGGAAGAGAAGGGAAAAACAAGCTTCAAAGCAAAATGATTTTGGCATTCAGCCACAGAAAGGGATACAGCCAGGGACTGAAGCCCAGGATTAGACCGGGCTTCAACCCTCCTGCTCTGTTGACAATGTGGTATACCAGGCGAACCCTACTTCTCGCTTCCCTCCCCTCTCCCAGCTGCCTCTCCACCAGAACAATACTTTTCAGCATTTCAAAGTTTTTCTGTTTCTTGGATAAACACATTATAGAACCAGGTGTTACAAGAGGATGAAAACAAAGGCTAACACTATCTAGGATTTCTTAGTAACCTTGTCTTAAATCTAGGGAGCTTCAGAAGCAGTCAATATCCCATTCTGAGTTGTTATCACTTACCTTACCCTTGCTGTCTGTTTTAAATTCTGCCAGTTTTAATGTAATCTTGGGGTTTTTGCTGCCTGCAGAGAAGGAGTGAAAGAATACCAAGATGACCAACTTGAACACCCCATGGTTATACACAATACAACTTTCTAGAGAAGAACTGACCCTGGCACTACTAAAATGGCTGTGTGTACAAATACCAAATTATGCATGTGAGCAAACACCACTAAATCACAAGAGTCATTTTGGGTACGGGAAAAGTTTGCTTTTGCCTTGCCTAGTTGGCTGTGCATGTCTCAGGAGGGAGAGGAAAGACGGGATTCAAAATGTATTCCACGCTATGCCACCAGATATATTCCATTTTCTCAGCAATCCTTTCATTTAAGCTGAACTTTAAATCCCATTCCTTTCTTGCAGTAGATTTTGGGCTCAGAGACTCAATTAGGCCTCAACATTTACAACCAGCTTCTACATCCTAGTAAGTACCTAGATTAACCATGCAAAGTTTATAGCACAAATTCCAGTGCTTCTGCCAGCAGGAGTCAAGAGTTGCATTAGGAGCCCCGTGGTATTTCACTTACCTGTCCTGGGGTACCGGTAGGAGTCTGTTTTTCTCTCCTCCAAGGCAGGTGAAGGAACATGAATTATCTCCACCTCTGACTCATCCACTTCCTCATACAAGATCCGCAGTGTTTTTAAATCCTCTGAGCCTAGGAACAGATAGTAAGCATGTTTGCGACAGTGTTTTCCGGCTGTTTCTGACTTGCCTGGAGCACTGCGGCAGTACACTCTGGGGCAACAGGGCATCCATCTCCTGTATAGCTGCAGCTCCTAGTGACCACCTGCAAATACGCCTCAGAGCACAATTATAATCCCTCAGTGTTTCGTTCCTTCAGGTGGCCTCCCTAGAAACAGACCAAACCCAGGCCAAAGGAAAGCCTTGCTCAAAATATCGTTCATAGCAGGGACTGGCAGCAGTTACAGCATCAGAATTTGATAAGCAGAACCCTGACCTTCTGTGGAAGCTGTGGGACACCACCAATAGCCCGTGAACCGATCAAACTCCTCTTGAATGACAAAAGTGGCTACACCAGCAGACTTGGGGTCATCAAGAACATTGGACAAGCCTGGAGAGGAACAAAGAAGAGACTGCATTTACATTTCCTCGGAAAAAGCTGATCCAAAAGAAGAATGTACTTGTAAGAAATAAGCCATGAAGACATGAGCCCTTCCAGCCCGAATTTGTCAGAAGGAATTTCCTTTTGAATCTGGCAAGAAGCACCAGTTACCTTTATGGCAGTATGTCATCCGCTTCTCCTCTCCCGTCTCAATATTTGCTACCCACAGATCATTGTTATTAATGAATGAAAAGAAGGCAGGATCGGCAGGGCAGATCTTGGGATCCATCCGTGGACCTGTGCACTGAGTCTTGATCTCCAGAGGCTTCATTGGAGACACCTACAGCAACAGACACACAAACAGCTCAGTACCAAATCAGCTTCCAGCTTCATACTTAAAAGCCTAAACCACAGATACAGTACAGCCCATGAAATAGTGGCAAACAGGACACAAGAGAAATGACCATAACCAAACAGATGCAGATGTGCAGCCATCTCCAACCAAAAACATTGTCTCTTTCAGGTGATGTTCTTAAAATTGTTAGCAGACTCACCATGAAACCATTCTTGCCCCCATCTCGACAATGAAAGAGGCTGTTGCTGGCCTGGAAGAGGAACAGGCCACTCTCACTGTGGAAATCATAAGATGTTATACCAAAGACACCAAGTCGCTTGCGTTCCCTCAAGAGTTCCTCTTCTCTAGAATACATCCCATGATGAGGGGTTGCCTAGTATTGAAGGAAAGGAAAATCTGAAAGAATCTGCAAGGAGAGAAACTTTCACAGAACAGGAATGCTCAAGACTGGCACCAGATAGCCTGTGAATGCCCAAAATACAACCTACCAGACAAAAACAGTCAGCAGTCTTATTGTACAGGTCCATAACTACTGTACTCTAGGCTACAGGTGTGGCCCAGGAGGACTAAACCAACTGCATGCCCCAAAGTTCCCTCTACATAAAAGGGATGAATTGTGAATCTATCATTTCTGCCGTTGGCACTTCAGCATGAACCGAGGACAACTGCACTTGCTCTGCTTATGCAAATCAGATGTAACCAATTAACTTAATGACATTATCTACAGCCTTCACAAACAGTTTCCATGTCAGACACTGCAAACAAAAGCTCTTCCGGGGATCTTGAATTACCGTGAAGGGGACTAGCAATCCAAATGGGGTCAAGACAGCTAAATTCTTTTCCACCAGGAACCTTTTTAGTAGGGAAGAAAGACCAACACCCTCCACTCTCTTCTTCATCAATGCTGTTAGTGACAAAGGACATTAAGATACTGAAATCAGGGAGGGGAAAATTCACCCCCTTTCTGGTTCACTCGCAATAGAATGTAGGGCAGAAGCAGCAGTTTAAATTCAACTTCCCCGACTTCCTTAAAAGCAGGAAAGACGGCAGACAGGCATTCCACCAAGCACAGCAACGAGCATGGCAAGAGCCCAGACAAGATACCTAGAAGAAAGGTGCACTGTCCTGATAGATTATAATCTGAGGTAGACTACATGCTAGTTTACAGAGTCCTCTTTGCTAGGTCGGCCCTTTGCTTGCCACATCAACTGCTGTTTCGCGCTCACTGCCGGCTTCATTGCACGTGGATATCTTGCATTATGAAGCAAAGCAATTCTCGATACAACATTCCTACCAATACCATTCTCTGTGTCTTACACGCTGCCACGCTATTATCGCTATGGTTCAGTGGAGTAGAACCCACTATACCAGCCTCGCAACATCAGCCAGTTTTCCCAAACGCTGTCAACCCCGGCTCTTCACACTTCAGCTTACCTGAAAGTGATCCAGCATCTGTTTCCATGACAAGAGTAGCAAGGCCTCCTTCCGTACCTTTTTGGGAATCTCTGAGTAAAGAAGGGAATTCTCTCGGCTACCATATGGCATTCCTATCAGAAGGACAAAAGCATCATCCTACTTAAAATTAGTTAGCCAGGACAAAGAGGACCAAGAGCAAATTGGAAAAGAAAAAAGTCTTTGATAACAGAGGGGTTGGGGCTGTCCAGAGGCTTTTACCAGCCGTCATTCCCAAGCAGCTCTCAGTTCAATTACAGAATAATATCTAAGTTATTTAAATTTAGGTACTTATTTATTTAGAAATTTCCCTAAGCAAGATTTAACACTAACCAACCTCTTCAGAATTGGTTACGTCCAACTTTCTTCTCTGTGGACTGTTCAACCCACGCCCTAGATCCCCTCTAAAAAAGCCACTCCCTGAATGGGTGACTCAACATTACTCTCCACATTTCTCAGCCAGAAATTTGCTACAGGGATCTCATTCAGGCCAACGCACCAGCCTGCAAGATCTAGAAGAAAAAGACTGGAAGCTTTAGAAAGCCCATTCAAATATGAAACAGTATACAACATAGTCAAAAGACCTTGTCATTTTACATAAGCCTTTGACTGTGGTTATCAAATAAGCTGTTGGCCTTCATCCAATTTCCAAAACAACCACGAAAAATAAAATATCCTGACACACGTTTTTGGCAGTTTCAACAAAATCAAAGACCATGAACTTGCCCCCTATGTATGCTGTAGAGACTCCCTAGATCAGAATTTCGTACAGGGAAATGTGCCCTGGTATCGTCTGCTCTGCACATGTTCTGGGCAGAACAGAAAGATTTCTGAGCCGGTTAACCCAGCAGTACAGTTACTTAAAATTAAAACTGAAATATTAATAAGTGCTCGGGAAGCAAAGCAATATGTGAGCATATAATCCTCAGAGATACAGAAACACCAAAGTGCTGAGCATGTGGTGTTTAATATAAGCAGCATCTGCCATGATACAACATAAAATTCTACGGGGACAGCCCAGGAATGATTTAAGATGTCCAAACAGGAAAAACTGCAGATAGGAACAAATTACTATATATACACACATTTAACACTCATGCGGCTGTGACCTGGACTTCCTTTCTCCTTATTATATTAGTACTTTCTACAATGACCTCAGGCTGACCACAATCAATCAGCATTTACAAGAAAAATATCGCCTTCCTCCCCAAAAGACATTATACTCTGCTCCCAAGTGAAGAAAAGTATTCAACCTCTACAGCAAAGTTCTTCAGAAGTCTTCATCCTACTCCTCGGCACAGAGTCACTAACAGTATTCACATAAAAACTTGAAAATGTTATTTAACATTGAGACAGTAATAGCACGCTGATGTTAAACACTTATGAACTGTTGAAATGGGTTCTGAGTATTTAACAGCACACGGTATGCAACTCAGAAGATGCTCATTATGGCAACAGAAAGTACCAGCATTTACCCTTTATTAGGAATGTCTGAGAAGAGGTACCCCAGCATTACCTGGCAGATACTGATCTTAAATGATGGATCAATCTGCTCTATGCCCTGTACATTTCCTTAAGGAAGAAAACACCGAAAAGACATTCGTGTATCTTCGTTCCTGGTTCTGGCTCCTGTAACAGTCACACCCATGCACCATACAATAGAACAACATTTTCCCTGTACTGTACATTTCCTTAAGGAAGAAAACACCGAAAAGACATTATCTTCGTTCCGTTCCTGGTTCTGGCTCCTGTAACAGTCACACCCATGCAGAACAGCAACCAGCCGGTAGCTGGTCTGGTTGCCATTTCATACAATAGAACAACATTCTTTTTTTTTTTAATTAGCCACTTAGACCCTTAGTTCTTTAGTTTTCTAGATCAAAAACTGTATCAAAGTCAACTTGGCCTTGAAATACATTCAGCTTTAAATCAAGTCTCACTGTTCAGATTCAACAAGAAAAATATGCTAACTCTGGATACTGCCCTTTACAGTAGCACTTGTGTCATAAGAATGTATGAGGAACTATAACAAATCAAGTCACTGACACACAGGAGCTGCTTGATGACAAAACAAATCAGTCCCTCAAATCCAGCATCCTATGTCCTACAGTGACCTACACTCAACAACTCAAAAAAGAAAAAAATAGCAGGGTCACTTCAGGAAAGCAGTTGCTGTATGGAGTTGCACATCAGACAATTTCTTTACTGGCCCAGTAACGATCAGCTCATGCCCCAGAGCATAACAAACTCTTTATAAAGCTTCCCGTGTTACCAACCACAAAATTATCCAGTTACTAAAATCCAACCACTCTGTCACTAATTACATGATGGCTCCAGCTATAATGAGGGACTTGTACAACGCAGCATTCTGCTGTCTTTCAATCTTACTGTAAAGAAGAGGATATTTCCCTGCGAATACCATTAATAGTTCATTCCCACCTAATCTTCTCCCCCCCCCCGACTCTTGAAAGCATTCTACCTACATGGTACTTAATAAAGCAGGGAGACACCACCACCCTGCCATTAATACCTAGAACTTGCAACATATAGTTAGTAATTACTGACAGCTAATTCCTTGGAAAGTCAGTCTGGTTGATCAATCAAGTAAATCCCATTTCTCCTATGCTACAGAGGCACAAGATAGTCCTGAGTTTGGGGAACATCCCTTCTCTTGCCTCATCACCTGCGCTGACCTGGGCTGCCAAAGCATACTGCATTCATACCTCCGTCACGAGGCAGGTCTGGCTAGCCAACATTTCCCCTTGTAGCTAAGCAGAAAGGCTGTGGTTAAAGCGCTTGTCTGGGACTGGAGAGGTCTCTGCTCAGTTCCAGGCTTTGCTATAGATTGAGCATGCAAACCTTGAGCAATGTTACTTCATCTCAGTTCCCTCATCTCATAAACGGAGATACCTCCCATCCTTTTCCTCGCCTGTTTAGATTGGAAGCTCTCCTGTAACATATTCACACCTGGTATCTGGCATGCTGGCTTACCCAGGTAATAAAGACGATGAGAGTGCGGGCTGGACTCTTCTGTTTTCCGGACAAACTGGAAATCATGGGGAGCTTTGTTCACTATCATGCCCGAATACTTCCTGCTGCTGTGAATAATGTCACGCAGCCCATCCCAAGAATGCTTTTGCACCTGGAATTGGGAAGGCACATCCTCCATCTCGACCACTTCAGAGCTGTCTGATAGCGTGTCCACTGCAGTCATCCTCTCTTCCCCTTCAGAACTGGACAAAAAACTGAGGGAGGAGTTGAGGGAGAGAATTAAGCCATAAAATCGAGCAGGCACATTTTGTTGCTTAGAGAAAGCTCTAAGCATGCAACAAGCTTAAGAGAACAGGCACTCCTTAAACTACAGATCCTAGGATTCTCTGCACTCAAAGATTACATTCTAAACATACATCGACATATTGAAAGGAAAAGTCCATCTCCCACCCCATATCGAGTCCTGCAAATGAAGATATTAACCTCAGAAAACTCACTCTCCCAGGACTAGTTCTAGAAATAAGCTGTTACAGGAAGTACAAGCAGCAGATTCTGGTGCAGAAAACAATCAGCTTGACTCAAAGGAAAACCACCCCAGGAATCTGGATGGATAAGTCATCAAAGCTATGAGCTATCGTAAAGGCACATAAACTTCTGCCCTGGAAGACCACAAAAGTGAAGTCCCCTTCCTGCCCTAAAGGAAAGCCTGCTCATCAGAGAGAGAGAGGTTTAAGCCCAAGCACAGCACCTCACTTACCTGAAGAGCTATTGCAGCCAGGAATGAAGTAGGAGAGATGGCAAAACAGGAAGAAAACAGTGCAATTGTCTTTGCTAACAGAAAGAAGACAGCAGTAACAGACCCTGGTCGTATCCTGCAAAATGTGGCATGCATTCCTCATACATTTCCAAGCTAGCAGTTATTGAATGAGTCTAAAAAAACGCCTCCACATGCAACTTACAGCAAACGTTAATTTGAGGAGAGGTGGACTAACAGACTTGCCCAAGGTCAATGATGTAATCTATTGCAAAGCAGGAATGAGCCTAGGACTAGGGAAACCAGTTTTTGTCACCCCATTTGAGAAGCTGGATTTCCCTCCATGAGGACATTTTAGTTGTTTTGGGGGTATCCAGAAGAATGTTACAAAGAATTTCAGAAGAACTTCAGTTTACTGAAAAATTAGGCCAGAGACGTTTGCTCCACGGAGACAGAATCGCTACCTTTAACACAGCATCAAGAGGGCAAAACAGTGATAAGGATTACACCAAAAAAGGCCTTGTCCTCAGCAGCCCCAAAATTTACATTTTCAAATTAGATGTTTCTTGAATGCCGCCTGTCATTTGGGACAGTGACCTGCATTCTCACAGGAGAACAGCTTCCGAGATGAAGGATTAAGCAAGAATTACACATAAACCAAATCTTGAAGACTTAAGCCTCAGTAAGATGCACAATGAGTTGTTTCCCAGTGGAGGGAACCAAGGGAAAGGAGAAGGATGGTTATTTATGTCACCACAAGAAAACACTCGCCTCTGCCCATTTTCTACCAGGAGTATTTTTCAGGAGAACCCCGAGTGTTCCTTGAGGATTCCCCAGCAGCTTGCACCTTCTAAAAAACTCTCTAAAAGGAAGTTCTCACCTAGTTTGACATCTTATGCAATTACGACAGGAGATGAGCAAACCTAAACCAAAGTACATCTGGACTTCCTTAAACTGCAGGCACACAGTACAAGGGCTGCAAATATAACCGTATCTTCAAATTGCTAAGTCCCTAAATTGTACAAAATGTGCGAAAAATAACACAAGAACAAGCTCCTGAAATAAATCTGTAGGTACTCCCGGTACCTACTGCCCAGCAGTAAATCCACAGCTTGAAAATGAATAGAGAAGAGTATTTTCCAATCAAAGCCAGGCAGGAAGCCCAAGTGAAACCACAAAAGAGAACGTGACGGGATGTTCTAAGACTGCGAGAGCATCTGTGGGCTCTACTGCCTATATCCAGGGTCTCCATTACAGCAACTAAAATCACATCTGAAGGCAGAAGTGTTGCCTATCAGAAACGTGTGACAGGAAGACCACAAGAACCCATAAATCGGGGACAATTCTCTCAACCCAATCCCACTGCAGGCCAAGTCAGTCAATTAAAATAATCTAGCTTTGGCTCCAGATGCCTGACCCTTAGGTTACTCTCACCCAGCTGGTGAAAACGTCTTAGCCAGCTTGACTCCTCACGAGGGAAAGTTGTACCTTTAAGGGCTCAAAACAGCCCACAAATGTAATACTGGTACCTGTCCCAAGTTGAACTGGAGGCTGGAATCCCTTCCAAACTGTATCGCCATGATTTTACAATTCACTAGGGAACTAAAAGGCACAACTTTTAGTTGGTACTGCTCTCATCCTGGTGACTTTGACACTAGAAGAGGGTGGAGTAGTGGGATAAGCAAAGTAGCCACCACACAAAGTTACGAGAAAGCGTTGGGAAATACCGCTATCATAGCTGGAATGTGGCGGAGTCTCACAAAACTTAGGTCCTGACACGATACAGAGTAAAAAGAAAATCCAATTGCTTCATCCATCGCTACAGCCATCTCTTGGACAAAACGTAACAAGTATTTGGCAACACCATACATGTAGTAAACAGGTATAAGGAGTAACTTATCTAACTGAAGTTGCAGGGTGAATTTCGGGATGAAATTATTCAAAGGCGAGTTGGATCAAGACACCAATTTTAACCATCTTGTTCTTAGACCGCCTTGAAACTTCCACATCAATATAGCACATCCGAGATTTACACCTTACTGGGAAAAGATTGTCCTTCACGGTCCCCATGCTGAGGCACTGATTTAGATGATTCAGTGTTGTTGCAGAAGCACTGCTAATCCCACTCCCAAAAACATCTAGCTGTCCCTTGGAGGTCTTTTTCATGCTTTTTCTGCCCTGCCTGGCCAGGTTAGATGGATCAGGCATACATCCACCAAGCCCTCCCTCAGGGGGAACGCGTTAGTCTGAAGACTACGAGCAAGCACAGGTGGGACATCAGCACAGGAAGAAAAATTGTCAAGCTTGGAATTGGAAGTCAGGGGAACAAGTTATCTTCCTGAGTCACTTCCTGACCCACAGATCCCGACACAGAGCTCCCCGGGCAGAATTATGTACTTGGGATTCTTCAGAAACCTCGTTCACTCCAGGAGGTGATTATTGCTCTGTCCTACACAACCTAAAGGTCAATAAAGGCCCTGGGAGTAACTGGGACACATACCTTCTCCAACTTCCTGCAGTCTCGTTTTCCAGACGAACCCTCTTTATCTTCTGCATTAACTACTCGGCGAGCTGGGCAGGACAGGAAACTGGGAAGGAAGAGGAAAAAAGCAAATTTCATATAGCTGCAGTTTCCCCTGTCATAGGAATAAGGCTGTATAAAAGCATCCTCCATAGGTCACATTTCCAACTGAGCGTGGAGGCACAAACAAAATCCTCGGTTTGCACTCTGCAGCCCAAATCTGTTCTGCCAGCACATGCTGGATATCAACAACCCAGATAAATCTGAGAGAGACTTCTTCACCTGAACAATGGGACTCGGTGAACTCTCTGGCCTCTCTCTTTCTTTCCCACAAAATTCTTCTTAAAATCTGAGAATTCTCAGTGCTGGCCCTTCCTTTCACTCCCCTCCCAAAATCCTGAAATTCTCGGAAGTATCAGGCACTGAAAATTGAGAAAACAGAGGTCTGGTCCGTACACTTACAGGCAAGAGTCAAACAAAGGACACCATAAGGAGCCAGACAGAGGGTCAGCAGCCCCACTACCAACAGCGTCACAGTCCCACCTGGGACATAAAAACCACATTTGTCTTCCAAGCCAGACTGCTGCTTGCCTCTGCCTCAGCCTGATGCCACGGAGGAACGCTGGCTCAACACACAAGCCCATTTTCCATGAGCATGAGACGGCGCTACCTTCACTATCGTCCTCTCTACCCAAGTACACTAAAGTACAAAGATCTTTGTCTCCTCTTCAAGAGAGCTCCGAATCACAGACACACCCGAGACCTGCCACTATCTTTTGCCGAGGCCGCTGGTCTGCCCAAACAGCCATTTCTCCACCAAAACCGCACTCACAGAGGATCAGGAGAGACAAAGCGTCACAAAGAAGCGCCAGCAGTGAAGCTCCTAAACTGCAGAGAACTGAGAGGAGCAGTCTCCAGTAATTTATGGGCAATTTTCGATGCAAGCACGGAGGGCAACAGGAGCGATGCTCAGGAATGCTGAGTAACCTGGTCTGATCTCACAGCTGACCCTGCTTTGAGCAGGGGGTTGGACTAGAGACTTCCCGAGGTCCCTTCCAATCTCAGTTATTCTGGGATTTTAATGATTCAGAGGAACATCTCACTCTCATCCCACCCGCCACAGCTCACACAGAGAAAAGGAACAATAACGTCCTCCGATGCTGAACCCAGAGGAAAAGAAACTGAACAAAACAGACACGAGATATCAGAAACCCGGCATGAATCATGATACTCATTTGTCAGCGAGACCCCGAGGGGCCTGCTGGTGCATTCAGGAAGAGCCAAAGCAACACAGTCACCTAGAGAAGCCCTTACAAATGTGTCCCTGTCGTGGCCGGGAGCTTTAAGACCTCCTTCTCCAAAAATAAAAGCGACTGAGGGTGGAATAAACCGGTGGGGATTTCTCTACAGAGGGACGAGCTGTGGCAGAGGCTGCCAGCAGCCCATGTCCATCTCTGCACCCGTGTGAGCGGGGCTGAAAGCCCCGACGGGGAGCTCCTGCCCTTGCTGCGGAGGGAGGGCCGGGCCACGGGTTAGCGGGCGAGGGGGGAGCCCAGGGGACGGAGCACCCTGTCCCCCCACCTCCCTCCGCTGCTGGAGACGGCTCTTTGCCTGTGGAAAAAGAGGAGCGAGCAGCTTCTCCCCTACGCGGCCAGAGCACAGG
>NW_008795862.1:1131681-1150128 GCF_000699145.1 Aptenodytes forsteri | reverse complement strand
CGGTGCGGCACATGGATGCCGTTTCTTCTCTGTCAGCTCGCGGCGGGGCCCGGAACCGTCGGGGGACGGTGGGGAAATAAATAAAACCTGAAGGAAAAAAAGGTTAAAAAAAAAAAACAACCGAGAAAACCCCAAAACTATGTGTTTCCGCCCGGGATCGAACCGGGGACCTTTCGCGTGTGAGGCGAACGTGATAACCGCTACACTACGGAAACCCGCGCTGCTGCCTTCTGCCGAGCTGCGCGTGATGTTCGCGCCCTCCTGCGCGGCGGCTGAGGGGCCGCGTCCGTCCCTCGGCGCGTCTCTCACCTCACGGCAGCTTCAAACAAAACCTACCCCAAACACTGAGAAACGCCGTGCGGGATCCCAAGTGATTAGCGTTAATGAGTAATTAGTGCTTCCAGAGGCCCCCTCACCTCAGAAGGGGGCTGAGGTGGGCGTCCATGCTCGGCTGCATTTCGGTGCTGCTCCCTGAGGAGACACAGGGGGAACGGGGACAGCCCCAAGAGGAACTTGCCTCTTCCCGCTGAGGGAGAGCAGGAGGGGCTCACCCCAAACCGGCATGGCCTTCCCTTCCACCCTCCTCCAAGCCATGCGGGCCGCCGGGAGGCCCGGGCCCGGCCTCCCCGGCCCGGCCTCACCCTCCGGGCCTCGCTCTCCGCCCTGGGCCCCCCCAGCCGAGCCCAAAGCCAAGGCGTGGAGGCCGGGCGCGGGTTAAGGAGGGCAAGGGAGTGCCAGCGCTTGGGCCGCTTTGGAAGAAGCATCTTTTCTTCCTAAGGCAGCTGCCACCAGATGTCGGTAGAATAGTGGCAACAGGGAGTGGAGCTCCCTGCAGAGCTGCTCAGGAGGGAGAGGATCCAGCCCAGGGGAGAGGAGCTGGAAGAGGACTGGCCGTTTTTTGAGCGAAAGGACTGCCCCTCGGTGGTCCCCCTCCACTGGGGAGAAGTTTTCCCTCCCTGCAAATGAAGCTTCTCTAATGCACAGTGGGCCAGACTCTCTTCTCATCACCGGTGTCTCTCCAAGGCAGTGGGAGCTGTGCAAGAGGTCGGGATGGAGCAGGGTGACGTGATGCCAGGATCACACTGTAGTGAGTTTCCCACCACTGAGGTTTTGGGTAAAGTCCCTGTTGCCGATCCCGGATGGTTCTAGGAATATGCTAGTTCCTCTTCTTTTATCTTAATGCACTGTTAACAACTCATACACCCGTGGCAATCGTTCTTTTTTTTGTAAAACCTCAGCCCTTGGAATCAGGTGGTAATGTGAGAATTATTTTTCCTGTTTTCTTTTGTTTGTTGAAGTGAGTTTTATGCTCTGCTGGCTGCAGAGAAAAGCTTAGAAGGGAGAAATGAATCACAAACCCAGATGAAAGTGAAAAGGACCTCACTTTTAATAAAACTTACTTACTTTTAATTTTATAATTTTGTAGCTCATCTCTTGATTTGGGCCCAAAAGGGATAGAAAGGAGGTTGTCACATGTCTTTGAACTCCAGGACTTGCCACCACTTTATTCTGATCTGACTTGCGATAAGGATTAGAACATTACATTAAAGTCCATTACAAACCTGAAGCCTTGGGACTTGTTTGCTTCACGTTGCTGTTAAATATCCCGGTGTTGCACTCTTTTTGCTTGCAGCTGGCAAAGCTGGCAGGAGAGGAGTCTGGTAGCAACCTTTGCACTGTGTATCAGCGGAGTGTGCTGGGGGCAAACCTAATCAATAGCTGGGGGCAAAGTCCTCTCCCTAGAGCAGGAGGAAGTGGATCTGTAAGTGACCCAAGACCATCAATGGAAAGATTCAAATGCTTTGGGTTTTGTTTTCTTCCACAGACCTCTTTCAGTCTGGTGATCGGTGGAGAAAGAAGAGCTGCAGACCAGACAGCCCCAGGGAGGAAGCTCTTGGAAGGTACCTGTGGGAGGCAGAGGCAGAAATTAGACGAAAAACACTGTGCTGCCGGCGTTAACTCCCAAATATTGCGCCAGTCCTTCATTAAGGCAGCACCGGACTCTGGTAGCCTTGAGACATACTGTGTAGATGGGTCGTGGGCTCTAGATCCTCCTCGCATGGGCAACTCTGGCTTTGAGGGCCCAGACAAAGCTCCCTCTTCGTGCTGGTTGCTGCTTGCTGGAATGGCTCCTGGGGATGTTCTCGCTTTTCTTACAAAGATCCATTGTCAGTGACTGCTCAAAATTTGCCCCGCAGGACAAAGAGACTGGCAGCATTTCAGTCTCCTCTCCAGCCCCTGACCTCTCCCACTTCCTCCGCTCCCAAGACTTACCACCCCTCTGCCTCACCCGCCTTCCCTAAGGACAGTCTCCAGAGTGCTAGGAAGGACTGTCACATAAATACCCAGGAAAAAGAAAGCAGGGGGCTTATTTGGAGGTGAAGGATGGATATTCTCTACTATTATCACCAGCATCTGCCCTTTCTGAACAAGGGAACCCTCCCCCAGCCAGCCTTTTCACCAGTGCGCTGAAGGTGGCCATGCTCTGCTTTGTTTGCCTGACACGCTGAGATGGCTGCGGAGTCCCATTCTCCCCTTTTCCTCCCTCCATTCCCTAAACAGCCTGCATGGCTGTTACAAGAGAGGGGAGCTCGGAGCACTGTCGAGCAGGAGAGCTGACAATCAGCGCTGGGAGACAACGCTGCCTTGCACAATACCCCCCCCAATTAGCCATTCATTTCTGCTACCTCTGAAATGGGGAGCACAGCCCTTGTGCTGGGAGATAAAACAAGAACGGCTTCAATAGCACTGATTTAAATTAGGTCAGGCTAGCTTTTGTGTGGCAGGGACCACACAATAGCAGTCACACGACTGTGGAGGGGAGCAGCATAAAGGAAAAGAGGCCAAGCAAGTGGCACAGATGCTAGGAGTCGGTGGGTGCTGGGAGATGAGGGGTCTATGTTCGTGAGTGATAGCAGAGGGGCAGACACTCCAACCAGCGCGTGATGCTAATACATAAAAGGGGACACATGGTCAGCAGGGGACAGAGAGGTCAAATACTGTCTCTGCAGAAACAAAATTACCGGCTCGTTCTGCTACAGCAAGGGGTGCGAGAGCACAGCCATGCATCCTTGGAAATTGGTCTTTAATCGTAACCGGTTATGAGGCAAAGGGGTGACAATGATGTGGACCCATAACATCCTCCCTGAGCACTAGCACAAGCCCTGTCGATCATACAGGGGGGAAGCGGGCAGAGACCCTCCGGGGCCTTTGTACTAAGGGACTTACTTCTTGTATCTCTGGGCCCGAGGTACTGCTCTTCCTTTTGGAAAAAAAATAAAAAATTGCAAAGGGACAGTAGTTTTTCTGGAGCACATAGCAAGTCAGGCTATGATAGGTGTGATGAAGCCCCAGAGACCTGGGCTGCAATCCTCAGCGTTGACCAGGGTTTGCAATTTCTTTTCCCTCATCATCAAAAGTCCACACCCAGCCTGAACACCTGATGTGTGTTCAGGGATGTGATGTGTGTTCAGGGAAGTGATTGTGCCCCTGTACTCGGCACTGGTGAGGCCGCACTGGCTCGAATACTGTGTTCAGTTTTGGGCCCCTCACTACAAGAAGGACGTCGAGGTGCTGGAGCGTGTCCAGAGAAGGGCAACGAGGCTGGTGAGGGGTCTGGAGAACAAGTCTGATGAGGAGCGGCTGAGGGAACCGGGGTTGTTTAGCCTGGAGAAAAGGAGGCTGAGGGGAGACCTCATCGCTCTCTACAACTCCCTGAAAGGAGGTTGTAGCGAGGGGGAGGTCGGTCTCTTCTCCCAAGTAACAAGCGACAGGACGAGAGGAAATGGACTCAAGTTGTGCCAGGGGAGGTTTAGATTGGACGTGAGGAAAAATGTCTCTCCTGCAAGAGTGGTTAAACATTGGACCAGGCTGCCCAGGGAAGTGGTGGAGTCCCCATCCCTGGAGGTATTTAAAAGACGTGTGGATGAGGCGCTTAGGGACATGGTTTAGTGGGTGGTGGTGTTGGGTCGACGGTTGGACTCGATGGTCTTAGAGGTCTTTTCCAACCCCAATGATTCTATGATTCTATGAAATCCTACACTCAGTTCTTTATCAGTTGGTGGGTTTGGGTCAAAATCAGCAACTCCTTCAAAAGGATCTCTTAACCCAGGTTCTCAAAGACATCTGAGTGTCTGACTGCCTTCGGAGAGAGGTCCTGGAGACAGTTGCCCAGGAGAATATAAGCACTGGAGACTAGTCCCAGTTCTCACCTCAGTATCATTACTATTAGTATTGCTGTTATTACAATAGTTACGCACATGTCCGTGTTTATCTGGCAATGGGAGAACATGAGAGCAGCATGCTTTCTTTAGCAATAACAGTGTGCTCAGAGCTATCAGTGAGAGCCTGATCTTTTCAGGCCGGGCTGAGCAAGCTGTTGTCATGGTCTAAATGAGTTTATCCAGGTAAGTCCATATGCAAAGGAAGGTCAGGGAAGTTTAAAAGCAAGAGTTCACCCCTGTAAGTCTCCCAGGCAGAAACTGCTCTCATTGAATTGTCTTTTGTGACCCAGATTGGACTTCTACAGCTACACTTTGTTACAGTTGGCCACAGAACTACTGATGGGAGAAAATATGGGTGTGGGAAAGTTGAAAACATAATCAACAATTTAATATGGTGTTTTTCAGCCTTTTTGAACCAAAGGACACCCTGATATTCTGTGGGACTTGCAAGAGAAAGTTGTAAGCAAAGACAATACTTATCAGAAAAACGTTTATTGTATTACAAAGCCATAATTTTCTTGCTAGAATTACAAGCATTATAATTGCAACTACTGATAGTAAAAAAGTGGGTGAGCCAAAGAACTGAGTGCGCCAGCCAGTGCCAAACGGAGAAAACTAGGTTAAATTTTGAATTATCAGTTCTTCTTATTCTCCTTCATTTGTTTGTTCACATATGAATGACTTTTTTTAAAACCCACGACAACTTAGAGTCATTCTGTGGGCCATCTTCTGACCCCCAATGGCCTACGCAGTTCACAGGTTGATTTAAACGTACCGCTTCCTACATGCGTACACAGACCGTAGAATATTCAGTGGCCAGAAGCTGATATGGGAAAGATACACACTAAAAATAAGTTGTCCTTTAACAGTAAGTGTAATTAAGCACTGAAATAGTGCCTGTTGTAGGGAGGTGGCCCTGAAGGCATCAAGCCAAAATGAGACATGTTGCTAAAAGGTATGTTCGCGTTCAGCCAGATGGTCAGAGCTCTGATGCATGAAGCACCAAGTGAAATTATCTACCCAGTTTATGTAGGAAGCCCGTCTGGAGCAACCATAATAACCCTAATTTCTCTCAAAATACAAATACATGGTTGCTAGTTTTCACTGCTTTACTGCTATGCTATTTGGCATATTTTTAGCCTGTTAGTTGTGAGAACACAACTAAACACAACAAAGCCCCACTTTGTTTTTCATTTTGGTTTACTTTCTAAAGCCCCTGTCCACACTGCAGTGAAGACTGGAGGTGCCCAGATACCAAAAGCAGTTTAACTGTGGTAGCACAAAAATCTGTGTTATCCAATTTGTTCTGCTACTTTACTCCGCTCACTTGCACATCTGGTGCCTCTCCCTGCACATGGTGCAATATGGAGACAGAAGAGGCAAGACTCCAGCTCTTACAGAAAACTTACAGATACGATCCCTGTGGGTTCCAAACAAGAAGACATAAAAATTCTATATAATCATGTTAATAGTACACACATCCATATATATAAATAAATCAGAACTATACAATTAGGTATGTATAGCTAGAGATCATTATTCTCAAGCAAATGACATGATCTGGGATGTTCCTGAGTTGCGATTTTGTAAATCCCAGTATTACTGAGATGGACTCTATAACCTGAAATGCTCATTTGAGTCCTTCAGCTCTCCAGCAACCCAAAAACCACTGCAGAAACAAATATGTTTTGTAGAAGGCTGGTTCATTCCCTGGATATTTATTTACTGGTTTGGCGTTGGGGTATTTTTTTTATTATTATTATTTTTTGTTTTGTTTATTTCTTCTTTTATCAGCTCCAGCTGAGACAGGAGAGGGTGGGAGGAGGGTTTTGTTCCTCTGGAGATAACAGGAGGCTGTGTCTGTGCAGCCATGGTGACAAGATCCAGGGCGCTTTCTGGCTTCCAAGCAATTTGCTCCCCACCCCTGGCTCCCAAGTAAAAGTGGGGCAGAGAGAGAGAGAGGAGCTTTTGTTTCTCAAGTGCTTCAGCTGTTGCTACTAATTAAGCAAAGAGCTCTAGTGCCTTCCCACCTCCCAAGCCTAAGGAGGATCTAGTTGGGGTGGAAGGAGAGTCAAGAGGCTGTGCTGCTGCTTCTCAACACCCTGCTCTCACTATAAGGCTCTTCTGTTTCATCCTTGCTTTGCCACAGCCTTGCTGGGTGACCCGTGGCCAACCCTATGCCTCAGATTCCCTGGCTGCAGGGGGGAAGAAATGAGAGAGACCAAGCTCAGCATGAGGCCAGATGGAAACTACCACCCTGCTGTTCAAGGTGTTATTATCGGTTTAATGCAATATGTTCCCAGCTTCTCAGATATGCTGACTATCAGCAGATTGCTCTTTCCTTCTCCAGCCTTCCCTGGATGTCATCCCCTTCTCTCCCTCTCTCTTTGAGATGCCGGCCCCTTCCCTGAGTTCTAACAGCATTTCTGCAACTTCCCCAGTGTGCCTCTTTTTGACCCCCTCCACTGTCACCAGAATGTGCTGGAGGAGCCAGATGAACTGTCAACAGCCAGGTATCAGGCAAATAGCCTTTGCACCGGGCAGTTGTGCTTTTTAGGATGAGGGGAGCAGGACGGGTAGAGGGCAGAGTTAGCGGCAGCTGTGAGGGGTGCAGGCTGCCTCTGCCCAGTTCTGCAACAGGGAACACATACTGTACCAAAGCATCGCACGCATGTGGGAAGGACTGCAGAGAGTAAAAGAGGGTGGAGATGTGGAGAGAGGCAAAAAAAAAATCAACGTAGGGAATAGGAATGCTGCAGGAATCCAACAGCCCACGGAATCGAGGTCTGAGCACTGGCTCAGCTCTGCAAGATGCCCAGGACTGAAGTAGCAATCAAGGTCATGGCTGCTCCCCTGTGCCTCTGCGCCCATTGAACTCAGTCGGGTATCTTCAGCCCAGGATCTCGCAGGGAGAAATTTAGGGCCTCACTCAGGAACAGATGGTCTCCCTCTTGGGCCCCATCTGCCAAGCAACACTGGAGCAGTTGGTCTCTGCAGTGCTGAGCAGAATCTTGTTTACTTTCCCCTCATGTCAGCAAGGTGATATGTAGGGTAACCGAGCCCTGCTGTTACAGGCCTGGATTTCCAGGAGTGGCCAGGAACTCAAAGGTGCAAGAGCGTAACCCAAGAGCCATCTTTGAGAGGCCCAGGCAATGTGGCATCAACCAGCCCTGATCTAAGTCAGAGTCCAGCCCAAGAACAGGGCTGTAGTTGCAAGGGGTCAGGATGTTGTTTGGGAAGCCCCTGATTCACGTGCACGAAGAAAGCCCGTGGGCTAAAGGAGAAATCCAGAGTAAAGTTTCACAAGGGGCAGCCTGCAGGAGACGTGCCAGGAGCAACAGGCATGTGAGCCTTGTCCATGATGAATTGGTTCCCGGACTGCTGAGAAACACACGGAGTGTTTGGTGGAGGTCTTTGGCACTGACTTTACCTGGAGCCAAGTTCTGAGCATGCATTCACGGTTCCTGAATTGAAGGAGGGGGAATAACAAGGCAGCAGCCTGCCTTCTAAGACCCAAGTAAGTGCGATTTTCAGGGTGTCTTGGTCATCTGGAAATCCTAGTGAGCTCCGCTTACTCAACCTCAGTGTTTCTGGCCAGGCAGAAAGCTAGTGGCTGCTCTGGAAAAGTTCAGCCTTAATGCTTGGAAATCTCCAGTAGAAATCCTTGTCAGCAGGAAAGCCAGGGCCTGAACTGGCCCTCGTGCTGGACTCTTCCCTCACCGGCTTTCAAAGATGAGGCTGGCTAGGCAGAAAGGGTTGGAGAGATGGACCAGTACCTTACAGCTGCTCCTTCTGTCCCTGCTCAGGGCATGAACAGTCTCCATCCACCAGGGATGTGGAGAACTGTCTCTAGACAGTATTAAGTACACACAAAAATAGCAAGTGAGACCAGCTTTAGCAGCACCAGCCAAGTTTGCTGCCGCATGGCTGATAAAAGAACTTTACTTATTCTTTTCTGAAGCCCAGTAGCAAGGACTGCAGAGGATATCATGCATCCGTGCACTAGCACATGTTTTCCAGAGACCTTGTTCCCAGAAGTCGGGCTGGTGAGGTCCTGCTCTCTTAGGTTGCCGGGTTAGGCAGTCAGTACTCTAATGGTGCTTGGTGAGCAGAGGGCACGGAGCATTACTCTATCCCCTCCCCTGAGGGCTCCCATCCATAGAGGCTCCGGCACAGGATGCTGCCTGTGTCGGCTCCGCAGTAATCAGCCCAGAGGCAGAAAGTGGAAACTTTCTGGTTGCAGCCACTTAGTTTCATTAGAAGCATCAAAAGAGAAAACAGGCCTCAGGTGGGGCAGTGAGAGGCAGAGACATGCAAGAGGTGGGGGAGAGGGGATTTGCAGCTTTGTTTTACATGTCAGTTAGCAGGTAAGCTTCAGCTAAGGACTGGAGAAGAGAGATCGGAAAGAGGGGCAGAGAGACAGGCTGAAGGTACGGCCTGTCACCCATATTGCTTAAAGAGTTGTCAGGAGAACATACAGCTCTGTAAAACCTGCTCTAACTCTGTTTCATGAGACCAGAAATAGGTTTGAGCCAATGTCCCATCCTGCTGCCCTAAGACTCCCTCCCTGCCTCACATCCCTTCCGGAAGGATTTTGTCTGAATTTCTTTTTAAAAACCTTGTGCATTAGAAATTGCATCCCCTTCCCAGTGCTCTGTTCCAGGACTTAATTGTCCCTAACACTGCAAAGAATTTTCCCTGATGTCTAGCCTAAGTCTTCCTTGTTCAACACAAACATGATACTGTTCAGAGGTAGAATATTAACATATTGATTTCAATGAAGCTGAGCTCAATGGAGAGGAGTCTGCCCAGCCTTGCTCCATCCCCCTTGTGCCCCAAGAGAATGTTTTGTGTTAGACTAAATGCCTCTGTAAGTGCCTCTCAGCTTTGCACTCAATGCGAGCCATTCTGCATAGACACATTGAAGCAGGCAGGGCACAGGATCAGGCCTGTAATCACATTTCCTTTTGGCAGTAGGGATTTTATCAGCCTTGGTCTCCCTGGGCAGTTTGAACCGTCTGGCTGTAGGCTCTCCTGAGCAGACCTCATAGCCCAGCCGGGCAGGAATTCTTCCGCCAGTAGCAGCCCTCTACCCTTCGCCTCCCATTTCACTCATGTCCTCACCCAAGAGCAGAAATTAATTCAACTGCACGCCGCTAAGCCCTATTTCCCTGCTTAGATTTTTCACTAAGCCATCTCAAATAAAGTAACACGTGCACACCAGTGACTTTGGGAGGGCTTTGGGAGTGGGACAGAGCTGCACGCATCTGGTAGGCAGGTAGTGGTTGGGGGTTTGCTCGCTGACCAGAAGCAGCGGCTGGCATCTTGAATCAGAGAAGATCCATCATTTGATGACTGCCTCTTGTGGTTAATTCTGCCCCACGATATCTCCAGTGCTGAATCCTGCATCCATCTCCCTTTCCTCGGTGGCTAGCAGCATCTCTACCCTTCTTTCCAGCTGAGAAAGGGATCTCTTTGGCTAGGAGGGGAGCACAGGTGTTAACAAGATGCCGTAGGTCCTGAAGACCAACATTTGCATCTCTAGTTCTCACTGCCTCTGCAACAGCTTTCCATAAGATTGAGAAGGAGAGCTGAAGATTTGACGATGGCCATGACATCGCAGAGCTGTGACTGAGCTTGTAGTTGAACTAGAATTACCAAAATAGAAGACAGGGCTCAGAGTGGGGTTGTTAAATACTGCAGTAGCTCCTGGATTCTGCTTCTGTTTCCACCAGTGACCCTGGCCAGATCCTCTTGACTTTATATTTCTCTTTGTTCTGTAGGAAAGCAGGGATCTGCAGTCAGGGAGCAGCAGCTATTTCGATAAATAAGGCAGGAAAAAGTGACCAAGAGGTCCCAGAAGAAGAGATCCCAGATTCCTGAAGTCCCACTCATGAAAAAGTATTGCCTCTTGTTTCTGGTCTGTGCCTAGTTTGTGGACACAGATGTTCTATTATTCCCACACGGACGAGCGGTTGTTTTTATGTGAGCTCCTGTCCATGAGCTGCGCATCTTCTAGTTAGAAGGGTTTGTTTGTTAGCCTTCAGCAGAAATAATCACGTTTGGAGACACCTGCACCATTCTCCAGCGAGCTCTGCCCTGAGATAGACCATTCTCCAGCGAGCTCTGCCCTGAGATAAAGATGGGGCTTGGACAGGGAGCCCAGTCAGCCAGGAGATGGAGCAGCTTGCCTCCTCAGCATGGTGCAAGCAGGGGACTAGGAAGAGAAAGCCTGGGCCCTTAGCAGGGCTCTTCTCTTTGATGAAGCAGATGTGACTGCTTTTTTATGCCACAACCGCTGTGTATTTGCGAAGAAGCTAAAAGGCTCATGGATTTGTGGCTCGGGGCTGGGACATGGGGCCTTTCATTTTCTTCAAGGGCTCTCGAGGAAAATCTCGTTGTACCTGCTTGGAATTAATTCTGCCAATCCCCGGTCTGATCACAGACTCCCCATGCTGGAGTTCAAGAGAAGCCTTCCATTTTCTTTCTTCTGTCTGGGACAATCGATATCCTGGGACAGAGCTGCATCAACAGCCAGGACCTGATTCTAGTGAAGACTACACGGGCCTGGCTTGGAGCCTCCAGGAAACGGATTCTCCAAGTCTCCCTGCAACAGCTGCTGGCTGACAGCTTTGTCCCATTCCCCGATGCACATCCTTGTCCCCCAAGCCCAAGGGCCCCCTCTGTGCCCCATCGGCAGAAAGTGCTGTTCTGTTTGGGGCTACCTCAGAGCTGCTGGCACAACAAAGCTGTTTTGTTTTTGGCTGAGCGTTCAGCATCTGAGCTCTCATGTGGTTGGAGCCCGTTTTTTTGCAAGAATGAAAACAGTGGATTAATGAGCTGCTTGTGGCTAATGTGCAGGGTTTCTCAGAACTGGTGCTATTAGAACCCAGCATCATGTAGGAGGTAAATGGCAGCACATGGTGAATAAAGCAGTGATATAATAGGTTTAAGTAGTCCATTTCCCTTTGGAGTGTTACTGATAACATGCCCAAATGCATACAAGACCATTACCTTAATGAATAAGACCGCTCTCTGGCAGAGCACACACTGCAGCTCCTCACAAGGGGGTTATTTTTCATCATTTTCATCCAAAAAAAGGCTTGGGTGTTTGAGTTGGAGTGGGGTGCAGGGAGGGTAGGACAGACAGAGGGGAAGAGAAGGGCAGAAGAGAAGAAATATGCATGAGAATAGAAGGGAAAGAGAAATGAAGAAGGGACGTGAATAAATGCAGAACAGGCATGTTGTGGTTTGGACCAATACGGTCTCCAGGAACCCCAGTAAGAGGAACTCATACATACACACACAAAGAACAATTACCGGACAATTGATCTTGTACATCGGAAGGGACATGTCTTTCTTTGGAAGCATCATTGTCCACCGCCAGAAGTGAAGTACTACAAGACGTATGGACATCAATGGGCCACTATTCTCTGTTTGAGATATTCAGTGCTCAAGCATTGCCATTTGCCTCCGGTAGTCCCAGTCAGTTCAGAACTAGGATCAGTTTATGGTAATTCTACCCACATCAGTGGAGTTTCTCAGGACTTAGCCTCTCTGATCAGCACTGTGCTCACTAATTGCTAGCCTAATTCTGCACTAGTTAAGCATCTGTCAGCTTGTTGGAGATACTCCATACTGACACCACTGCATGTGAGAGCAGAATTTGCCTCGACACCTTTCCTCATCTGCGGTTTACTCTTCTCCTGGGATGGGCATGTGGAGCAGTATTGCCTGAAAAATCTCTTCGAAGCACAATGACCACACGTTTTCTGAATTTGCTTCTAACCAGTGTGGTGGAATCGGACTGTCTTGTTACGCAGTAATATGTACTCTTGTGCCAACTAAAGCCTTGTTTTCGCCACCTTCTTCTGGAATCTCTCTGCAGAGGGGACACTGGCTTCAAATCCAGTGTCAAATGACCCTAAATTAACTGTTTGGAATTTACCATATGAGGCGAGTTCCACAGAGGTGTAATTCTGTTAGGATCTAGGGACAACAGCATCTAATTTGTAGCAGAATAAATGAGATGAGGATCACTAAGGATCAGGGTTCCTAAATGATTGATTATTAAGGCTCTGAAAGCCTAAATTGGTGATTCACAGCGTGTTTAGGAATATAAACATGGTCTGACTGATCCACAGCAGACACGTCCTTATCCCAGCGTACTGGTCCTGGTAGTAAGTAGAGGAGGATACTTAGGACAGTGTACAAGGGTATATAAAGAATAAGGCGTCTCCTACCTGTAGTTTTGTAGCTTCCAGCAATCTGCGAGGACTGCCTGGACGTTGCATCCAGACTATTAAGTTTAATCGCCACTGATAGACCAAACCTCCATAAACTTGTCTAAAACCTTTTGAACCTATTTATACTTTCAGTCTACACAATATCCTGTGGCAAATGAGCTCCAAAATTTAATTATGTGCTGTGTGAAAAAGCACTTCTTTTTGTTTGTTTTAAACTTGCCTGGTAATTTCACTGGGGCGCCAACTTCTCGTATTGTGAGAAACAGCATCTAAAATATCTAAGGGACATAGAATCCCAGATTTTATTGCAAGGTCATGTGATTTTGACTTCTAAGTGTTAAAACTACTTCTGAAAATGAAACATAGGTTCTACTTTTTATGCTTATGAAAATATTGCCTCCAGTGCTCTTGTTTGCTCTTCAGCTTGTTTTTATTTATTTTATTTTTTCCTTTAACCTCTGCTTAGAAACTGCTCTAGCCCCTGACAGTTCTCAAGCTTCTTGTTTACTCAGTTAGCATGGGCTTTGTTTTTACAATATTCTCCTTTTAACTGCTTTAGCAGCTGAGAGTCTTGCTCGAGACATGAACACAAACTCAGCCAAGGACAGGCAAGTTTCTCTGAGTGACCTCTTTCTCCTCATTATATTTGTGATGGTCTCAATGTCACAAGTTCAAGTACATGCACATGGGTTTTAATACAACACAGAGATAAAGGCAGGGAGATAGACTTCCACACTCTCCCCTGAGGCATGAACATACTCTGCCGCTACTTGATTGTACCTTTTGCAGACACCTCATTAAAAGTGTGTTCATTACACATAAACATACCCTTGTACTTTCACAGGCATGCATGCTCACACGCATAATTTGAACATGGTGAGAGATAGCTCACCCTAACACAAATATGTCTGATTCCTTACGTACGCTCGTACAGAGGCCTTGGCTCTAACAAGCAGTTGTTCGTTCATAGCCTTTTCTGCCCTCCATGGAGTTGTATCTTCCTGGTTGCATTGTTAACTTACACTGTCTTATATGCAGTTTTGAACATGCCTCCTCTTGCTTAAGCCTTTGAGCTTAGTCCACATAACATTTCTTCTCAGTCTGATACACCTCCTGTATCAAATGTTCTGATGTGGTGTAAAACTGAGTTAAGAGGCAGAGGAACCAGACACTTTGAATCTTTCTCTTCCCATCATGTAAATCCAGTTTGCTACGTGAAGCCATTCACATCTTACATTCTTGCAGGCACATGCTCTAGTCTGGAAGATTAGATAAAAGATAGTGGGTAAGCATCTCCTGAAAGCAGTTTGATCCAGAGAGTTAGCGAGGATGCATTACCTTCCTGGGAAAAAGGAGAAAGATTTTGGAAGGCAAGGGGTGTGAGGAAACCGAGCATGTCTGAGACATGTTTCCCTGACTGTTCATGTCCTTCAGCAATGCAAACCATTGTGTCAGCGGGGATAAATCAGTGTTGCTCTACAAAAATCAGTTGAATGAAGCTGACTTTCTGCTGCCAAGGTTCAGGTGTATGTGAGATTTGAATGGAAGGTCTCCTGGCACAGCACTAACCACCTCTGGAGCCTCACTGCAGCTAATGCTTACCCCATGACTAACAAAACTGGAGCAGCACTAACAAGCTTGGGAAGTTACCGTTAGAGCACACCGTGCAGATATACAGCCTCCATCATAGTGAAAGGGAAAAGAGGAAAGATAGGCTGTTGTAAGACTGCCTAATATATTTGGAAGACTGGTATTACGGAACAGTGCTACTTGCCAAGTCAACTGCGTTTGCTAGTTCAAGGGACTTAATTTTTACTGCCAAGAACTGCTGGCCTGTGTACATGTGTATAGCACATGCTAGGCTTGTGAGACAATGCAGACACAACCCCTGCAGCTACAAGGAAGGGAAGAAGGGATGAGAGGGTGCACGCTAGCAGAAGTCCCTGTCAGAGGCGTCGGGGTGTGCTGGTGGACACCGAATGTACATTTATGGGTGCACGCACAGGAAGCGATCCTGAGATGTGCATCACTGGCTGCGTGCTCAGGGCGAGTGTGCAGATTGCAGGGAGCGTGGAATAAAAGTGTGAGTGTGTGTGCACATGCATAAGGGTGTCTCCATCTGTGTGCAAACAAGCAGGAACGTCTAGAAACAAGGATGTGAGTGTAAGTCTGCAGAAGTGTGTGTACAGAGGGAGATGCCTGCAAGTAGTGCGGAGTGTGTGCATGTGTAAGGACGTGTGTCTATAGGGGAGGTGTGAAGGGCGGCTGTGTATGTGGAAGCCACCATGCCTGTGTGTAAGCAGCACTCTGGCTGCGTGTGCGGGGAGAGGGATTTGGGGGAGGGGGATGAGATTGGTCTATGTGGGAGCTCTGTGCCAGTCCACATAGGTAGGCTGGATCTGTGCAGTGGTGGAAAGCTTTCTAGGGGATTGGATCTCTGTCCGTAAAGGTCTCTGTAATATGAAAGAGAGTTTTTAAACACACCTCAGGAAAGGGGTCTCAAATATGTGCTAGAGCTCCTCTGAGAAAAGAGGAAAATACATGGGGGCTGGGAGCGTGTCTCTCTTAGCACGTAGCTGTTGTTTTGTTTGTGATGTGTCTTTGGTTTCATGGGGCGTATGTAGGATTGTGCATGAGCGATGCGTGCGTGGGCTGGGATAGGTGTGCAGCAGCTACGGCTGTGTGCACAAGGGAGGGTGTGCAGGAGAGGACGGCGGGGAGGGCTGAGCAGAGGCAGTCCCGTGGCTCGGGGATTTGAGCATGCACCGCAGGGCTCTGCTCAGAGGGCTTTGTCCAAGCCGCTCTGCTGCAGAGCTTCACTAAATTCAGTGCAGGCGCTTTCTATTTTGGGTGTTTCTCGGCACACCTTTGCTCCCGTCTTCCGCCCGGCTGGGCATCAGGCCCTCCGAACTGCGGCTCTCCCGCACTTGTTGAGGAGCATCGGCAGGAGAAGGAGCGGTTCCCTTGGAAACCTCTGGATGCCCAGCAACAAGTCGCTGGCAGCTGCCATGTGACCAGGTTCATTAATCAGACATGTTGTATGAATCAGGTCAGTTGGGGCCAAAGTCCAGCTCGCTCCCCCTTCGCTTCGTTGCTAATTACCAAGCCGTGAGGGCTGCTCTGAGTGGGGGGTGGAAAACAACTTGAAATAATTAAATAAAACAGTGACCTTTCCTGTTGTGGCTTCTAAGTTCATCCCAGACTTTCTCCACAAGAAAAATCTGTCCAATCCCCTCTTACACTTAAATGAACCTAGAATGCAAATGAGTGAGGCAGAGGAGTCTCCCAAGGTGGAAAAGCCAGAGGGAATGAATCTGCCATGGATGCGGTGAGTTTCCAGGTCTCTTCTCACAATAAGCCCTACATTTCAAATGCATCTTTTGAATGAGTAGCTCAGGCTTGAGACAGTTTGGGACTGTCTCACCTCATGTTCACCTCATGAATACCTCATGTTCACAACTCAGATCCCTTTGAAAATCAAGTTTCTGAAGTCTCAACTGAAATTGCTGCCCAAAATCCCTGGTTAGATGGCACAGAGAGGACTTGAATACAAATTCCTGCCCAATAGCTCTAAAAGAAGAGGCTACAGCTCTCAGGAAAACAGGCAGTGCCTGTACACTTCTCGTCCTTTGTGGACTCGCCATGCTACAAAATGGCTCTTCTTCGTAGATAGGCAGCTGGAGGGCTTATTCTTCATCATTCCTCGTGGCCCATTTCCTTAACCTCAGTGGAGCCTTTCTCCATTTGACTCAAGAGCAGGGACTTAAAGGCAGAAGCTGGAGGAAAATCAAAGATGACTTTGTAGCTGCAGCTCTGGGCCAGGGGATAGCAGCAGTTACCACATTAAGACTGAACTGCGAGCAAATTGGGAGAGTCCTGGTGAGCAAATGAGGTAAAGGGAAAATTAAGGATGAAGAGATCCAGCTGGGGTAATAACAGCCGTAAGCACTGGTCTCAGTCCCTTACTCTGGGTTTCCTGCCTAGTAGGATCTTCTAAGGGAATTAGGTACCCAAGTCTCACTGTCCTTTTGATGTATGTTCTGGAGGGACTTAGGCACCCCTCAGCATTTTCCATAAGATGCCATTTACAGTTTCAGCTCCCGTCCTTTTCACGTTTCCCCCAAATTCCTGCTTTGCCTGGATAAAGCCAGAGCAAAGGCTTCCAGATTTGGCTCCTGAATGAAAATCTCTCACGGACACACGTTCAAGGCCAGGCACTAGCAAGGCTGTAACATCTTCTTTTACCTGTACACCAGTCTACATTCTTCGTGCTGTGACTAATGTATTGCAAGGTCATCGGGTACTGCTCAGTCTCCACCTCCTCCTTCAAGAGATCAGCGTTTGAGCCTCCCAGAGTATTCACTGATTCATGTCGAACATGGGTACATTCTGCTCAAAACCATCTTTTATCTTAGGCAACAACAAAAAAGTCGCAGTGGCCGGTCGGATTCTCAGCTGATGTAAGCCAACCAAAGGATTTGGCCCATCATCCACAATGGTACTGAAGACCAGAAAAAAAAAAAAAGAGTTGGAAGCAGAGTGCCTGGCTTTATTCTAATCATGCTGTAATTTGAATAGCATCCAATGCCACTTGAAAATGGGCTCCCTTCATGTCATCTGCTTTTAGATCCAGATCTTAAGAGCCCAGTATTTACCCGCAGGAGATCTGTTTATAGCAGACAGCAATTTCCCCAAATCAGATCTGAATGTGGATCTCAAGTATTACCTAGACCAAGCCTTTAACTCTGGACCATTTTGATTTCTATCTAATTAATGTTACAATCAATTATTATTTTTCCTTTGGTATCATGTGATAATATATCCCGTGCATAGGATATACCACAAGACAAAGCTTTACCTCAACGTTCTGAGCATCTAGGACAATCTAGGGCAATCTTGAAGAATTGATGTCTGCAACCTGTGCATTTGCAATCTAAGAGGCGCAACACAAATCCATCCCAGCTGACACCCTCCAGTCAAAGTCAGAAACGTATGCGTGTTCCTGGATGTAAGGGTTAGGAAGTAAATTTGTTTTCACCAGTGAACGATTTGTTCTTTGGCACGCTCGAGGGAATCACTGTCTGACCTCCTTGCTGAAGGAACATAAGAGAACCAAATGGATGCTACATACTCGGATCTGACTCTGCAATTCAGCTTGGTATCTCTGGGAAGAAATGGAGGGCTGGGTTTTTGTGTAAGCTCCAAAACCAGGATGATAAAGGCTGAGAAGTTAGGGTGAAAGTTGGCTCGTCCATTGGGCTGGGAGGGTACGAGCAACAAAGCCCGAGGGACACTATGGTAGGATGGAAAGAACAGGCTGTTGAGGGTTTGGTCCTGGGGGATATTGAGCAACTTACCTCCACAAAGCAAAACATGCAGGTCCTTGCACAGACTGAAGCACAGGAAGAATCTCGTTGGCTCTCCCGACAGGCGGTCCCACCTGTGCATACTCAAAGCATGTGTCCCTCACGGGGACAGCTCCTTCACCCACTTCCCCGCCACTGCCCTCTTTCCAAGGGGTCCGGGCGTCGCTACCCCGATGGACAGACCTGTTGCTATCTGCCATCACTCCTCCGACCCGCCTTTACGCGAGGAGGAGACTTTTACACTGAAGCGCAGGCAGCTCTCCATGATGTAATCTGTGCAATCTGTGCATTTGCAAGGAAAAGCAGCCTCCCGTTGGCCAAAGCGAAGAGTCCCCGCCTGGGTGCTCCTCCCGCCGCCCCCCCGGTGCTTCATAAAAGCCCCGAGGCAGAGGCAGGGCAGCTTTCCCAGCCCCTCTGCTTGCAAAGGTGACCCAGGGACAGGTGAGCTCCAGCAAGGGTGCGGAGGCAGGCTCGGCCGAGGGCGGAGAGGGCTGGGCTGAGCCGGGGATGCTGCAGGTGCCCGGGGGAAGGCGAGGGGCCCCCCGGCCAGCTGTGGAGCCGGTCCCACCTCTGCCAGGGAGCCGGACAACTCCTCCAGCGGCGGGTTCGGCA
>NW_008795862.1:1110198-1131659 GCF_000699145.1 Aptenodytes forsteri | reverse complement strand
GGGGACGCTCAGGCGGAGGGTCCGGCCTCCACCGGCCCTTGCCTTGGGGGCAGCCGGGGCAGAGGGGCAGGGGAGCGGGGGGAGGAGGGCTGGGCTGCCCGGCCTGCCGGAGCCGCGGATCAGCACCACGGACAGGGCCCGAGCGGCGCGTCCCGCCCGGGGCCGGGGAGGGCACCGGACACCGGGCACCGAGCGCCGAGCACTGGGCACCGGGCACCGAGCGCCGGGCACCGGCACCTGGCCCGGCAGGTCGGGACAGGGCTCTCCCCGGGGGGAGCGCCGCCAGGTCCCCCTCCCAGAGCCTGCGAAGCGACGCTGGACCGCTCGCCGGGGACGGACGGGGCCAGGGTGAGTCCAGTCCCGGAGGGGACAATAACAAGAGGTCTCTGGGGGGGAGGAGGAAGGCGAGCTGGAAAGGAGAGCGGGCACAGCCCGGGTCAGCCCGCACGATGCCCGGCGCCGGGGTAGAAACGCCCGTGCCCTTTCATGGTCCAGCTGCGTCCGGGCAGGTACACACAAACGCTGGAAGATCACTCCAGTGCACCGAGAAAGGGGCACTGGGGAGGCAGGCTGCCATCAGGAAAGTTGGGATCTGGCCAAGAGCCAAGGGCTGAATGTGGCGGAAAGGGAGACTGGAATAGATTTAGCTGCATTTTCCCGAACGGCCCTGACAGCCCCAGGTAAGGTACACCCACAGCTTCGGGTCTGGGGTAGGGCAGGGACTAAAATAATTCAGGAAGCCACGAATGACTGTGTGATTCTGAATGGAATCTACACTGTCCACCTACTCCAATATCAAAGCTTTATGCTGAAAAACTCAAAATTATTGTTTTGAAAATGTGGCTGACTGGTGTATAAAGTTGCTCTTAAAATTCTCTAGTTTATAGGAGAAATAGGATATTTCACCAAGACGCTGTTGGGAGTAAATTCTTCAATGAACAGTTATTTTAAAATATTTTTCCTCAGTAGTTTATTCTATATGAGTACTCAAAATTTGTCTTGCTTTAGTGGTACGTTTCGGGTCCATTGACAGATTGTGTTATATTTAAGGGCTTAATGGCTATATCATAGTGGGTTTTTTTCACAAAACGCTTACCCTCCCCCCAAAAAATCGAGTGGGATCAAATTAACCAAAGTTTTTCTTTTTTAATTTTGACAAAATTAAAACAACAAAGTATTTAACTCTGGCTCAAGTCAGACATTTGAACAAAGCTGAAATAAAACATTTTTTCCTGTTTAGATTATTAAACCATGGGTATAATTTAGAAAATAAAAACAGATAAAATGTTAAAAGTAAAGTGTTTGAGCACTTTGGAAATAAAGCATTTCATATCGCTATTGCCAGATGAAGTGATTTGCTGCATTTGTTTTACCTCCATTTACGGAAGCTGAGACTATTCACTAAATGAATCCCTATTCATTGAAAATACTCACCCAGCTCTGTTAAACATATGTTTAAATACTTTGCTAAATAGAAGCTCAACAAGGCAATATAAGCCAAGGCTCAGGCTGTCCCTGTCTCCTGTCTTTACACCTGTATTTTTCTTAAGTAACGTTGGTCTCCGAGAGGAAAAGGAAACAAGCTGTTCTCCATTTTAAGGAAATTCCTATTTGCTGTTTCTGAATTAAATACTTGGGAAAAAAGAAAAACACTTGAAAAGAAAGTTGGTATTTCCTTTAAGGCCTTGAATATACACACAGCCTTCAGAGCTATACGTTATATACATTGAACAAAGTAATGGTGGAAATGCTTGCCTCTGGAATTTGCATGGAGAGATGTCTTTCTGTTATCTATCTGTAAATCTTTTGACATCTTCCATCAGTTCCGTGTCCGCACAGTGACTCAGTTTGTGATCCTTCTTCAATGCAACATAATGCCGAGGTTCAGTTTTTGTAATGCCTTGTCTCTTACAACGTCGATATAAGGTCTTTTCCCTTTGACGTTCAGCTGTAAAATAAGGCCAAGAAATCATGTTCTTTATCTCCTGCCCCGACACAGGCATGCAGAAGCACTTGAGGAGAAGCCAGAAAATTATATTGCACCAAATACCTATTCCTGCTTTTAGGGGTTTATCTCCACATTCTGGGAAATCACCTAATCAGGGTTCATATTTAATATAAAAAAATATTAGGACGGATGATATCATATCCTCAAAGCTAGCTAAATTTTGTGTTGTGCAGAGTATATTGCTTAATCAAAGTCACATTTCAATTTGTCTAGGGCATATTTTGTCACCTTTTTTTTACTAGCAATTTTCTGTACATCTCAAAACAAACACATCTCGTAGAAGGATACAATCCCGTCTCTTTTCTGAGAAATCCTGACACAGAGGTCTCTGAAGAACAGGGGATTCAGGGTAAGATCGGAACTTAATTCAATTGAATTCCTGACCCTTAAAGTATTTAGCAAAATGCATAAACTGGAAATCAATCTGGCAGGAGGTTACCGCATTGCCTGCTAGAGGGAAACATTTTAAGTTTTGCTAGAAGTAAACACTGTATAGATTTTTGTTATTTAATTTTGCTAAAGGCAAGATCCTCCTTCCCCTTTCCTCCTCCCATCAGAGAGACAATGTGTTCCAGTCTCTGGGCTCTGTATGCCTTGCACAAATATTTGTCTGTGCGTCGCCTGCCACTCCAGTAATGAGCTGCTTTTCCACTGCAATCATGGCATCTGCTGGGGTTTCAGGCTGTGAATAGCTGGGAGACTGGGAGGTGCTTGGGAATCTCAGCAGGAAAAAGAGAGTGGATTTCAGACGCAAGATCTGCAACAGCTTTTGAGCTTGGATAAACATGTCGAGGTTCTTCCCTCTTTGGCAGAGATTTGTTCTGCCCCAGACACCTGAACTTGGCATGCAGACCTAGGCACTATGCCTGCTCCAGACACCTGCATTCACATGTAATTTTACATCCAGTCTCTTTCGAACACCTGCGTTCATGCGCATTAAATGTGTGTGTGTGTCTGTGTGCGCCATGGTCCACTACTGCACTGCGACACAAGCGTGGTCCTACCTAACCCGATTCTCCCCGCCGGACAACATGAGACGAGGGGTCTGGCTCAGCCAAGCACCTAAGCACACACTTCACTTTAAGCACCTGCATCCACCGCCAGTTCAGCAAACGCTTCAGCGGGATTTAGGTATGCAACTAAATCAGGGCCAGACTGAGATCTGAAGGAACAACTCTGAGCAGAGAATTTGGCTTTCCTGCTCACTGAAACCAATGGGAGTCATCTCCGTTAAGATACCAAATTCATACCCCTCCAGAGCAATCCATTACTAGGAAAGCAAAAGAAATAAACCTCCCGTGGAACTACCCTAAGGTTCTGCTAAGGACCCAAAGCGCAGAAGAGATGAAAAGCAGGTGATAAAATTGATGTAGACATTCTGTATAGGCGGGCCTTCCCTCAAAGGATGCTCTGATGGTTGTGTGGCCTCAAGTCATTGTTTAACACCTCTTTAAAACTGAATGAGTTTAGAACAAACGTTAGCGTCCTGGTGGGATTTGTAAAACAAGTCAGCATACACCTCACCTGAAAATAAGTAGGAGCGGGGTTCCAAATTCATTGGTAAATGCTATTAAAACGATCTGTCTTTAGATGCTGGAATATCTTCGTAGATCGTGTCCTTTGTAAAATAGATGCTGGGATACTAATTTAATAAAATTTCCTAAATTTGAGCCTAGAGACAAAATAGGGAAAGAAAAAAAGAACCAAGCTAAGGAACAGTTAATACAATATTCAATATTGATATTTGCGTTTGAGTATCCTAAGGCTGCCCAGGATATCTGGAGTCTTCAGCACTCGCTGAGATTAAAAGGAATTGCCCTCCAAGCAGCTCTGAGGATCCTAGCCATAGTTCACTGCTGACAAATCGGGACTGAGCATGCATTATCCTGACTCCTGTATGCACAGAAAGCATCCAGCCCTGCCTTAAAATAAGCTCAGTCCTGTAGTTACAGGTTTGACCGTGCAACAGGAAAAAAACCCCTACCGCCACGTTTTTGTTTGACTCAGCAGAGCCTTAAGCACGCTACTAGCTTAGTACTTGTTATACTGCTTGCATGAATAGGGCTATTCACATTCTACAGTCATTACACGCTCACGCCCTGACTCCAGTAGCCCTTATTTACAGAGACCAGATGGCTCCTGCGAGTTTTGATTGTGAGATACGGCCCCCTTCCTGGTGTATAATGAGTATGGAGTTTTTAGTTTTACCTTGTTTATAAACAGACCGCACGGTTGTGTGTGCGTAGCAGCGCAGCTAAGGGTCAATACCAAGATTTTGCCTTCAGCAGCCTCTGAGCTGTAAGGGGAGGCTCTAACAAGTGTTGCCAAGCAAGGATTTTTCAGATGGGTTGCTGATTGACGAGGGGAGGAGCTGGGTGGGTTTTGTTTGCATGGTTACTTGCTCGCTTTTCAAGTGCATGTTTGCAGCCATGCAGCATCTTGCATTAATTCAAGCCCTACATCACCACAGCGAGCACGGTGAGCAGCCCGGCTGCATGAGACTGTAATCTCTTTGGGGCATGGACATTTTGTTCTGGGTTTGTTCAGCACCTAACACAGTCCGTGACTCGGGCTTTGGGGTTTTATGAAGTGCAAAGAATAGACATTTCATGGTACAGTCTGTGGCTCTGCATGTGAACGCATGGACATGCAGAAAGTCAGCAGCGCCTTGCGTGCCCTACTCAGCATCACACTTCAGGACAGAGGGGAGAATTTTGCCTTTTGTTTTATTTTCATTTGGAGGCCGACTCAGGAATTTTCATAAAACAAACCTACAGTAACTTACATGGTATCAGGCCCCATTTGAGGAAAATACAAACGCAGAAACTTCAGCACTTAACTCCCACAGGAATGAAATACATGACTAAAGTTAAGCACTTGGCTGAACTGAGGATTAAAGGATGTTTCCATAATGTTATGCAAAGATCTTCTTTTTATCCTGTGTTACTTAAGGCTGTACACTCTTCCCAAGTCATGTTCAGAAACAGAGCACCCCCCTATGATTTTCCAAAGCATTTAGTGTTTTCAGGTGCCCAGCACGACATATTTCAATTAGTTCTGATTTTCAGGGACTGCTAAGCACCTGCCTCTCTCATAATCGGTCCCCTTTCGAAGTGTCTCAAACGCAAATATAAGGTATCCAAAATTGCTAACTTCTTTTGAAAATCTAGAGCCATGATGAACAGTCCACCTACAGATTCCAGCCCAGATGAAAATTGTAGGGATTCAAGCCCCCCGAATCAGACGTAATAGTCAGTACCTGCTACCATAAGATGTCAATACACCCTGCCATTAAAGTAAGAAGGAGAGTTTCTCTTAAGAAGAAGGAGAAAATTGCACAGTTCCCAGGGAGAACAATTGCAAATCTTTTCAGTTAAACTCACAAAATTATTAATGTTGTGGTCTGTAATTCTGTCTAATCAAATATTCCGTTGCTCCACGTTGCCAGTTGAATGCACTTGGAGAAATCAATGACACAAAGCGATAGAAAACTTTACTTAGGACCTCCCACTCGGTTAAGATGTCACCATCTGAAAGGCAAAGGCTCCAGAAAAGGGCCCCGTGCTTCGCAGGCTGCAGGCTCAGACCTCGCACTTGAATCTAGCAGAAGCAATGGGAATTTCTCCTGAGCAAGGAGAGCAAAGGACAGGTCAGACAAGCCGCCTCTGAATTCAGAAAGTGCCGTCGTAGTCCTGAACGTTTAACGAGCTTATCAGTTGCTCATATAGGTTGTTTAGATTTGCTCAGAAATCATCTGTATTCTGAAAGCATACGGGACGGAAGGAAAGTTACCCTGATCCCATCGCCAGGTGCAACCTCTGCTCTCCAGATCGCAGCACGATAAGGGAGCAGGAGAGCTGCGCCGTCACAGCAGCTGCATCTAGCTCTGAACACTGCCCGGCTCTTGCGACAGTCACTGTCCCCGGCTGGTGACGGGAATAGGGACACACTCTGAAGGAGAGGACGAGACTCGCTCCCGCTCTGCTTGGCTGTGCAAACAGCGTGGCAGAGGCCAGTGGTGAAAACCCGGCGGTAGCTCTCTGATTTTACCAGCTTGTCTTCAGTGCACCGTACGGCCCGAGGCACAGGGATAGCTGAGAAGCAAACCAACAAAAGAGAACAGTTTGGTTGATTTTTGCAATCCTAATCTTAAACCTATTCCTAAGTAATGCACCTCAGATCCCTTTTCTGTAAAAATGGACATTGAGATACCCATTTCACAGGGGTACCAGGAGACCGAATTAAGTGATATTCATAAAACTCTGGCGATCCAAGAGCAAATGGAACTAGAGAAAAGAAAAAGGTTATTATCTTGTCATGTTTGGCCTGGGAGGAAGATTATCCATCTATCTTGCCAGACCTATTTATCGTCTTATTTTCTCCTAGCTTATCTTTTATCATCTTTCTAATCCTCTCCATCTAATTCAGCCAACATTTTATTTTAGCACAATTCTCACTACATGCTGATGAAGGTGTGTTTGGCAACAGAGGTATGTGCAGATTTTACATAACCTGACAAGGTGCAACACAGGTAGGTAGAACAATAGATGCCAACTAGTGAGTTCACAACTTTTACAAATAAATTCGCTGATTGTTTTTTTTCTAGAAGATGGGCATTATATTTTTCTGCTGGCCTATCAATGAGGGAACGGGTTTGAAAGAACTCCTTTTCCTGAATTTTGACAGAATGGACTCTATTCTGTGTAACGTACGCTGATCTAAATAATGCATATATGTTCTACTCCCTGTGACGTGTGTGATACACACACACAAAATATGTATTTAAGTGGATGTAACGTATGAAATAAGTTTCTGTGATGGGAAGTACTGGGATGCATCATTTCAATCATGCAGGATTCTAAGATAAATTTGAGGTGGACTATGTTTTTCAAGTATTGCTTATGATTTGGCTGAACTGACTCAGAGAAAACAATGAAGTTCAAGGGCTTCCAGTCCCTTACAGGGTTCAACAACCAAATCACAGCATGCTGGGGATTTTTCTGAATACCAAAGCCCCTTGCATTTTTCCTTTTCATCTATAATCAAACGGCACTTTCCCCCCCCTTGTTGCTAGTGAATGCATTAGGGTCTAAACTTTATAATCTCCAGAGCTGTTTCCTGGAATAGATGCAAGCTGAGCACTCGGTTAGGGACAGCCAGGAGGCTGGGAGAGATGATTACCTTCAGGCAGTCTCAGTGGAACGTCCCAGGGTTCCTACAGGCACAGCCTAATGCGGGACTTACAATGCTGAACAGACTTCCATTATGGGGGCTGGCTATGTTGATGCACATCCGCACATAGAGAACTCCTTGTTAAAATGCACACCAGTGGCTCCAAAATACAGCGGCTCAGTCGGGGTTCATTAACAGCGAAATCATTCCAAGGGACATTGTTTCAGAGAGGAAAGAATTTCATTTCTGTCAGGACTGGTTTTTGGTTGCATATAGGCTGGAGATTTTGCTAACGATTGTGTTGAAAATCTACTTAGACGGAGACTGGAGCTTGGCTGTGCAGCCATGCTGAAGGCTTTAGTAGGGTTAACTTGAGATGTACACGCAGCATCTACCACAGTGGGACCCCAGCTTACATAGGGGGCACGGTAAAATAAATTTGTATTAAAGAGGTGGCTTTAAAGCCTGTGTGTACTACGGGGATCAGTAGCTGATGTGAGAACTGCTCAGCTATGTGTCATAGGCTCCGCACTGCTAATGGAGGATCTCTGCCCATGACGGTAATGGGAGAGCAAGTGCGCTTTGTTCTGCTCTCAATATTCCCTTTCTGCAGGCTCACCAGCAATTGCCCCAGACCTGTTCAAGCTTTTGAGATGGCGAAGGGCTGCTGTGATGAGGAAATGTTAGTCCATTTTAATCACCAGGTATTAAATAAACAAAGGAATTGTCACTAGTAGATACAAATGGGTTGCCACACAGGTTAAGTGTCAACTTTCTCTTACTTGTTTACCAGGGACCATGCACTGGAACACACAAGACATCTAAGGGTTTAGTAATACACGGCAACTAAACATCTAACTACCAGGTCTAAGAGGGGAAGGAATAAAAAGCAACTGGGATGAAGCTATCAGCCATCATAGCTTTGATTTCTTGTATGGAGTCTTGCATGAAACATGCTGGTAGCTCTCATCTCACATGTATGCCACTGCTTCTCAGGAATAAGTCTGGTGCCTGTTCATTCAAAGCTCAGCTCTATTTTTAAAATCTACTCTCTCTGAAAGGGCTGTCTTTAAAAAAAAAAACAAAAAATTGTACAGCAAAAGGGACAAAATTGCTCCTCAACAAAGGGGCCTATCAACAGCCTGTCAATAATGTGCCAAAGGCCAGAACCTGCCTTTCAAAGAGGCTCTGCAGCCTCAATGTGTACTTTGAGAGCAATTAAGGGACGTGAGCAACATGATGATTATCTCATGGGTGACATTTTCATTGGCTCTTTGGGAAAAGAGAGAGATGGGTTTGAGATGGCTGTGATCAATGTTCATCCTAGTCCCACATAAATGGCAGGAGAACATGTGGTAGATGGGCTGGAAAGCAAAATGCACAAGAAAAGGAAAGGGGGAAGGAAGACATGATGAAGGCAGAAGGATTTTAAAATCCTAGAAACTGAAAGAAAGAGCTACAGGGAGAAGTAGAAGGACACAACCTGAGAAATGAGAGTGGGAACGTCAGGAGGGCTGGCAGATCTCCAGAGGCTGGGGAGGGCAGGAATAGGAGAGGAAGGCACTGCAGGATTCCTGGTGGAGAAGTACAGGAAGAAGAGGGGAACGGATCCCCCTGAGCAAGGAGAAAGTCTGGAGAAAGTCCAGAGAAAGTGGCATAGACATGTTGTGCTTGCACAGGGAGAAGTCTCTTGTAGGCCCATCGCCATGCCTCTTCCTTTCCCCATCACGGACCCTGTACCAACGGGCAGCGTTGTCCCAGACCGAGCCCATGGTGTCGTGCACCTCCTTACTTTATCAGTCACAGTTGCACTCCGAGCCTAAGGAAGGAGGAACAGAACATTCCCAGACAGAGACTAAAGTGATGTCTTAGCACAGAAGTGCAATTATGATTACTCTGCTTTTTTACCAGCATATTCCCATCAGTGTTGTCCATCTACCCTTCCTTCACCTCTTCTGTCTTTGTGCTGCAGGTACCACCAAAAGCCCAGAGCTGAGAGCAGACAGGAGTGCGCAGAGGCAGGCTGTGTTGGATGGGAAATGAATGCCATTGGGGTGCGGAGGCATGACTACACGTGAGAACCTCAGCCCAGTGTCTGAGTCTCATTGCGTGGTTACTAATGCCCAAGGGATAAGAGGAGCCTGGATACTAACCCAGAAATACAAGCTGGCTCAGTGGCATGAGCGCAGAAGAGCTCAGCGCAGGCCGTATCCCGCATGGACAGTCAAGGCAGGGCACGGCGCTGCATTGCCCTCTGGCATGGACACTGGTGCATGCACGAGGTCCAGTACAGCAGCGAGTGCCCAACAGAAGCCCAGATGTCGCATACGCCCAGCTGTTTTGGAGCTAGGCAAAATGTTTCATGGAAAACACGTAGGCAAAAATGCAGATTTGGTTACGCTATTTCCCCAATTTGCTGAATTGCTTGTTTAGGAAAACAAACTAAATTTTGGCAGAAGAAAATGTTGCTTAATTTGCTATAAACCAATCTCCTTCCTGCTTTTCATTTTATGAAAAAATTAAAAATGTTAATGCTGAGCAAAAGCGAAACTATTTTAAAAAATATTTGGAAATCTTCTCTTTTCCAGAAGATACTGTTACATTTCCAGCTCCTCTCTTTTCCAGTGGTGCACGTATCGGCACGTATAAGCATGTATATACATTTCTATGTGCATCTCCATTTATACCCAAGTACATGCTCACATGCTGTGCAAACAATTTCAAGCGGATCCGACAGATGTAAGCTTCTGCTCTGCATTCTCCAGGATTGTCTTTTGAAGAGGATCTTAATAATAAAAATAATGTTATGTTACTAGTTAAACATTGGGAATAACTCTCCATCATAGGCAAACTGTGCTGAAGACAGAAATCAGCTGACATGTTCACTCTGGAGGAATCCCCCGGGGTACCAGCAGAATGCATTAACAGTGCATTTCTCCAGTGAGCTGTGATGGGAAGAGCATGGAGCAAAAAAGAAGGTAAAGCGGTTAAAAACAACTTGTATTTTTAGACCCCAGTCTCCCACAGAAATCTTCGGAGATGCTGAGCTCTCCACTTCTGAAAATTGGGCCTCTTATTTGCAAGCAGAAATAATGTTTTAGAAGCCCAGCTGAGACTCCTGGTTTTTTTAAAACTGTCCATAGTATTTTCCTCTAGACCAATTTGCTGTCCTCCTAATTAATCTAGCTAATGGCCGGGGTTTTTTTCCTTCATCAGCAGTTTTGCTTTTTGTTAACACAAGCAGGGACAACATGAAGAAACAATCTCTTGAAGGATGCAGACTAACAGCAATATTGCCATCTGACTAAAAAGAACTCAGACATACGCATAATCCTCAGGAAAATTCATCTCCACCCTCCCAACAGACCCCGGTGAGAGCCCTTGAAGTGGTAATTAAAGTCTATTGAGTGGGAACTGCACCTGTTTAGAGAGGAGAGTGCGGGTAAGAGGTGCACAAAGGGAGATGAGCAGCACGGAGAGGGAGCGAGCGAGAGAGGAGCTGCTGGAGGTGGGGAAGAAGGGAAGTGGAAAGAAGGAAAAAAAAAAAAGTGTTTGTTGGAGAAGTCAATCCAATAAGATGTGCGTTTCCCGTTCTTCCCTTTATTTGCTTTCTGCACCCCTTCGCACACGCAGCCGGCTTCTACCCCGCTCTCACACCCACTGATGGAAACTCCAGGGGGTTTTCCCCAGCCAGCCTGAGCCCTGGACCAGCCGCCTTTCTGGTGTAAATCAACATAGTTTCACTAAAGTCCTTGCGGACTTACAATCAGCTAGTGCTCATTTACGCCAGCCGAAGATCTGTCCCAGTGACACTCATTAGCAGTCACCGGGCTCCGCAGACTGGCAGCCGGGACGTGCCAGTTCTTGTCTTTTTTCCCTAGAAGAGAGCACATCCCTTCGTGTTGGCTTTGTCACCCCGGTGCAAATCCTACAGCATCTGGGAGGAGTAAATCAGAGACGTTTCTAGATTTCGGCAGACGTGTCTGAGAGCAGAGTCTAGGCAGAAACTGAGGGAAATGGAAGAAACTAGAGAGGTGCAATGCCGTGTTACCAGTAAGGCTGCTGGTTTTGCATACATGCATGGCCCCCAAATGTTCTGACCCAGTGTCACCTCAAACGTTCCCGGAGCCTATAGGTGAAGCCATGCAAAATGGACTTATTCATAAATACTGCCGGTAGCTGTGGATTTTTCCATGCCCTTGCAGACCACCATTGGCCCAGGGACCACGACTGGGGAACCGCTGGTGTGTCCAGTGAATTGACACTTCGTAGACAGACTTGAGGGTCAAATTCTGTGGTATCACAGGAATAGGGCACTTCTGCTAGCTTCAGTAGACCAGTGCTGACTTGTGCCACCAGATAATTGCACATTGGTTCCCTAATGGCACAAACCAGCAGATTAAGTGGTAATACAGTGTGGAGAGGAGGACACACAAAGTGGTAGAGGGAAATCCTCCAGTGTTTGAGGAGGAGAGTAAGAAAGAGAGGACATTCTTTGGTATAGAAATCCGGACTGCCCTAGCAACCAGGGAGCCAGAGACCAGCGCTGCACAGCGATCTAGATGCGTGGCCTTCGGAAATTGTCATCCTGAGACCCGCGGATTGATAGCAGAAATCCTGGCTCCTTCTGCCGTAATCTCAACTTCATCTCTCATGCCAGTAAACAGGGTTTCATGCTGTTTGCCCTGCTGGGCATTTCAGATAAGGCTATAAAAACTTAGCACATTGCCTTTGCATAATTAGTCAAAGACCCTGACAATAGCTTTTTTTTTGTAGAAGTAAATAATCATCCCTTACGCTCTACATACACACACGCGCTACTGAAGCCTGCTCATTTAACTCCCTTTATCCAACCTAAAAATGGCTTGCTTTCTGTGGTACTACGCATTTGGAAAGGCGCTATAGTAATATAAACGATCCCTTTCACTGCAATTCTATATGTGCCCCAGCAATCAACTGGACTAAGCTAGGATTCCTGGGGTGAGAATAGAAGAGGAAAGAGGTTCACCCTGAGAGCACCCTGAGGCTGAGCTGAGCAAATGATTCAGGCAGGATAATTTGACTGGTGTTTGCAAAATTTTCTCTCTCACTGGACCCGATGGCAGCTAGTCCCCCGTGAGTCCCTGACCTTCATACTCTGCAGGCTGCCTGGGATGGCTAACATAAACCACAGGACTTTTTTTCCTGTTCCCCGATTGTCAGAGCACACAACAATTCCGGTGTAAACGTTGTTGCATCTGCTTTCTACAAATACTATTAGCAATGCCTCTGTAGCATGCTCTCGTGATAGCTGTGCCAGGAAATGCCTCCTCGTGAATGAAGATAGAAAGGAACATGCATTCAGCAAAAGCCAATTCCTTTGGCTGTTACAGGTGGGATCTGCAATTAGTTGGGCATCTGATCCAACCATTCGGCTACAGTTAGCGGAGACAGACAGATATCTCTGGACAGCAAGGCAACCCGCCAGTCAAGTCCTGTCTTAGGGTGAGATTCATTTTTGCACTGACTGCAAAGGGAGCCCACGTCACTCACTTAACACTAAAAGCCTAACTGTTAATAGGCTAAAGTTACATGAGAAGAATCACACCTAAAATACTTTGCTTGCCTCCTAAATTCTAGTCTTGGGCATTAACAAAATCATTGGGTAGATGGATACCATGTGATACATTGCCTCATTTCTATCTTTTTGCTCCCAAACACTCCTCTCATTTTTTCCTTTCAGCCCTCCTGTTCCTCTGCCTTTTTCTCTTTCCACCTTCTCTCTGATTGCTGAGCAGCTTTTTGACTTTTCCATCAATAAGTCTAAAGAGCATTTGAACCACTCTGTTCCCCCCTTCTCTCCTCCCTCCAGTTCCAAGTCAGGCAAGCTCATCGATCAGAGGAGCTCAGGAAATATCTGGTGTTTTGTTGTCAGGATGATAATAACATTGCAGTTGTGAATGGGCTGCTGCAGGCCTGATCATGGACACCTGCAGGGTTTGTTTAATTGCATTTAATGACAAATCCTATACAGAGGAGCATTGCCAGAGAGATTTATTATCCGCCAAAGAGGCAAAGCACAACAGCTCAAAATATAATTTGCACTGAGCATTTTTCCCCCTGCCTCTCTTTAAACCATTGTAATAAATAACAAATCGGGTAAAGTGGGCACCACCAGCCCGAGAAGGAGGTGGGGGGCAGAGGACAGAGATTGAAACCAAAGGAAATAACAGCAATAAGGCCACACTGTTCTTTCTACCATCCCTGTGGTCTGGTATATAGGAAATACTGTTTGTTTAATTTACAGCCTGGAAGTGCAGCTGGGGATCTCTCTGTGATGAGCCAGCCTCTTCTAAGATAGCTGGAGGCTAAGCTCTTGAGTCCCCACTCTTTCTAACCAGGCTTTTTTTCACCATGTTCTGTAGCTAAGTTTAGATCCTATCTATATAAACAATTACGAAGAAACAACAGCGGCCTCTCAGCGCTATGGGGTTCATCTGCCATGGTTACAAGGAGCCATAAGCTTCCACATAGTTGAAATCTCTGGGACAAACTAGAAGTGGCAGATCCCATACTGAAAAATATCACATTGAGAAATATGGCCCTGGAGAGACAGATCGCGCTATTTGAAGTCTAGACAAGTCTCGCACACCTCTGAGCCTGGAATTAATGTTTTCTACTAAACACCTTGCTCCAAAAAGGGAATGCATGTGTGTAAAAACAGCAGAGGACCTCGTCCCCTTCTCAAGCCGAACAGTTACTTCTTCTATTTTGATTATTACATGGTTGTCTAGCGATAATTTGTGGCAAATATCTTCCTGGACCTGGTGTATCACTGTGCTGGGCAGCGTCGTTCCAGAACAAGGACTGTAAAGTGTCCTTGTCACCTGAAATTACAGTCCAGGTTAACACTTCCCAAACTATCTTCTCTCTCTCAAGTTCATCCATCTTTACAATTCATTCTCTCTTCTATTTATCCTTGGCGGAATACTGAATTGTCCTGGGCAGCTTATTTCTAAAAATTGTCTCGCCCCCCCCAGGCGTTTTCATTCGATACACTCTGTGGCAGGGCAGAGAGGAAAACACGTGGCGGTTTAGAGGAAATGCCTCAGTTTAGGAAATCCAAGCCCAGGCCGGGAACAGGCAGGTATCACAGTAAAGCTGTATTCGGTGTGCGCAAGGGGTGCACGCTCACTACCGTTCCACTTTATATTCAGATTAATTTTTGCACTGTAAACGGTGAACCCCGGGAAGTTTGGGGATGACGGCAATCTTGTACGAGAAAATATCACCCTTCTGCAGTTGTTTGGTCTCTATTTTAATGTAGGTAGCAATCAGCAGTTGGCAATGTCATTACACAAACACAGTGTAGGGTAACACCTGGACTGCAGTTTTATCTGATTTCCTGGACAATGGCAGTATCACTAATACCCCCTGTTAAATAAGACCACCTGGACATCTCCTGGTATCAGCTCTAGCTATCACAAACACACTTGCTACCTAGGCTAGCACAATGGACTGTTATCTCCTGAGCAGCACAAATCCCCAGATTGAAACAACCCATCTGGAGTTTGATTAAAGTGTCCATAGAAAGCACATATGTTTTAAAGAAAAAAAAAAATGGGGGGGGGAGAGGGAGGGAGGGACTGGCCTGCTCTCTGTGAGCTTGCACGGGGCACAACCTCTGTCAGCAGCAGCAAACCCTCTCCTTTTGCTGAACACTCTTTCTCCTTCTGTGAAAGGAGCCTTTCACCACAGCAGCTCTGCAGAGCCGAGGCCGTTGAAGGCTACTTTTGTTTCTTTCCCTTTTTTTTTTTTTTTACAACTGCTTACAAAAGTACATTTAGCAGGCTTGGTTGGAAGATGGGAAGGACGCCGTCCCTTGTTTGATTTCAGTGGCTGAGGTAAGTAAGCCTCACTCGGACAGCGGCGGTCGAAAGGAATAAAGTAAGATCCTTTCCATGGATGTGAGCCAGCATTGTCCTTTCACACCTCATTCATGCCATATGCGAGGTATTAACAGGACAAAGCTGGGTAGTGGAAGCAAAGCTGAACCTGGGGTGAAATAAAGATTGCTCATCAACAAATTCAGAGAAAAGGAAACAGCAAAAAGGTTTTGTTTTTCTTGCTTAAATCAGTCACTCAGTAGGATTCCAGGAAACTCGGCACTATCATTATCTTTTTCTTTGATTCCTTTTCTCTAGCATTCCCGAGTATATATTGCATTTGCTTATTTTACTCAGACCAAAACACAACTGAGAGATAGACAGAGCACTCCTGGAGAAGTTTATCATAGGGTAAGGAAAAAGGAGACCCTGCTGAGCCCTGATATCCCTGAAAAAACACTATCCAAATTTTTATAGGCATATATAATCTCCTGAGTGAGAAAATGGAGCAGAAACTCACAGGTGCAGTCCCAAGATTGGACAGACAATTATAGTGAGATTTGACATGGTCTCGCAAAGAACAGTATTTTTTTATTTTGCACTGCAAAGGGCAGCATCCATCCCTGAAATGAGAAACAAGCGTGGAAAGAATGAGAACAACTGAGGAAGGATAACAGAAGACGACGTGCAGGAGGATGTCCCTAAGGAGGAAGTGCTGCTCTCGGTGGTCTGGCTCTGCGTGGAAGACTAGTGATTTTGTTGTTCTGATTTCTAAAGGTGACAACAAATCATAGCCTGCCATACAGCGCAGACCTGCACCCTCGCTGGCAGGGGACGGGCTGGGCCACAGGGCAGCTGCCCACGGAGAGCCCTGTCTGCGATACAGCCGCTCCGGACCTGAAAGCTAAGTATGTATTTAAGTGCTTTGGTATGCTGGAGGTCATATCGTGACTTATTCTGCTCCTCCTTTCCCATCCCCTTGAAGTTAACCAAATTTGGGCTCTGAGTGAAGCAGCAGGAGAAGTGTCCGTGAAGAACCAAGCTGTGGGGCTCATCCTGCAGCCCTGAGCAGCCCTCCCTAACCACGGCACTCAGCCGCTTTCACTTCAAAGTGATTTCACACAGAAACCAACTATCGTTATCTTCATATTGTGGACTGAGAAAAGTTAAGTGTCTCGCTCAAAGACCCCACAACAAATCTGTGGCAGAGTTAGGACTCAACCACCAGCTGCTGAGAGCATGGAGGTCTGCTGGGCACTCGGAGACCCTGCTTGTACCTTGGTGCCCGGAGGGGATTGTTTTGAAAGTCTAGCCCTTTGCTTCCAACCGGGCTTTAAAAAATGAAAAGAGCAAATTTTCAATACCACCCAGAGCCTCTATTCTCAAAGGTATTCAGGTGTGAAAATGAAACTCCTGAATCCTGCTGAGGCCAGTGGTAAAAGTAAGTACTGAAATGTCTTTAATAATTTGGGTTGTTGGTGCTGTCGAGCATTTTCTTTCTTTTTTTTTTTTTTTAACCTAAACAGGATATGCTCAGCATTGCACACTTGTCATTGTTATTATGGCACATGTGACTTAGGAACTTAAGTCCTTTTGGCTTGACCTTCGACTAGGTCACTTAGGTTGAAAACAGAACCCTACTTGGACAGTTATCTGTAGAGCTGGTGCAGCAGAGCACCAGAGCATATTACAGCAGATGTCTACAAGGCGAAGACAGTCCACTGACCTCCAAATCTCTGTGCTTTGTCGTTTACAAACATACTTTACAGTCCTTGAAGCCAGTCAATAACATCCAGGTTCCTAGTGGGTCCTAATACTTCTTTGTTTGCAGCTGCTATTGAACAGGTTCTATTTCCTACGTGTCTATTGACCTGTTGCAACTTCTTATGCCAGCCTCTGCCTCATTTGGTGCCTCTCTAAAGGGAGGTGGTGATTCCTGCCTGTTAGGAAGATGGCTGACTTAATTCTCCGTCTATCTAGAAGCCTGTATGTCCCTCATCGCTTTCGTATTTGAGCACTTTATTCCATCACGACTCCTACGAGGTAGGCGCACGTTACACAGCAGAACTGTGGCAGGGGATAGAGGTGGTAACTGCCCAAAACACACAAAAGAAATTGGTGGCTCCGCAAAAGCAAGCTGAGCCTAAGGCTTAGGTCTAAATCTGATGCTCTTGCTACCTTGCCATTTGCCTCAGAGCCAGTCTTTTGTCCTTTCCATTTGGGAGAGGGGGGGATCCAAAGATACTATTGCTATTATCATCTTAGATAATCTGTGAGGCAGGAGCGGAGCAATGCTTATCCCAGGAAATGTATTGCCAAAAGAGTTTAACAACTGTACAAATCACTGTCCTTTGATGATGCATGAAAGAAAAGATCCACGTATCATAAGCAAGAACAACTCACGCTCCCCCTCTCTTTTACTTCCCCACCGATATATTAAATCTAGAAAAATTCGGAGGGCAGCAGTGCAACCATTAATGTTGAAATTGCCAGGCTGGTGTCTAATGTAAATGAAACTACATTGATTTAGTGTTACCCAACATGCCTCTCCTGCTTGTTCATCTTCTGCAGTCTGATCAAAATCCTTCCTTCCAGGTAGCTGTGGCCTCATGCCCTATATAAGCACAGAAAATAATGTCATCACAAGCCTTAATGATGAAGGTAGTTACAGGACAAAAGCCCCTGCAGCAAGTTGGGTATTGGGTCATTGTTCCTGATAATGTCATGGTGCCATTTCTCCCTATTTTTAGACTTGTTCCCTTTGTACAGCAAATTTCTCATGTAGTTGCTTAACTATATAGAAGATCTTGTCTTCACTGGACCTAGTGGCAAGAAGCCATCTTCCTCTGACTTCTGGAAATCAGACAAACCCCTAAAAGCTGAAGAGATTGATAAAGACTTGGTACACAGCTGCCTGCAAACCTAAATTTAAAGTTTGAAAAAATGAGGATCTCGACTCAGTCTGCCGCTAACCCTTAATGCAGTGGCAGACTGAGCACAAAGACGTTGCAGAAAATTTTGCAGGCATCTAAATTATCCGCTCACAGTTTCAGAAGTAACTTGGGGATTCCGTAAATCAGCATGGACTTAGTTCCTAAATTATTTATATGCTTTTGGAACTCTTAGCACAGATCCAAACTTCTCCACATTTTGAGGGAAGAGGTGTGGAACAATGGATTAGGAACTTTTGAGCCTTTCATGCTAAAAGTGTTCCAAACTATATATCTAAGCCCTTTTATTGTTATCTACTTTGTATATTATGGTTGTCTCAGACTCCTTAGCATGAATTGAAGCTCTTTGCCTTTGGTTGCCTTATAAGCACAGAAGATGCAACCTGTAAATTCCGAGCTTGCAGTCTAAATAAGCAAGACAGATAAAGAACAGTTATTATTCTCATGTTATTGGCAGGGAAATAAGACATAGGAAGATTAAATGACCAGCCCAAGGTCACAAAAGGAGTCTCTAGCAAAGGTGGGGTCTCAGCCTACATTTCTTAAGTCTCTGCCCAATACTTTAGCCATCCATTCACTTGCTTTTTAAGTACCCTGTCATTATTTCTGTGAAGAAAATTATGCAACTCCTCCAGCAGCCAGTACTGTGTAATTCAGCTCGTCTGAAAGGGAATATGAAATGGCAGTTTCAAAAAAAATTAACCCTCCTGCCACACAATCTGGCAGTCCTGTCAAAACGTCTCATTTTTTATCTTCTCTTCCTCTGGTGGGTATTTAATTTCCCTCTATATTCTCAGAATACTGGCTGGGGCTTTATCTGCATTACCCTACAAAACCTTCACGGGAGTCTCCAGGGCCTTGTGGAGGACGTATTCTGTACATGAGGGACGCGATAGTTTTGAGCCCTTCGTTTCTATCCCAGGTGTTCAGATCCACCCTCCGTCACTGGAAGCTGTCACTTGCATAGGAAGGTTTCCTGGCAGCTTCTCTGACAAGCAGCAGCAGCTCGAGCTCCGGAGGACACGGGAAGCACCCCTGTGTACAGCCGCCCATCGCAGCACTGCATCACCCAGCCACGCTTTTAGATGGGGTGTTACACGCTGGCAGATCTTTTATTCCCGATTGCCGTGTCAATGGAAGTAGGAGCTGCACCTCTGACGCCAGTCTGGTTCAGGAGACTCTCCACCTTCGGGTGATGTCTCCGTCACCCTGGTGCCCTGGTTTGGGACACCAATTCTTTCAGTGGTGACCTCAATAAGAGAAGCCAAAGGACGCAGAACCAAGGTGACAAAGGAATTTGAGCAGGACGAACCAGGGTGCCTCTGGTTTCTGCCCCTCGCAGAGTCAAAACCCTGCCCCAGACCTTTCAGGCTGATGCAGTTACAGCCCATCTGCTCCAGGCGAGCAGCGTGGCCACCCCCACGTTCAGCTGCCTTTGACTTCCCAGCCCAAATAATCCCTTTACAGCTGGGTCAGGGACGAGGTATTGAGGCTCGAGTACGTTTCATATTCACGGATCTACAGGGAGAGGCTGTTGTGACACTCCTCCTTGTGCTCTCTATTCTCTTTCTCATTACTAAGTGATTTCTTTATTCATGGAAAAAACATTTTCATCAGCTGCACTTCTACCCCATGATGTTTCTGGCAGCCCACCCAAGAACTGGGGGCAGGCTCTGATGTAATTTTGGGACCTAAAAAGCCTACCTGGTGTTCCGGTGAATTCCATATGCATTCTACGGAGGGGAAATTAATAGGAAGCTTTAGTTAATAGATACTTCAGATAAAAGTGCGAGTGCATCTGATCACCATAGCAACATGAAAGAGCCAGCAGGGAGAGGAAATGTCACCGTGTCTGTGCCTTGACCTGCAGCATAAACAGCCTAAGTGCTGTGAATGTCACACAGGGATGTTCGCAAGTGGGGACAGAGTCGCGTACAGGGGCACAGCCCCGCATGCACACAGCCCGCTCACGCGTTCAGCCGTTACATGTCTGCACACGGGAGCTGGTGCACACAGACACGCACAGGAAGGCTGACACGTTAATATTAACACGAACCGCATGTGCCCAAACTCATTGCTGACAGCTATTTACTTACGAGAACACAATTTTTAGCTCGTGACCATAGGCATGTATTCGCACATCTGTGTGCAGAGGGGACATGGGAATACTCCCACCTAGCAAACGTTCCAGCGCACACAGCTGCTCCTCCTGTCCCGGCGTGCAGGCAACTGCAGTCGCACAGCACGGACACGCTGGAGACGCTCAAGACACCTTCGCTCCTTTTCTTTTCAAGCGCGAAGCCGCTGGGTCCCCGAGCACATCGCACATGTAGATGACACACTCGCACGCAGAGTCAAGACCTTGTGTGGGAATTCTGCCACGGACACTTTGGCTCTGGCTCTCAGGAGCGCCGAGCACCTGCTGCTCCCGTTGACTTTAACAGCTGCTGAAGTGAAAATTAGGCCCACGCTGTCTGTTATGCAAAAGCAGTTTCTTAGCAACAAAAATGATATTCTGTGTGAAGGCAACATGCATTAGCAGGATAATCCTAGGTAATTCCAGACAAGACCTAAATGGGTGGATGGACGGACGGACTGAATAATAATGACGACAGCCAGAATAATAATAATGGAAATAATGAGACTAATCTTATTTCCCTGGAAAGGAGAAGAAACAGCTATAAATAAAATACAACAGGAGAAACCCTGTGCCAATTCCCCGTATAAAGATTACAGCCACTTAAATTCAACTTATGACCTAAAAATAGGTTCTGGTAACTAAAGCTTCGCTCATCTAAGCTAGGCTATTTATTGCCTTGAATATTTTTCCCTCCCTCCAGCCATGTATTATCATTCAGGAATGAAGAAAGCTGGACATCCTGTCCTATGGCAGGGATCAAAGGGAATAAATCTGTGTTTGCTGTTAGGGACGAGGCTTTGCTGCCTCCAGACTATCTCATCCTAGGCAGAAAAGCTGTACCTTAAAATGCTCTGTCAAACCCAAGTGATTCGCTACAATTAAAAACACGTCAGACTAACGCTGTACTAGCATGCTGTGTAGCTATTGTACTTTGAAGTTCAATCGGTTCAAGGAATTTAACAGAAATAAAACCTCCCATGAGATTTACACACGCCGTAAAGTCATAGAAAAACTTCTCCAGCCCAGGTCGCATCTGCTCTGCGCAGAAAGGGAGGTCCCGGGTCGCCTTTCCCGGGCTTTCAGGCCGCCCTGGCACAAGGACCAGGGTCTCCTTCCCGTCCCTGGGCCCCATCTCACACCCGGCTCCGCTCCCTCCCGCCCCGGGCCCGAGTCCCCCAGGGTCCGCGGCGCCGGTCCGGGGGCAGCCAGGCCCCGGGTCCGGGCCGGTCTCGTTCCCCTGTGAGAGCCGCGGCCGCTCTGGGTACGAGCGGGGCAGGAGACGGGACGAGCCCTGAGCCCCACCGCTCCGCCCCGCCCCCGCCCCC
>NW_008795862.1:1097481-1109618 GCF_000699145.1 Aptenodytes forsteri | reverse complement strand
GCGGGGGCGACGGCCCCGGGGGAGGGAGCACCCCGCTGCTGATCGCCGCCCGGCACGGGCACCTGGAGGTGGTGGAGTATCTGCTGGATCACTGCGGTGCCCGCGTGGAGGAGGGAGGCTCAGTCAACTTCGATGGGGAGACCATCGAGGGGGCCCCGCCGCTCTGGGCGGCCTCTGCTGCCGGGCACCTGGGGGTGGTGCGCAGCCTCCTGGATCACGGCGCGTCAGTGAACCAGACCACGCTGACCAACTCCACGCCGCTGCGGGCTGCTTGCTTTGATGGGCACCTGGAGATAGTGCGCTACTTAGTCGGGGAGCGCGGGGCTGACCTGGAAGTAGCCAACCGGCACGGACACACTTGTCTGATGATTTCTTGCTACAAAGGGCACCGGGAAATCGCACGTTACTTGCTAGAGAAAGGGGCTGATGTCAACCGCCGGAGCGTGAAGGGGAATACGGCCTTGCATGACTGCGCTGAGTCCGGCAGCCTGGAGATCCTGCAGCTATTGCTCCGCTCCAAAGCCCGCATGGAGAAAGATGGCTATGGCATGACTCCTCTGCTAGCTGCCAGTGTCACCGGTCACACCAACATTGTGGAGTACCTTATCCAAGGAGGGCTGCAGCAGGAGGAGGAGGAGGTTGCAGGGAACCAAAATGGGACCTGTGCATCAGGTGGGAGCCATCAGAGGTGCTGCAGCGCTGACAAGGAAACTCCTCAGGGCTGCGATGAAGAGGGGTGTGAGAAATGTTGTGCCTCAGCTTCCAGTCAGGATGAGCAGCAGGTCCCTAACGTGTTCTGCACTCGAGAGGCTGCTGTGGAAGCACTGGAGTTGCTGGGTGCTACATTTGTGGATAAGAAACGTGACCTTTTGGGAGCCCACAAGTACTGGCGAAGGGCGATGGAGCTTCGGTGTGAGGGCGGGCAGTACCTGCCTAAACCTGAGCCCCGGCAGCTGGTGTTGGCCTACGACTATTCCCGGGAAGTGAGTTCGCTGGAGGAACTGGAGGCCTTGATTACTGATCCAGATGAGATGCGCATGCAGGCACTGCTGATTAGAGAGCGCATCTTGGGTCCTTCCCACCCAGACACTTCCTATTACATCCGTTACCGAGGGGCAGTCTATGCTGACTCCGGCAACTTCGAACGCTGCATTAACCTGTGGAAGTATGCTCTGGACATGCAGCAAGGCAACCTGGAGCCTCTCAGCCCGATGACTGCCAGCAGTTTCCTTTCCTTTGCTGAGCTTTTCTCTTACGTGCTTCAGGACCGCTCCAAAGGCACTTTAGCTACCCACTTGGGCTTCTCTGACCTCATGGGAGTACTGAGCAAAGGGGTCCGGGAGGTGGAGAGGGCGCTCGTGCACGGCAAGGACCCTGTAGTTGACTCAGCGCAGTTCACCAAGACGCTGGCCATTATCCTCCACCTGGTCTTCTTGCTGGAGAAGGTGGAGTGCACCCCGGAGCAGGAACACCAGAAGCGCCAGACCATCTACCGCCTGCTAAAGTGCAGCCCTCGGGCCAAGAATGGCTTCACTCCTTTGCATATGGCTGTGGACAAAGATACCACAACAGTGGGACGTTATCCCGTGGGCAAGTTCCCATCGCTCCACGTTGTGAACTTGCTTCTGGAGTGTGGGGCTGACCCAGATAGCCGTGACTATGACAACAACACCCCGCTGCATGTTGCTGCCCGCAACAACTGCCCGCTGATCATGAGTGCCCTGATGGAGGCTGGAGCCCATATGGACGCCACCAATGCCTTCAAGCAGACTGCTTATGAGCTGCTGGATGAGAAGCTGCTCACCAAGAGCATGATGCAGCCCTTCAATTACATCACCCTCCAGTGCCTTGCTGCTCGCGCCCTGGACAAGCACAAGATTCCCTACAAGGGTTTCATCCCTGAGGAGCTGGAAGCCTTCATTGAACTGCACTAGGGCGGGAGAGCTGAAGTCCCCAGCCTTTCCTGTCACCTGTTTCACCCCGCAGAGGTAGTGCAGCCTAAGATCTCAGGCCATCCTTGCCTAGGTGCCGAAGGCCTTCGCTGTGCTGAGATGGGCTGCAAGCTTTGTCCTCATCTGTCACCATCAAGCTGGCGTGCGCAGGGGTAGGGGAGGAGGAGGAGGCTCGAGAGCTCATGGCTGTCCCTCATTGTTGTCATCTTCAGGTACCAGATATCTCCAGTGCACTGTATCCAGAGAAGGCTGCAGCCCCTGCCCTTTCCCATGCCAACCGTCTTGTCCTGAGAAGGAAGGAAAATGGAGATCCCTGGGACCTGCTGCCTCTCCCATTAGTGCTGGATTAACTCAGCGTTAAGCTTTGGAGCAGCTACACATCACACATGTGCTCTAGCCCTTCCCATCCTAAATGCCGAACAGATAGGAATGCAAGTGAGGAATAAAATATCTTCCAACTAATTCTTTCCCCACCCCCTTCTCAGATTTGGTACAGTATGAGTCTAACAGCCGAGTGGCTTGTGCTCTGCTGAGGTAGTTGCCTTGCATGGCAGTAGGGCTGGGTATGCTGAGGACGTTTTTTTTTCCTCCCTTGGTTGGCCAAGTAGCAAGTGGTGTTAAAGGCCTGAGATTTCAATGATTGTGCGTAAAGGTGGGTTATTTTTTCTCTTTTAGAGCCAGGCCCTATCTATGCTGCAAGACATCTTCAATCCTGTAAGATATAGTAAGGTCAGTTCTGGTTATATAGTTTCATCGATAGATGTTGGTTTTGATGAATGGGGAGGAAAAACTGCTACCTTAAAAAGAAAATACTAACGTGGTGGTTAGGCCCTTAGCTTGCCCGTTCTGCACACGTTCACTCCCTTCCCCGCGTGGAGGTCCTTTAGCTCCAGAGGTCAGCAGGGATTGAGCTGTACAGGGTGGTTATGGCCAGGTTTCAGAGCCAAACCAGCGCACCTTGAACCATCTTTGAGGATGTGCTCTTGGAAGCCCTCTAGGATGGGAGGTACTTGTAGCGTGGGTGGTGCTCGGGGGGTTATTAAAGCAAGTGAGTGTTGGTGGCATGTTTGTATGAGGGCGGTCTGAAGGAAGAAGCAAGAAAGAAATGAAAGTTTAAGGTGCCTTCTTGTTCTTCTGAGGTTTATTAGTATCAACCAATTGGGTTCTCTTAATTATCCTGTTCTGAAACCTACATGGAGTGGGTTGTTAGCATCTGGTTTTGGCTTTTGGTTCTTTTTGCAGCTTTACTGAGGATGGTGCTACTTCAGAGATTGAATTTGAAATCTCATTTGGCTACTATTCGGGCAAGCTCCTTTCTTTAATTAGGATGTGCACACAACTAGTTTTTCTCTTTAAATCCGTAGTCTCAGGGTAGGTATTTGCCTCCATTAGCAGAACCCTCCTTGGTGGTAAACAGTCAGTGTTGGTAAACGTGATGCTGTTCCAGCAGTTTATCTTCTTGCAGGGGGAGTGGCTGGGCTTTGGCAGCCTGTGGCTCATTTCTTGGCCCCAGGCAGAGTGGAAAGCACAGTTGGGGGTGAAGCAGCTGCCTCTGAGATTTGGGAAAGGTCAAGACTGGGAGAGTAGAACCCTGATAAACAACCATGCACTATATGCTACTGAAGCTTCTCTACTTTTATTTATAAACCAGCATATCCATATGCCTCAATAATCCAATGCTCTCTGCCTCTTAAAGATATTGTAGATCTGCCATTACATTTTTGCAGTGTTAACTATAACATTTATTTATAAAGCAAGGAGGTTTAACTTTTATTGAGATGTAAAGTGCAGAGTTAGTTTAGCTACATTCTATTTTTTTTTTTTTCCTTTTGGCTGAAACCTGAACTGAACTGCAGGAATGGAATTTGTTAATTTGTGAGCTGATGAGCGCTCTTAACTTTAAATAATAAAACAAAAAATAGCTGCTAGAATGCAAGTGCCTTGGACTTCTTGCTGGTAAGCCTCTATTTTCAGCTTGTTTCCTAGGGATGGTACACTTGTGGGTATGGAAATACTGGGCATTTGCAATCAACAGATGCGATTGTTTCATTTCATCTGAATTTATTCCTGGGAAAAGCTAATCTGTACTGCAATTGCAAACATTTCCCCTGAAAAAGGGTAACACTGACACTGAAAGTGACACCTCTATATACGTTGCCTTATCTTTTGATGTAATACAGCAGTGTGAAAGGATGCTACTCTGTTGACTCAGATATTACCTGCCTTACATACGGTTGGGACTGTGGGCACAGCAGGCAGAAAGAGGGATGCAGTGTGGCTATCATCAATTTATGTTTTTCAACCCCAGAGCTGTCAGTGGGAGGTCAAAAGCAGACAGAGGAATTAAAGGGACTAGAGTTAGTTCCACACAAGAATTGGGATTTCCAAAAATGCTCGGCCTTCCCCACAGAAGATGGGAGCAGATGGATAAAATATTTGAATGTTTGTCCCTTCATTGATTGCTCCATCCTGAAACATAATTCTTGATGGTTTGATCAATGGTGCTGCCTTCTGTTTCCTTTGAAAATGCTGGACACGACATTTAAGCAGTGTCTGCAGCTCTGTGGGACGTGCTTCTCCCATCAAAATACTACTGCTGTGCTATAGGTGATCTTCAGGTATGTAGGTGAGCAGCTGCAGCAGTACCGCAGGTACAAGGAACCGGATAGCCTTAGGTGATCTTCAGGTATGTAGGTGAGCAGCTGCCACCGCAGGTACAAGGAACTGGATAGCCTCAGGACCGAGGCAGCAGCTGATCGTTCCTGACTGTGGTGCTCTCTGACTGCAATCCCATCCCGTGCACGGAGCTGCTGGGAGGAGAGAGATGAGAAGGGAGTTCTTCCACAGCTGGGATGGGGAAGCAACTCTGGAGCCACGATCTTGTGATCAGGTAGCTGGGGGATCCAGTCATGTACAAAGGCCTCAAGGAGGAGAATACTTTGTGTGATAGAAAAGGGCTTTAAATTTTTTCTTTTTTAACACACAAGTAATCTGTAATTACATAGTAAGGACCCAGCAATTAGATGTTGATAGTAATTATTGGGTGGGATAAATCACTGCATGAATTTAGGGGTAATTAGAATGAACAGTCCTTATTTATTATAGGTGTGGTCTGGGCCAGCTCCAGTATGTGGGGCAAAACAAGGAGTTGTGGGGAGCAGTGAAACGTTTCAGTGATGATTTTGTTATCTGACTAATTATCTTGGACAGGGAGTGGAGTTTTTTTTTCACTGGGGTGGCTACAGGCCTTCCTGTAGCACACTGCTCTGCAGGAGCCCTTCTGTACGCTGCCACGAACAAAATGTCTGCCTTTTATTCTTTTCTTAAAACCTAAGATGTGCTTTTCTCTCTTTAATACTGGTAATTGTCCCTCTTGACAATAAAGCCTCCCATACAGGTTTCTTTAGATAATGCAAAAGTGGTGAGAAATTCACTGGGGTTTTCCTGGTGCCGTTCTATGGACGTCTTTGGATCCTCCTAATGCCATAAGATGAGTGTTTACGAAGAAAGCAGCCTAGAGCATAAAGATAGGGATACTGTGTCAGCATTTCCCAGGTTCCCAGAGAAACTGGGGAAGAACGAGGGGGTCACAGGCACACATGCATTCTCCTGGTGAAAACAAGGCCCTGGTGGCAAAGCTTCCTTTCCAGGTGAGCAACAGCAAAGAGGGCCCTGAAAACGTGGGAAGAGTGAACCTGTTGCTGCGGTTAAAACAGAGTTGTGGCTCTTCAGTGGAAATTGCTCCCAATAACCTTTGAGCCTCTTGGCCCTCCACGTACTGTAAGCTTAAAAAAAAAACCCCAACCCTGCAATGTTTTACAGTCTGCTGCCATGTCTTTCCTTGAGCCTCTTGGCCCTCCACGTACTGTAAGCTTAAAAAAAACCCCCAACCCTGCAATGTTTTACAGTCTGCTGCCATGTCTTTCCCTCTCCCTTTCTCCGGTCCAAGCAAACTTGATGTGACCGTGTTAAGGTTGTTTACAAGCTAGAACAGCCTCCGGTTGACTAGTTTTGCGTGACATTTATTTATAGAAAGCAGAAGAGCTGGGGAAGGAGTGATGTATGTGTTTTCTCCCAAGGGGAGGGGCTGTCCTTGGTGGCTGCACAGCAACAACTGCAGTGTGACAGGAATTGCGGTAACACAATACCTATTCGAACAAAGGTGACGTAGGGGAGAGAAAATAAGGAAATAGAAGGAATCCAAGCACTTGGAGGATTCCAGCAGACTCTTTATAGAGTAAATGAGTTAATACATTGTCGCTGGGTCCTTCGAAGTCAAAAGCCAAACTGTTTCAAAGCTGGAAGCCAACAACTGATGGCAGCTTTTAAATAGCAATGCTTTTATGTGGTTCTTGTTCTGCTCAGGACAGAGAGGGCTTTGATTTGTCTGAGCCTGGTGTCTTGTGCTAGTTGTCAGCCAAGGAGGTCCAGGAGGAGTTAAGCCTCCCTCAGGTAGGGGGGAGGGAGGCAGAGAGACCTTCTATGGACAGATCCGTGAGAAAGGACCTGTGGCCTCTTAAAAGGAAATTCTGTGGCATTTAAATCCAAAACTGTGACAGCCACTGCTCTGTTGCAGTTTAAGAGTAGGGACACATCAGCTCTTGGCTCCTACATCTGGTGGTGCCCAGGAGCTCCAGAGCTTGCACTGAAGTTCGGTCAGTGCCCACGCTCTCCCGCATCACCCTGCAGACATCTTTGGCCCCTCCTGAGGGGCGTAAACTGCTTGAAAATAAGAAGGCAGCAGTTGCAGCTTTCAACACAGGGCAGGTGGAGGGGACTGTCCTCCTTTATACTGTTACCTGCTGTCCTCTGAGGAGCCAGGACTAAGGAGAGACTCCCATTCTGTTCTCTCCTCTGTGGTGGGGATTCATGTCTCAGTAGTGAGCTTTATTTAGTAGGCTGGTACTTGTTTGGGAGGGCGTGCTTGGTACAGAAAGAGCTTGAGGTAGATTGAGCCAGAAAGGAAGAGTGAGAATTGGGACAGTCTTTAGCCTGGTGACCAGAGTACTCCCTGAGAGGGGATTAATGTCAGCTGAACAGTCTTTTCTCCAAGGACTTACTAATGCCTTCCTTACGCAGGTGTTGGTTGTAAGGCTTGGCTGGTTCTTGGACAAAGACTACGATCCAGAATTAGGCCCTGTTGAGTGCCCAGCTTGGGTAGTCCCAGGTCCAGGATGGCCTGTAGGAGTCCTGCGCTTTGGCTGCCAGACCGTGCTGGCTCCTCTCGATTTGAAACGTACTGGGGCAGCTATTCAGAGTGACACAAGCGCATGCACATCTGCAGAAATACCTGAAACGGGGTCACCTCCCCTGTATCAATCACACTGGCCCTCGAGGTCCACCTTAATGAGGACTTGGCAGCTCTCGGGCTCCTTCCTAGGGTGAGGAGTAGAGCGAGAGCTGCCCTGCAGCTTGCAGAGGCCCCGGCGCAGGGTGACTTGACTCTAGAGGTCAATGCTGTTGGCTGGGTTCTGGTCCGCAGAGGGAGCAGTCTCATTTCTAGTCTGGTGGCTTTGGGCTGACCTCTACTGACAGAGCAGGTAAACGGCCGCGGCAGGAGGCATTGGAGGGAGAGCACGGGGTCTGGGGCTTGGCTTTGGACACCCTGCTTGTGTTAAAAGCTCAGTAGAGATCTGCCTGGTATAGCCCTCACCCAGGTCCTGCAGAACGCCTCCCCCGTTCCTGGCCTTTCTCCACCCCTTCTGTAATGCTCTGCTCAGTGCTTTTTTTTCCGTCAAACTTTTTCCTCAAGGGCAATAACATAAATAGGCGGAGTAATCTCCGTAGGGAACATTACTCTGTGCAACAGCCAGTCTAACAGGGCCCTGGTCCCACCTCTGACCTTTTACAACAGGTAAGAATGGAGGAGTGAACACTCAGCTTCTGCATCCTCGGACTTTCTCTGCACTTCCCCCCTCTCATTCCACCTTCATTAAGTAATTTTTTTTCCCAAACACAGCTTTACTGTAAAGATTCTTGTTTAGCTGCCTATCTGGTGTGTAGTCTCAGTTCTTTAACAGTTTTCTTAAATACAAAAATACTTTCCTTCAAGCCATGCCTCCAGGGGCACATGGGAATTTTGTCTTTCACAAAAAAAAAAACTTCTCTCTCTGTAGTTTCAGAGGGGAACTGGGAAAAGTGATCTCTCGATGCCTGCAGCCTCTCAGAAGGCTGTGAAGCTCGTTTCCTGAACCTTCCTGGGTCTGGTGCGAGAGGCTTGGGGGAAATGGCGCTGCTGGTGTGCTGGAGCAAGGGGAGCGCGCCATGCATGCAAAGTAGGCGTTGGTGTGAAAGGCCGAGAGGATACTGTGTGACACCGAGCAAAGAGGACTGCTGGAAGAAAACAGTGGGACCTTGTGGTGCTTAGCACCTTGACAGGGGGCCACAGCGACTCCCCAAAGCATCCCCTGAAGATTTTCCCTCAAGTGATTTGGTCAGCAGCAGATTATGAAACAGAAGCCCAGTGTGCCATCTCCCAGGCCCCTCCACCCCAGAGGTACAGACATGCAGAACAGTTTTCCCAATATCCCTGACTGCCCTTTTGCTAATTCTACAGGAAAGAACCAGAGAAACACAAATAAATTAATTAAAATTTATTTATAAAATCTCTCAGTAGCCTCAGAAAATCAGAAAAAGAGTTTTCTCAGTTACTCGAAAATAAGCACAAGGAAAACAGTCTCAGGAGATTGCAACCTCTTTTGTCCAACAAAAGAGAAGGTAATTTTCTCCTGTGCTCCAAGAAAGTGGCACCTTTTACCCACAGTGAAATCAGAATAGTCCCAGTCCCAACAGAATCACTATAATCTAGGGTTTGAAACTAAGTGTGAGTGTCTCTGGCCTCGGCTGACCTGCTGCGTCTCTGATCAACCATTCTACCTGGTTTCTTCCTCACTGTCCTGTGGACCTGGTGTGACAGTTTCTACCTGCATCATGTTGTGGTTCCCAATCTGAACCATTCGAGCATGTTGAATGATGAGGGGCGGGGTGCCTCCTGGACCTGGCATCGTGTTGTAGTGGCCTGACGGGAGATGAAGCGGTTGGAAAGGATGGGGACCCATATGAGGAGGCATGGGATGACCAGCGGGGGGAGGCGGGTATGTGGCAGGAGGGACAGTCGAAGCGGGGGGGCACCTCTGTTGGGGTGATTGCTTCAGCAGCTGCGGCCGTGTTGCTGATGGAGGCACTTGGGCAAAGGAGCCAAGGTTCAGAGCACCAAAGTTCTGCAGTGTTTGATACTGTTCCTGATACCGCTGTAGTTTCTCTCTCTGCATCTGGTCCCACATGGCTTTCTTCTTACTGATCCTACTGGTGGTAAAGGTGTTGTGCACCATCCTGGAGAACCCAGGAGAGTTCTCATTCAAGGGCATCAGCGCACCGAGCGTGCTGGGAATCTGACTCCACTCCAGGGGGTTCTCCTTGGGCACAAAAGGGATGACTGAGTCACGTTTGGGTTGTTTCAGGATGGACTCCATCAGGGCAGTGTTTGTCTGAAACATACACAGGTCACATGGGAAGTTCTTGGTCAGCAGAAGGATGATGAAAGCAGAGTTTTCCATAGCATCCTGGAAGCAAGTCAGATGGCTGCGTCCAGCAATTAAGAAGTCCTCACAGAGTGTGGCACCGTTGCGAACCCCCATGTTCTCCAGCAGGTTCTTGACCCGATGGGCAACAATCTCATCTTCACTAGCGTGCAGGACAACGAAAGTGAAGAACTTTCTCTCTCCACCATCTGGTTCTGATGTGGGCACTGCTTCTACAGCTTGGAGAGGAGGAGGCCAGGCTGGAGAGGGGGATGAGTGGAGGGGAGGGGGATATGATAAGTTGGAAGGAGCTCCCCGAAGATGAGGGGGAAGGGTTGAGGAGAAGGAATAGGTAGGAGAAGGAAGGGAATAGCCTGAAATGGAAGCAGGTGCAGAGTTAAAAGAAATGCCTGCTGGAACATAGGAGTCCTCCATGGATGGGTGGGCAGGACCAGTATCCACTGTAGCTCGTGAGTCAGGAAGACCTGTAGATAATTGCTTTTCATCTTGCTTTTTGTCTGTGCTTTCTTTTGGTGCATGAGGTTCTGCTGCCACTGTGCTGGAAACATCACCGCTTTTGACAGGTTGGTTCACAGCATCCAGTGTAGGCAGCTGCGTTTCAGGAATAGGGAGAGTTGGACAACATGAACTGACCTGCAGAACCTTCTCCGGTCGGGGGACTTGGGCACCTGTGTCCTGCCCAGGATGAGAGCTGGGTCTGCTGGCCCAGCTTGTTTCCTCCAGGCTGTGGCTCCGTCTGTCCCCGTCAGGCTGTCCAGCACCGCTGGTGCTCCCTTCGCACAGCTGGCTGGGCTGGGGGACACACTTGTGAGAAGAAGGCTGGGTGTGAAAGACAACTGTTGGCGACGCACTGATCTCAAAGTGACTGGGGAGAGAGGGACTCCCCAAGGAGCACAAGGTCCGTGGGCCTGAAAGGTCTGAGTTGCCTCCAATCTGCACTGGGGAACTTCTCACCACGTAGTTTGGGCTGGCCATCTGGTGAAATCCTATGCCCACATCAGATCTCAGCATCTGAAATTTGTCACCTGGGCCCATGCTGATGGCAGAGCCATGTTCTTCCTGGTCCTCAGCTGGGATGCTGTTGAGCGTGTCCCCCTGAGTTTCCTTGCTGGCGTTGCAGGTTTTGGTGGCGGCCTGGCAGGCTTTGTCCATGGCTTCATGACTGCACAGTTTTTCCTCCGCCAACACCGAGTAGATCTGTGCCAGAAGTGCCATGGCACCTGCATCCAGCTGGGCAGGCTGCAAATCCTCCCCATCTTCCTGCACTCCTGCAGCGCCCAGTTTCGTCTGGTGGACATACTGGGCTGCCCGGTTATCTCCCAAGTCATCCAAACAAATTCTTGCATCCGCTTCTTGCCCCAGAGTAAGCAGGACCATGGCTTGCAGTAATTTGCTGCTGGGGCCAAGTATCAAGTGCTTCAGTTTATATTTGAGGCTAAGGAGTTTATCTTGTGGGATCTGGGATAGAATATTAAAAACGTCCTCAAAGCTTGGCTGGAGCTCGGCGCTCTGTGCCATCTCATCAGCTGGTGGCCCAGACGATGGACTGAAGCAGCATGGATGGAAAAAGCATATTATGGCACTTGGAGCAAAGGTTTGTTCCCCTGCGGTGCTCTGTGACGCCCTAGTCACACTTTAGGTGCCGCACAAGCGATGGCTCTTTGCTGCTCAGGGGCTCATCTCAGAACCGGCATATCTCTGTCCTGAGGAACCTGCGAGAAGAACATGGGACAACGTTCAGAAATAGTCATGTGGGGAGCTGGGGGGGGTCCTCGCAAGGCTTGCAGAGCTCCCAGGCTCTCCCTCACAGCTCTCGAAGTATTTTTGCATCTCTTCAGTGCTTGCAGGTCTGCCAGTGCTCCATGCATTATTCCAACTCTGTTATTAAGCAAAGAGCAAGTTCTTTGCATTCATTTCACATTAATTACAACTGTTTTAAAATAATTGCTGAACTAATAATGTATTTATGTAAATCCAAGTGTCTGTCTCCTCCAGGCAGCTGGTTCCAGTGGCCTCGCAGGCTCCTTGCAACGGGCAGTCGAGGAATAAAGCGAGCTTAGAGGAAGCCCTTTCAAATTGCTCATGCCAGGAGGGTTGATAACCCATACGCACCCAGTGTCAGGCTGCCTAATGTAATTGTGGACATAATCTCCATCCACATCTAATCCCTGCTAAACCCTTGCACTCACCAAAGGCCTCTGACCGGGGTTAAATTAAACCGCAGAACTTGTCCGGAGTGGAGGTGCGGGTGCCCGGGGGGTCCACGGGTAGCCAGGAGGTACACTGCTCACAGGCACGGACTGAGCTTGGTGGAAAAGCATTCCCTATTTAAAGGGAGCACCAGCGAATCCCCCCAAATACCTCTCAACTGGGGAAAGTTTATAATTTCAAATTGTTTTTTTCTATCTCATAAAAATCCTCTAATTGCCTAATGAACGAGCTCGAGCTGAACCTGAGGAAGTTGCTGGCACTTTCCATTAAAACCTCTGATGCAGTGAAACGGCGGCAGGAGGGAAGGGAAGGCGAGGCGAGGCGAGGGCAGGCGCTCGAAACGGCAGCCGAAACCTTTGCAGCTTGCTGCTGCCCTTCCACCCGCTGACTCACCGCAACGCCCCGCTCCTCACCCCGGTTTCTGCTGCCGCTC
>NW_008795862.1:1076528-1096542 GCF_000699145.1 Aptenodytes forsteri | reverse complement strand
CAGCCCAGCAGTGCACTAGCCCCGACCCTGGTGCCAGGCACCGTCTGCAGGTACCTGGCGTCCTCCGCACGAGCGCCTGAAGGTATTAAAGCCGAGCTGGTGAGGGCAGACTCGGTCTGGGAACCGACGTTTCCCTCTAGTGAGGGACTGTTGGCATTACCTCTGTGAAGTATCAGTGCTGGTATGAGTGGGGCTAGAAACGCAAGGATTCAGATGGATCTGGGTGCAGGGGAGAGGTGGAGTAGTATAGATGGAGCTCAACCTCAGGAGTACAGGCCAAATAGCTAAGGGACCCCATCTTAGGGATCAAATAGTGAAGATACTTTTCTACTGAAGATTGAGGCAGAACATGGGACCTGCTAAAATAATTTCTTTTTCTTCCTCCAGCAAGATAAGGGAACATGCAAGTTGCCCAGAGAAGTGATTTGTTAAATACAAGCTTCTTACCAACTCAGGCTAAAGGGAAAACATAACGCTGCAGCTTTAGATACACACAGGAGACGGGTATTTCTTTGAACGCAGGTCATGCTTTATTCTGAAGTCTGCTTGCCATTATTCCAGCCTTAGCACAGGGACCATGCCAGGACATAAGTGACATTAGGAATGATTACAAAGCATTGTTTGCTGGGAAAATAACTTACACCTATCTCCCCTATTTTAATAACAGGATATCCTATTAGCATGGCAGAGTAACTCCTGGCAAAAGCTGCCTCATTTGCCAGCTTCTTAATGGCTGCAGAAGGTTTCACGCATAGAGTTACTCACACACAAACAGATAATCCCTGAAGTCGTTTCTATGACTAGGAAAGATAATCCCACTGTAAATTGGCATGCTTAAAAGAAAATATCGCCTTGCTAAGTGTTTCTCTATGAAAGAAAAAGTGTTTGGCTGATCCATAAAGAGAAGTCTCTTTTTGAGAAGCAGCCTCTTGCCCCCAGCTGTTCCTGCTCTGCTGCAGGGCTGAGCCTCACCAGAAACACAACAAGCAGAAAGGAAGTTGTGTCTGTAACACATTTTTAAACTTGTAGGAGGAGGAAAATAGTATCAGAGATCAAGTGCATCATCCTTTCGAGATCTCTGCAGCTTGAATGAATTAAAAACAAATCCAACATTAAAAATAAGTTGAGACCACTTCTTCTCTCCCACAGCTTGTCTCACCAAGAATTAGCCATTCACACATACAGCTGGGCCAACTTAAAAAGCTGAAGTACAGGTCCCCATCTTCCCTTTCAGTGCAGCAGCAGGATTTAAAAGAAATAGTAAATCAAGATACGGAATCACCCCACCTTGGTTATCAAGTCTCCTTGCAAACTACATCTTACTGTAAACTCAGCCTGGGCCAGGGATAGAGCAGAAGGCACTCTTGGCATGATTGGCAGTTGGACACACAATTAAAAGAAAGTGCTGTTCTAGCCAGGGAGCCTTGGCCAGAAGAGCTGGAATTTTTCAGAGATCTCCCTCTGGTGCATTAGTTTTTATCTCCTTTGCAGCCAGTGCCACCTCCGTGTCTTTCTCTGCCTTCTCTTCCAGCTTCTCTAGCACTTCACACCCTTCCCCCGGGATCCTGTTTGCTCCCTTTGGTTCTTTGGGTATCTTAGCCACCTCCTTTGACGATGTAGCCTTTTCCACCACAGGTGATTTTATATCAGTCACCATACCTTTCTTCTTCTTCTTCTTCTGCTTTCTGCTATCCTGTGACACTTTAGCTATCGCCCTGAAGGGACCCACAAGCCAGTTTAGAGGGATGTTCTGAGTTACATACTCAAATAGGTCATCTAGGGACCTTCGGGCTTCTGCCACACAGTCCTGGCTCTGGGTCAGGGTGGTGCTGGAGAGGTCCTGGAAAGACATAGCACTGGAAAAAGAACTATGGAGCTTGTGGATATTTCGAGTGGCCTGATACACTGCTTCTTGGATGTTGCTGGGGAGGCCTTGGATGCTGGCTTTCAGATTCTCATAAACAGGTTGTAGCTGCTGGGTGATGATATGCAGCATAGCTAGAGTCCGTGACTCTACCTGCTGGGAAAGAGATATAGCTCAGTTACTAGAGCAGATGAGATGTACACCATCCACCAGAGGCCTGATTAAATACGCCCTTCTAGGGATACCTCTGCTTGGGAGGCAGTTTTAACTTGGTTTCCTTTGGGTTGGGTCAGGCTCCAGTCCACCCACAGCTGATGGAGCTTCTCCTGCCCATCTAGAAGCTTCTGGCCAACCTCTTGTTTCACAGATTCAATCTGATGGGAAAAATGAAAGGAACAGCTGTATTGCAAGCACAGACAATCAGAGAAGCATGAGTGCTTCCCTCCCAGGGAGGGATCCAAGATGACATGCAGCTGGTGCAGGATAGAGGAAGAACTTCCATCTGGATAGTAGGGCAGGAAGACTACAGACAGGAGGAAAAAGGAAAAAGCATGTTTGTACCAGTTTTATTGCCAGCTGTAGTCGTGAGAGAATATCCTGGGTGCTTTGCTTAACGCACTGCAGTTTGTTCAGGGAGTGCCGATAAGCTCGGTGGCGGACTTTGTTAGAGAGGGAACCCAGACGCACAAAGTAACTCCGTTGCTGTTTCTGCTCCTCCACAGAAGCCATACCAAACCCCTCCACAGCAGTGGCCAGTTTACCTGGAGGAAACAAGAACAGAGATGCAGCTGTGCTCCACTCCCCCAGCTGTCAGTGGGGGGGAAGAGGTAAGATCACCCATTGCAAAACATGAAGGCTGAAGCTTGCAGTAGAGGTTTGTAGTTGCTCAGATATTAGAGGTAGGCTAGTCCCTGCTCAACGTGTTCTCTTCAGATAAGCAGACTTGACAGATAGGTTGAAGCATGCACCCACATGTTTATCTGCCTTGAGGCAGATAGGCAAGGACCAGCTAGCAAATGCTTGAACTCTGTCCCATACCATGTGGCAAGTGAGTGTTGACAGACAGCCAACTTGGTGACAAATTCAGAGCTACCTGTCTACTTCAGAGGATGAGTCTTGCAGTATCAGGAGCTCTCTAGTCATGCAGGAAAAGATTTGCATTTACAACCGCCAGCTAAGGATTTTCTCACCTAGTTCTTCCTCTGTCATTGGGAGGTAGTGATCCACCAGATCTTCTGATATACCCAGGACAGATTCGACACCACCTGCCACTGCTTGGCTCACTGCCTTGGCTTTGCTTATGCTGTTGGTCACCACTGAATTAGTCATCTCCATACCCTCCTGGATAGCCTCTCTGCTCTGCTCCAAGGCTGTATTTATTTTGCTAGTTATGGTGCCATATGCAGCATCCAGAGCTGTATTGACTGTAGAAGTGACCACTGATTTGGTCTTCTCAACACCATCCTGAACAGCTCCTTTGGTTAGGTCCATTGCTTCAGTCACTGTGTTGGTCACAAGGTCCTTCGCACCCTGGGCAGCCCCTACAGCAGCAGTAACAGTAGAAGCAACTGCAGACTTGGTCAGTCCAACGCTGTCCTCCACAATGTGTTTAGTGAGATCCACTGCCTCTGTCACCTTGTTAGTCACAAGGTCCTTGGCACCCTGGGCAGCTTCCACAGCATTGACAATAGAAGCAACTGCTGCAGACTTGGTCAGTCCAACGCTATCTTCCACAAAATGTTTACTGAGGTCCACGGCTTCGGTCACCTTGTTAGTCACAAGGTCCTTGGCACCCTGGGCAGCTTCCACAGCATTGACAATAGTAGAAGCAACTGCAGACTTGGTCAGTCCAACGCTATCTTCCACAAAATGTTTACTGAGGTCCACGGCTTCGGTCACCTTGTTAGTCACAAGGTCCTTGGCACCCTGGGCAGCCTCCACAGCATTGACAATAGTAGAAGTGACTGCAGACTTGGTCAGTCCAACACTGTCCTCCACCATGTGTTTAGTGAGGTCTACTGCCTCTGTCACCTTGTTAGTCACAAGGTCCTTGGCACCCTGGGCAGCCTCCACAGCACTATTAACAGTGGAGGTGACCACTGACCTAGTCAGCTTGACACTGTCCCCAACAACATTTTTAGTGAGGTCTACAGCTTCAGTCACTTTATCAGCCATTGCTTCTTTTGCCTCACAGGCAGCATCCATAGCAGATGTCACTTTGGTGGAAACCAGCTGCTTGGTGTCTGAGATTACCTACAACAGGGAGAGGCAGAGAAAGATACATTTTTTTCTGAAATAGGTTTTCCCTCCCTGAAGTAGCTTTTCCATATGGCTAAATTGTGCTTGCAGTCTTGTGGGAGAGCTGGGGAAGTCAGTACACCTATATTTACATGGACATGTTCACTTCCACGTGCCGAAGGCATCTCTCCAGCTTTCATCAGCTAGCAGTGCCTCCTCTAGCCCATACCAGGGACTGACCTGACAAAGCAGTGCTGCTGAAGTTTACTTCCCTATATTCTTCTGTACCCATAACAGTTCCATCAAGCAAGAGATCAGGTCATGGCCTCCCCAGGAAAAGCCTTTACTTTACCTTATCTGCTGGCTGTTGAAGAAAAGGCAAGTTCTCCTCCAGTTGATCCAGTCCTTTACAGGCATATTCATTTACAAGTGCAACTAGACAAGACAACAGGTACCAGTTTATTCTTCAATTTGGAGAGGGGTTTTTAACCCTACAGTGGCCAATTCAGGATACACTCATGAAAGCAAGCCAAAAAAAAAAAATCACTATTCTGGGGTGGTGTGTGTGTGGGGGGGATGTCTTGTTAAAAAGTGAACAAACACTACAATTTGGCAGGTTCAAATAGCCTCCATTTTGCCTTCCGAGCTTTCCAGCTATTGGCAGCACATTGCTCCAACTGGAATGTAATACCTGCCCCTGGTGGGTAGGGTGATTAGTTTAAAGGCTTGAAAAGTGTTGGGATGAGACAGACTGAGCTATATCCAAGATGGACACTGCTACTACCAGTTGGGATGCTCATAACTTGGAGTGATAGAGAAAAAACAGGGAGTTTTTGCTTAGTGACTTAAAGACACCACAGACAAGAGGCCAAACTTTGTTTCTGCTGGTAACAGTTTCATGTCCATGAAATTCAGTGGGTTCATTGAGCAGCTGGGAGCTGCTGAGTGGAAGACTCAGTGCTACAATTAACTAGAACAATGTGCTATAGGAGATGGGTATCACCCAACAAGCACAGGAAACTCCCCGCCCCACCTATTCCTCTGTGTAGAAAGGGTCACTCCAATCTCTTCACTTACTTTGTGGCTCAAGTTGGTTCAGGATGGGCTGTGCCCCACCAACCACGCTACCTACTGCAACAGCAGCCACAGTCTCAGCCATATTGCAGACACCGGTGAGGTAAGGATGCGTCTCCTTGGTATAGTTGTAGGCGGATGAGACCAGGTTGAATGCAGAGTTGAGCAAGGGCAAGCTGGTTACCCGATTGACAGCGCTCTAAAACCCAAGAGAAATAAGTGACATTAGAGGCCCAGCCTCAAGCTGGTGAGTGAATACAAGCCGTGCATCTATCCAGAAAGGTCCTAAAGGGACATCCAGTCCATCTCCTCACCCTTCTTAAACTCAGAGTTGAAGGGACTCATCCAAAGACCGTTAGCAAGTCAGTGACAAGACAGGATTAAAAGTTCAAGCTCTGGGCTCATCAGTTCTGAGTCACACTGAGTTTCAGCACCAAACACAGATGTGGAAATAGGGCCTGTAATAGCTCATGTTTCAGAATTACTTGCATTACTGGTGCCAGCCCTGAAGTTTTCTCTTGAGCAAAAAAAAGTTAGCTTCTGTATTAACTAGGCTTATATTTAGCTACAGCTTCATATGGTTAATCTTTCTGCTACACCTAGCCTGGTTTTGAGGTGCTGACAAAAGTTAGTTTACCAGCATATCTGTCAGCAGGTAGTTTAACTGTTGCATGTTAGAGTACTAGCTGCCCTGGCACCTACCTCTTGCTGCTGTTCCTCAGCCTTTAGCAGATCTTTTTCTGGGGTCTTTTCTGATGCCATACTGAATTCAGCTGCAGCTGAAAGGAAAAACAAGAGTATAACAGTATGAATACGACTTCATTTCCTTCAGTGAATTAAGTCTTAGCAAAACTGGTGAAAAGCAGAGGGCAAAGTTGGGATCCATCATTCAGCATGTCCCAGGAACATCAGTGTGGCATCACTAATCTTTCTTGCAAGGGTGTGAAGCTATTTGAGAGGCTCCATGATTTGTGATGTGCAAATATTTATGTAGGACAAGGACTGTACTCAGTCACCTCCCTCAATCCCCAAACAGCCAAATACTTTAAATAACAATCCTACTTATTTTATTGCTGATAACATTTGACTGGCTTCAAAGTTGCAGGTTAGAAGTGGGTGAGAACTATCTTATCCGTCATGCATTTTCTCTGCTAGAGATACTTCTGGTTCAGCTTCCCACTGCACAGGCTCTTTGCTGGCCAAGGACTGGAAAGCTTGAAGGAAAGATGCACCCTGCAGAAGCGGGGCTAATGGTGGCAATCATTGAATGTTGTCTCACTCGATCGTGACAGATTACTGTCCTTCTAACAAGCCCTGCTGAAATGCAGCTGCAGCAGGGCTTGTTAGGACAAGTATAGTTAGTATAAGTAATAGTTAGTATAGTATAGTTAGTATAGTATATAGTTATATATATATATATAACACACACACATATATATAACACACACACATATATATAACACACACACATATATATAACACACACACATATATATAACTATATATATAGTTAGTATAGTTAGTTAGTATAGTTAGTTAGTATAGTTAGTTAGTTAGTATAGTATAGTTAGTTAGTATAGTTAGTATAAGTAATGTTTTAGTTTTAATTTTCAAAGTGTGGCAAGCTCAAACAGTTTAATAATGGAGTTTAAAACCAGAAATATTTATTTTGAAAAAACTGTTTGAACCTGCTTAATACCCTTTAACGGGGAAAAGCCCTCAGATTTTTTGTCTTTTGTCTGAAGTAGAGATGGGTTTTACAATGACTTAATCAATTTTCCTCTGGGTGAGGGGGGGGGGAAGAGGCTGGCAGGACTTCAGCTCCCCTCCAGAAAGGTGTCAGGGCCAGAGACTGACCAGAGATGCTGAAACAGCAGTAGGCGTATTTTACCTTCTTAAAAAGTGCTCAGTGTTCATAGCCTCTTTCTTCTGAAAGCTCACTCTGGAGCATCCTTTGCGAAGGACATTGAGATGAGAGTCATTTCAGAGTAGCCCCACTATGCCTGTGTTCATAGCGTGGAACTTTTATCAGCTTCTCCACCACTACCAACTCCAGCAACACTGGCAGTCTCACAGCTCTGGAAAGGATATGAAAACCCTTCAAAGGTTTCCTAGAAGAGTGATCCAGGTTTCACAGCTGCAGCATTCTGGCTGGCTACCTTGAAACTTGCATTCCCATCCTACTGACCAGCTAGGTGAGAAATCTCTCCTCACTTTCTGTGAAACCAAGTCTCAGGAGTATTCTCATTACATAATGAGATTAAAGAAGTTCAAGTATAAAAGTTATGCAGTATCTTGCACATGTATTAGCTTCCCTAGCATAGACCTAGGTTGGTATCTGGACGCTCCAGTATTGTGCAATAAATCCAGGATTACTTCTCAGCCTTAGTCAGGCACAGCAGGGACTTCAGCATATTTGTTCTCCAGTGCAGCGTCCACTTTTCTCTCCCTTGCCAGTTAATTCCTATTCTTAGAATTGCTGTGGCATTTTCCAATGGAGAACCCCCAAACCAAAATTCCTCACAAACTGGATTCCCAAGCCAGGCACTGCTCCAGGCTCACTGGCAGACTCTACCCAAAAAAAGCTTGCCATCTGATTTGTGACAGAGACCATTGTCTTGTTTTCTTGTGTTCTTTGACTTATGTAAGGTTTTTATTTTGCTGTGGAAACAGGAACAGAGAGCTGGGGAAGAAGCAGTGAAACAAGCATTTGTTAGCCCTGGACCGACATCTCCGGGGGTAACTTGACAGGATGTCAAATATTGCTGCATTAACTGTGCAATTAGTCAGCATTTTAGTTAAGATTCAAGCGAGGCAGGGATGCAGAGTGCTACATGTCTACAGCAAAAGTTGTCACAGAAGTTGGGAGCTTCAGCGTCTCAAGTAAGAAGCCCGGAGCCAGCTCTCTTCTGCACGTTCCTGGTAACCACCCTGCCCAGGGGGCTGCCTAATTTAACAGCACAGCAAAAATACAGCTTGAACTTTATCAGCCTGGGACAACTTCTAGAAAATGCTCCAAACAAAAGCAGGGCTTGAACATAAAGTCTCAGTCCCAAAGTCCACAGGGCTTGTTCAGTTAGTGGTTATTCCTCTTGCTCTGCTTTAGGGCAAGCTGGTTTTTTTGAAGCTGAGTAGGCTGAATCAGTCTGCAGCCCTTTCACAGGGCAAAGCACAACTATTTCAACACCATTACAAACAACCCCTTTGCTCAGTTATTTTACTTCTAGACGGGTGGGAAAAACTCAAACTGCAGAGTGTCTTACTGGCCTTGGTGTCAGGGTTAGCACACAGAGACACACTGCAGAAAAAAAAAAAAGAGGAGAGGACTCTAGTTGCTGGCTGATGTAAAAACTAGTATAAGGTTAGAATCAACCTCTGAAGTACTAGGAGCCCATCTTAATTATGGATGCAACCGCATCAGTGACAATCCTTGCAGCACAGTCATGTTAGAACATGGTTTGCTCTCCTCTGTGTAGGAGGAATTGGGGTGTGTTGCAACACCAGTATTTGTGGTGTGGGCAACTCTTCATGAGCCCACAGCATGGTTTTATTTTCTCTTTCTAGTCTCTTCCCTGCAAGAGTGCTGAGCAGACCTTGTTTTACTTCAGAGACTGCAGGAAAGCACAGTGCTTAGCAACTCGGGGTCAGTTGTTTCAGAATCCTTTGGAGAAAGGCACAGCTTCAAGCCAGGGTAGTTGCAAGTGGGAGTCCCAGCAGGCAGACCCCATGCGTGGGAGCCACCAGGCAGAAAAGCAGAAGCAGCATCACCATTTGCTTTGGTTACGGTTTGCTTTGTATGAAAGTGATGATCAGATGATTTCATACCATTGCTACGTCAGAAATACTAGGTCACTGCTGGAGAAAGTTCTTGAAACAGGTAGTTTCAGAAAGATGAAACTCTTCAGTGCACATTTCTAGCATGGCACAAATAGCTTAACCGCTGATCATTGCCCAATTTGGCACAAGTCTGAACGCAGTGAAACAGCAAGGGCGACGACACCAAAACTGCCAAGCTGCCATCCATTTTCCCTGCCTCGGTCAGACTCACAGCCAGTGCAACATGCTAGCCTAGCAGAAGAGCAAGTACTTTCCTGCTGGGGTAAGCACCTCCCTTGATTTCTGTCACTCTGACAGTGACCAGCATACATAAAAATAGTTCTTTAACTTGTGCAAGGTTTTTATTTTTCCTGTGGAAGGAAGCTCTGCCCCGTGAAGACAGCCTGCTGTTATGTTGTCTGGCAGACAGAGAGGTAGGAGCTTGTTGTTCAGGAAGCTTTTTCTTCCCTCCAAGCATGTTTTACCTTGGGAAGACAAATTGAGCCATAGCTAGCATGCCTGGTTCAATAGCTTAACTGGCAATTCCTTAATGACCATTTAGGAAAACAAAGCTAAACTTAGTGCTTTAGATATGAGCAGGGAGGGCTAATCAGGGCAGAGGTATTCATTTGTGGTTAAAGCACTTATTTACATTCTTTTTGAGATTTGCCACCGATACCCCAGTTACCATAAATGGAGTGGGCAGAAGTGGGTCACAGGGTGTCTGCTGCAGTGGGGGCTGGCACTGCCCGCAACCGAGGCGGTTGTTTGCAAATGCTCCAAGGGCAGAATTAGTTTTAGGAGGAGGATCAGATGATTTTCAGCTTTGACCTTAGGACATTAGTTTCACAATTGCTGGCAGAGGTGCCCACCTAACCTTTCTGGAAAAGCCATCAGCATTGGGAAACCTCAAAGATTAAAGCCACTTTTGCAGATGGAGGCGAGGTTTTCCCCCCCCACACATCCAATGGAAATCGAGCACCACAGCCAGTGGCCATTCCTAGGTCAGTAACTCCTTGGGACGGTGAGTGTATAAGCTATCCAAGCTAGTAGAATTTGGAGGTATTTTAGGAAAGAGGGGAGGGAGTTTAATTAAAACAGCTTCTCAGCTTTCTAGTACTTTCCATTTACCAATTTTTCCATGAGGACAGGCCTCTCGGTTTCAGACAGAAGTTGTAACTCGCAGAGCGAGCAGCTGCTTGCTCTTTAACACACATTTTCATCTGGAAGTTTCAGCAGAACCAGCTTTAGTAATTGAAGTCCTTCACAGCCATACAGTTTCAGGTAGTCACGACCACATTTAGGAACCCTGTTAGTCTTGAGAAACACTCAGCTAGTTTGCTAAGTGCTCCCTCCGGTAAGCTGGCAAAGCCGTGCATGGCTGCAGCCTCCATCTGCAGAGACACGGTGCTCTTGAGCAAGAAAGAAGTTACCTTGTTACTCAAGCCACCCCCTTTGTTAACACTATTATCATGCCTACACCAAATGATCATGTGAAATAGCTACCGGCAGGTCTGGCAGCACTGTCAACAGGAAGGGAATGCCCAACTGATCCGTCCGCCTCCTGAGGCACATACCGCTTCCCCCACTGTCAACACAAGTCAGCGGTGTTGTCCAGGGTGCACATCACATGCTGTCCCTGCGCGGCTGGGTGGGAGAGCCACCTCCCGTGGACCCCCCCACGCAGCTTTGATCTTCACCAGACAACAAGCCGTGAAGAGCTTTCAGACCCGAAGATGCTCGATCACAAATCAGAGACCCATAGTGTTACCAAGAAGTCATCTCAGGGCTAGGAAGAAGCCTTTAGGGAAGGATTTGAAGCCTTTCAGCTCTTCCCCAAGGTATAGCAGATGCAGCATGACACCATAAGATGTCACCTTTGGCCTCAAAAAGCCAAGACACCCCCCCACCCATAGATGGGGGAAAGCAGCAGAGACACAGCACCCAACTCCGTGCTTTCCCAGGGAGCTGGAAAAGCCCCATAGGCACAGTCGGGGGAACACAGCCCCTCAGCAGGTACATTTTAGCCTTAGTGCTCCCCAGGGCCAGGAGCCAAGAGCTCCAGAGATGGAGCCAGCTCCGCGCCCAGCCTCCATCCCTGGGAGGGCTGCAAAGAGCCACCTGAGGCAAGGGGCTGCAGAGCCCACAAGGAAGCAAGAGGCAGCCCTGGGGAGTCCCCCCCAGCCCCCAGCCCCCAGCCAAGCCACAAACCCCATAAATGCCCCAGCCCTACCTTACCCGGCTCCTCCGCTCCCCAGCACTGTCAAGACAGGGAGTGCTGGGCCTCGCCCCGCATAAATACCCCAAAGGCCTGATGTGCAGGTGAGGGATCCAATCGGGACGCTGCAGGTGCTGGCCCGGCCAATGGGGAGTGGGTGGGAGGTGTGCGTGGGGCGGGGTGAGGGAGGCAGGTGAGGGGCTTGGGGGCCCCTCCAGGAACCTGATGGCCGTGGGGTGGGGGTGCTGCTGTTTGTCCGTCCCCCCCCCCAAAGAGGGACATGGCTACCTGGGCATCTCAGAGGGCCCCGTCGGAGGGCGTCCATCCCCGAGCGCTTTGGCCTTGGGGCCACGCCGTGCGTTGCCCCACAGCAGCTGTGGACAGGGATGCACCCCCCAGCATGGCGGGGTGCTGAGGGACGCAGGCGCTGGAAGTCTAATGGGGATCTGCACCGTGGTTGCAAAATGGGCTCAGCCCATCAGCCTGCAGGCACCGCTCCTGTTCCCATGCCCTTGCATGCCCATTCGGCTAAATCTCTGAGCGGGACGATCCTGCTTGCCACCATGTCAGCCCAAACGCACTGCCTTGCTTTTGGGAGCCAAGAAGGGCCTGGCCAGAGACTGAGCTATTCCTGCAAATCCTGTAGCAAAGCCCTGCTCACGAAGGTGTGTCTGTGCCACTAGGGACGCGGATTCAAGCGTGGGCCTTGCCCGCCATCCACAGTGTGGATGTGAAACACGTCCTCAGCCTGGGTTTAGCCGTAGCACTGGAGCTGGTTGGAAGGAGGGTGCTGGGGCAGGAGTTCAGCCCCTGTTCCCCGGGTCAGGGGACCTGTTCCCCACGCGGGCACGTGCAGGGTCAGCCAGCGCCAGCAGGCAGCTTGTGCTTGGCTTTTTCCAAAGAGCAGCTGCGTTAGCAGCCGGTACCCCAGTTGGAAAGTCCGTGCATGGGTGGTGGGGCTCAGCATGCTTACGCCTGCTCTTGGGCTGCTCCTTGCATGGCATCGCAGACGTTGTCAAGAAGCTGCAGAGAAGCAGGACGTGGGGTCTGTGATGTGAAAACATCACTCAGCCCGGATGTTTTCTTGGCAAATCTCTCCTACCCTGCAGCATGGGTGCTGTAACTACCCAAGGAGTAAGACACGTTCTCCCGCTCTCGGCCCTTGCCTGGCTACAGCAAATACATGACAGTAAAACGTGCTGCTTCTCAAGTTTTCTGTGATTTTCAAGACAGGGGTTGCCTTTTATTGTTACACTTGCAGAGGACCCAGCAAGGCAGGACTCAGCCTGGCTGGGGGAAGTGTGGGCTCTTTAACAGCAATAACAAATATTGAACATTTTAGTTAATGCTTTGCTTTTCCATTTGCGCCTTTTCATCTTCAGATCTCAAAAACTGGTTTGAAACCATCAATTACGCTTCCTGTTGTCTGTTTTCAACATCAGTGGGGGAGGAAACTGAGGCACAGGTAAGAATGATCTGAAGTCTTCTAAAGCTATTAAGCTGATTGAGTCACCTTGTTTTTGGCCGGTGAATGCAGGAGACCTTGGGTCTCATTTCTGTATTGCCCACAGAAAGCCATGAAGGCAGTGGGAGCAGGAGGTTGTCAATGGTTTTTGAAAAATGTGCTGTTAAGCTGACAAAAATGTAGACAATTATCACTTCTCAGCTTTGAGGTTAAAAGGAATCCCCCTCCTTACTTGAGTCAGACTTATCATGGGGTCGTTGGCTGAAAAGGCCTCTGGAGGTCGGGTAGTCCGACCTGCTGCTTGAGACAGGACTATTAGCAATGCCAGGTCAGGTCAGCTGTGGGCTTTGTTTAGCTGAGTCTTGGAAAACTCCCGGGGATGGAGATCTCGCACAGCCTCTCTGGGTATTGGATCCAGTATCGCGTTATGCTCCTGATGAAGAGGCAGTTCCTAATGTCCGCTCTGGACTTCCCCAGCTACAAATTGTGGCTCCTGGCTCTTGTTTTACCACGTGCACTGCTGAGACGGCTTTTTGTGCGTTTGTCTGTGTGACGTAAACTTCATATTCTAGCATCACCTGGGAACCTTTCATCTAACAAACTCCCTGGCAGTGCACGGTCCCTCCTTTGATCTCCTTCCCTTCACAGGGTAAATTGCAGTTTTGAAGTGTTCAGTGTCTTGTACTAAAACTTAAGCTGGTTAGCAGGTGTCACATGGTGGCTTTTATAGGCTGTGATGTGTGCAGGGGAAAGGATGGATGTTGTCCTCTGTCCTCTGAATATCTGATTAAATCTTTTTTTTTTTTTTGCAGGTACCAGGAGATTAGTCCTTGAATATCTGATTAAATCTTTTTTTTTTTTTTTGCAGGTACCAGGAATCAAGCAATTAGTCCTGTTTTTCTGAATTTCTGAGTTTTTCTGAATCTTGGCCCGTATATGGACAGCGGCTGCGTCCTCAGGTAAAGTGTCGCTGTTGCAAATTGTCAGTTAGTTCATGGGTGTGAAGTGCCTAAGTAGGCCAGGCCAGCTGTGGTGGTGATGGTGAAAGTCTCATGAGGCAGGTTATATTTCATCACCTAAGCGGATAAAACAGCAAGTGGTTTGCTTGAGATAACATCGGTAATTATAACTAGTGAGACAATGTTTAATTTCTAAAGTGTAGCTTTAGATTCTAGGTCAAAATACCAATGCTTGGAGCTCCTGCTCAGTGGTAGACCTGCCTGCAATGTCAGAGCACCGAAAATTTGGAGATTGCAATTTCAGAGCAAAGGTTTGCGTGATCATTTCTGTGATTCTTGTTACTGTATAAACGCCACATACTTAAAGCAGAGATAAAATCAGTTCTAAGAAGTTTGGTGGGCGTGGGAAGGGCGTAGGAGGAAGCAGAGAAACATGTTTGGGGAAGAGAAAGGGAGTCGTGTTGGCTGGAGTGAACGAACCCTGTGGCACTGGGCAGCGCTTCCCACAAAAGGCAGCATCTCGTCAGCCACTGCAGCCGCTGTGCAAATGTTGCATCATCAAGACATGGGGCAGAATCCTTCTGGTGATCCCCGGACGTAAATCCTGTCTCCCGTGCCCGTTGGCAGCCAGGAAACCTCGCTCCTCTGCAGCCCTGCTGCCAGCTTACAGCTCTCGTTTCATCCGTGTCCTGGGGTCTGGATGTGGACGAGGCCTCTCCAGCTACATGCTTCTCAGTTGTCCCAGTCCTGTTTGGATTTCTGTTGAGAGGAAAGCATGCCGGTATGTGGAGGATTTGGAGGATCAGGCCCCTGTGTTGAGTCCCTGCTGTTAGGCCCAATTCCTTTCCCTGCTCTGTGGTGCGTCACAGCTCAACATCGTCTCTTTGGGGACCAGATGTCACATGTGACACTGAAGCGCCCCATCTGCTGGCGTTCATCTGCTGCGAAGGAAATGATCTTGTTGGTCTTCCATGGCATTTACTCCATTAGTAACCTGCCACGATGCCGTGGTCACCTTCCCCGGGGCAGACACGGGCACGAGAAAAGATGATTCAAGGGTGAGGCATGCGTTGCTTTGATTTCTCAGTTAAGTCAAGCAAAGCCCTTGGGCTTCCAGCAAACTGCTTGAGATGCTCTGTACTGTTGAACTCAGGTGTTCCTCTTTTAGGAGCTGCAGCGCAGTGTTGTCTGGAGCCCACTGAGGGGACAAGTCAGCCTGTGGTCTTTGCCATTCATTGCTGTGCAAGGTCCACAAGATGTTCGCCGACAGCCCCATCGGTCTCCACTGCCTGGAGACTCTGCTTTCTCTTGTTCCTGTCTTCCTCTCCTCCACCACTTCCCCTTGCTAGGAGTGAGTGGTCCTTGGGGTAGCAGTGGCAGAAATAGTTTCAGCTGATGACATCAACTCAAAGCGTTCTTTCCCGCTCATGCTCCAGCTTCCTGTCAGCTGCAGCAGTTGTTGGTGCTCCTCGCAGCAGCCTTGTCCAAGGCCACAGTCTGAAGGAACATTGGGTGTCCTTGAGCTGGTCCTGCAGCGCTGGGTGTCTGGTTCCGGAGCAGAGTGATGGAGGCAGGGCTGTGGCAGAAGACGACTCCTTGCTGGATCCTGTCCTACGCTACCCATCTGTTAGTCTCTTTCACCAGTCTTCGCACGACAATCTCCGAAGGCGATGGCCTTCAAGGTGCTATGGCCTTCTGAAAACAATTCTCCAGTGAGGTACCAAAAGCTTCAGCCCAGCTCCTGCCTCCCAACAAACCCCCCTGGTCTCTCCAAGTCCTCAAAGCGCCTTCCTAGTTCAGGGCACGCTGCAGCTCTCTGCTGCCCTCATCCTGCAGCAGCAGAAACAGGACTTGCGTGTCTCCTGCTGCCTGGCTGCCCATCTCACCTAGAGGGTTTCCCAGCCCCTGCTTCCCTTCCAGCAGCTTACCTACCCTAGCATAAGGGCAGGCGGCGGCTCAGGCAGGTTCCTGCCCTGAGCCCCAGCCGGCTTTGCCCTCACCGCAGGGAACAGCCTGATGGGTTCTTGGCTGCTCTCCCGGTCTTCCAGTTCACCTTTCAGCTGGTTTTCAGACTGCAGGCTGGTTTTCAACACACCCGTCTGCTTCTCCCTCTATTGCTGCACTCTTGCCTCATACCTTAGGTAGTGGTGGGGTGAGTTAACATAATGCTGGGTTGGGTTTTTTTTTGATAGATGAGAGAATGGATGTCATCCGGGCCAGCTAAGTGTGTCCTCTCCATCTCAGGCTATTGCTGAGACCCTGAGTCTTGCTCCCCAGTAATCAGAAACACAGGCTTCCTTTGCACTCCCCAGTCTTGGAGTTTGGCTAGCTTTACCCCAACTATTTTGGAAATTGTAGGAGCATTAAGGAGGGCAGCATTTGTCCTGGACTCCAGCATCATCTCTTTCATTTTGGTCTTCCGAGAAGTGGTGAAGATCTCATACAGGACAACTGAGTGCAAAATAAATAACATGTTTTAAGGGTATTTGCTTAACCTGTTGTCAATATCTATTGTGCAGCCAGTGGTTTCACTAAGGGCAAATACTTTTTTCCCTAAGGAAATTGGAAGAATCACAGGGCCTCTCTGCTGAAGCAGCAGAGAGACACTGCTTCTTGTTCAGCTTCCGTCTCCAAAGAGCCTTGCATGGAGGGAGAGGGAAACGAAATCCGGTGAGTTGCTGTTGCTGGATGCAGCATGACTCTGTATCATCCCAATGCACGCGGAGACTTCAACACACCCACTGAGGCTGCTTGACCTTACGTACGGGCCCTGCTGTTTAACCGAGGGGAAAGTCTCTCGCTGTGTTGCACGTGACGTGACTGAATCATCACTAGTCCTCGTGAGCAGCTGCGCAAAGAATACATATTTGCACACGTAAAAGCATAAATGTTAGCACCTGCAAGGAAGGCCAAAAAATGGTTAAAAGCAGTGTGTTCTAGCTATCCTGATTTTCTCTGACCAGCTGTCCCAGTTCAGGGAATCCTGGCTCTCAGAGCACTTCCTACGGCTCAGGGGTTTAAGCCATACAATGCATCACGTGCTAGGAGAGAAACATAGTGCAAACCCCAGGACAGAGATGGCAGAATTTAGTTAAGGTGTCACTTAAACGCTAAGAGGAAGAAGGTTCAGCAAAGTGACGGAAGTTCACGGGTGTTGAGTAGTAGAAAGTTAAGGCTCTGGGTGAGAACATGAGAACTCTGTGTCCCCAGCTCAGATAGTTTTGCTTTGGGACCCATGTTTTCCTGCACTGGTTTCCACACCTGAGCATTGATTTCCAAGCTCCACGAAAACCAAACTGTTTCTCTTAGAAAAGGTGGAAGACAGAATTAAGGTATTTGCACATCACACAATGATTTTTGACGAGGACATTCAACTATTAGCGATGGGCAAGCCATTGAATAGCTAGCTGGGGCAAAGGCTCAGTTCTTGGCATTTTTTCCACTGGTGTCAGGTAGAACAGTCTGTTTCCCTTACCTGGACTTGCATGCGTCCTTCTTGATTGCCAAGGGATTCCTGCAACAGTAAACGCATCTTCTCTATAGCTGGGATGATTTCAGAGCCACAGCAAGTCCCTCGGACAAAGCAGATGCGGCCTCTTCAGCTGGTGAGCGTGGAGGGGACCCAGGGAGGTTAGCTGAGGGAGAAGTCAAAGGTGCGCATTCCTGAACCCGGCTGGCCGCCTACAAGCTAAGCAGCTTGCTGTTACCGTGAGCCTTTTAAACATTTAGGGTGTTTGTACCTCTTGCGATGCTTCTTGTGGTTTTATGGGACCAGCCCCCCTGCCATTTTTCCCAGAAAGCGCTGTGAAGGCATTGTAAAGGATGGGTGAGACTGTGCTGCCTACCCAAGGATAAATTTGGCCCCCTTGGAACTGATAAGACCGTCTGTCAGTTCTTCTTCGTCCGAGACTTGTTTTAACGATGTTTATCAGCTGGTAGTTCTTATGCGCACGCCTGGACTTTCGTTTCTCCTAAAACCTTGTGCCAAGACTTCACTTTGAACAGTATTTCCAGGGGCTGGGAGACTGTTAAGGGTTCTGTCTTGCTAACTGCATCTTTTTTGCAAATGAATTCAACAATGCTTTGAGTTTTCATAAACTGGACTGGATATCCCTGCTGGCAGGAGAACCGAGATATTGTTTCCTCACAGCATGGGGCATTCACCAGATGGCAGAACAGTGTTTCCAATCGGAATTGTAACTCCAAAGAAAAGAAGTGCCTCAAACAATCTGAAAGGGAGGAAACTAAAACTCATCAGCCTCTTAGATAACTGCAATATAACCGAGTCATGTTCTTTTTTTCTGACAGTCTATGGAAACCTGAACCTCCCAGGGTTTTATCTCACTGACACCAAGTTCTCTGTCAGTTACCCTGGCAGTGTTCTTGTTTTAATAGAAGAGAGGACCTTAAAAGGAGACCGTAAATAATTTAACCTGTAACGAAATCAATGTTCCACTGCTAGAACGATCTAGAATTGAGCCTTACCTTTAAGTGATTTGTAGACCCGGCTGAACAGCGTGTAGGACGCAGCACAGTTTTTGCAGTATGTGGATTCACTGAATGAGTAAAAGTTTCTCTAGGAAGTGGGCTTCTTGTTTTCTGACTCCGATAGTTCTAGGGACGCTACGAGTCATACGCAGCAACTGGCTGGAGCCTTTTCCTTGAACAGTCCGTGTCTTACAGTAAGGCTGCGTTGCCTGCGCTGTGATGGGAGCTGCCGAGGGTGAAAGGACGTATGCGTATTACACACTTGGAAACATGTATATATAGTTCTTAAATGGACATGAGACGGGACCTTAATGGGGCAACGGTAGGGTCAAACGCAAGGCAATAAGGTGCTATCAGAAATATATTTAGCATCCGAGTGTGCGTGACGTGAATAGCTGACTGTTCAAATATACAACCCTTGTACGTCAGCTCAATGGGACACGGAGTACTCGGGGAAAGAAGGGTCAGGTCCGTATCCTAAAGTGGCTTTTTTTGAGCTTCTTATGGCACTTCTGTAGAGATGTAAGTGATGCTGAAAAAAGTCTGAAGGAGGGTTGTAAAAGCCTGTCGTTAAACTGTCCTGCATCTGGAAGTCATGAGGGATGTGGGTTCTCCGCTCCTCTAGAAATGGGACTTACGTGGGTGACAGAATATGGATCCAGGTACGCTGGTAAGCAACGCTAATTTGAACTTTAGCCCAGGAGATCCAAAACCGAGATGCTTTAGACGTGCGACCTGTCCTTATACAGGTGAAAATAGTTTTCCCAATACTCAGCCTTTCCTCCTGCTCCCTGCCAGGTCTGTGACGTCCGAGAACCCTCTCAGGCTGTGGGAAGGGCTTGCTGCTGTGGTAGGTCAAGGTTAAGGCTCTAGTGCATCTAGAAGGGGAAAAAATGACTTTCTGGCAAGGCAAAGCCTTCGGATCTGGGAGGAAATGAAGCCTGACTGCTTCAGGTCGCAGGTCAGATTCAAGGCTTTTGTGCATTGACACGTGCCTAACCTTTGGTACTAACCTAATCTAGGCCAGTAACTTTCAACCTGCGATCTGTGGCTTAACTGGGGGATCCCCAACAGATCCTGAGAAAGGAGGGGAATGAGGAAGAGGCGCACGCTGCTTCGGAGGCTTTCGCGTGCTGTGTGCATCCTCTGGGAGGGTGCTGCATCCCTCTGATTTTGTATTTTTTAATGTGAGACGTTGGCTCTGTGGGTGCAGGGGGGGTATGACACGGGAAATACTGTCTTGCATTTATCTTCAGCGCGCCTCGTGTTCTCTTTGTCTGTAGAGGCAGGACAGCGGCTCTGCAGGGCCTCGGCAGGTTGCAGTGTCGGTGGAGCTATTCTGGCAGCGCCAAACCCGCCGCCATTCCCGCTTTCCCATCCCGGGGTCTCTCCCCCCCAACCGCCGATTTTCATGCTTTTATACCTCTTTTGAAGCTGTCTTTTCTCAGAAACCTCTCGGTAATCCCCTGCTCACAGTTTACTCCAGGCGATGGCCGTCTCAAGCAAACTTTATCATTTTCCTCACCGCGTTAGTAGTTTGGGGAAAAAACATCCTCCCGGGCCAGCCCTTTTTGTCGGCTCACGCAGCCACGCGCACGGCCCTGCCGTGTCACCCAGGCCACGTTTTCACGAGCGGGGCCGTACGCAAGCCCCAGCAGCGACCCGGAGTTAACGGCCTGGGGGGGGTTAGAGGCCTTTTGCGGATTATTCGGATTATTCACATCACAGCAGGGCCTGGAGCTCCCTGGGGGGACGGGACCCCCCGGGTGCGGAGGTGCACTGGGAGGGCGGCAGTCAGAGGGGGAACCATTCGGGTCTCCTCTCCCGCGGGCCACTCCCAGGGCTCTCCGGGGACCGTTTTTGAGAACAATAGCCGGCACCGTTGCCGCGGC
>NW_008795862.1:1057713-1074460 GCF_000699145.1 Aptenodytes forsteri | reverse complement strand
TTTTCCGTCTAGCGTGTGGCTTTGCTGTCTCGGCACCGCCTTTGCGAAAGTCTCTGAAAACACAGATATTACGAGGGGGGGGTGTTTGTGGTCTAGCGCTGAAAGTTTTCGAGCCTCGCGGGTTTTACCGCTCTGAAAGCCGTAAAGATCCCGTTCCCTATTTTTCTTAGTAAGTTAGAATAGCAGCTCGTGATTTTATTTATTTATGTATTTTTTTAGGTCCTTCTGCTCTTATAGCAAAACCTCATTAGGTACAGACCTGGCTGTAAAATCTTGAGCGGCTCAGTAATATATTACGTTCTCCACGGTACGTTTACTACCGCAGTTGCACGACAACTGTTTTCTCCCACGTGAGTTCATAACGCACCTCAATTAGCGTTAAGGACAACTGCAACCGTTTTCAAATACTTTTTCCGTATCCTGCACAGTACTGCACCCCTGAACTTTCACGCCGAAGAAACTTCGGGGCCAGTGGTTGGTTGTTCAAAGAAATTAATTGCCGAAATAGCGGGCTGCTTTAGACTGGGGCTGGAATACCGTGCGAGGGGTGGAGTTAGACAAGGTCTTCTAGCTGCTTTTTTCCCACCTTTCCCTCCATTTTGGGATGACTAGGGCTAGCTGTACCTTATAATTAGCAGGTGTGACTGCAGGATATGGAAATACACCTGGAGTAGCTTTAATCTAACAAGCCTGGGTGCCAGTAGGAGTCAAAAACAGAGGCTTGTACACAAAGGAATAGGTAGCATCTCTGAAGGGCTTGTCGCCTCGCTTCTCTTGTGTTGGTGTAGATTCGGGGGCAGTAATTGCCCATTTGTGGTCGCAGATAAAGCGATAAGGGAGGATTGGTCCGGGGTACGCGTACCAACTGTCAGCCTTCCCCACACTGAAGTCTCTGCAGATGACTAAGGTTATAAGAGATTCTCTGTAGAAGTGATAACTTTTTTCAGTAAGGATGCACTTGCCTTACAAAGATTAATTCCTCTTCGTGTAATTCCAGTAGTTCTTAGTTTAGGCGTGGTTTTAGACAGAGACACTTACCCAGCGTGATCTAACCTCTCTTAGTCATTGTTCCCCTGCTGCGCTCAGTTGTGCTTTGTCTTGCTCTTTGAACCATTAGAAACGTTCAAATTCTTACGAGTTAAAATTTCAAAATGATGTTAGGAAAAGACTCGATAATTAAATAAACCTGCCTGCTTTGTTAGAGGTGCATCTTCAGATGCTGGCACTTCTTTCAGGCTGTCCTTTGAACTCCTGTGGTTTCACGTCCTGTTCGTGCTCTCTGCTTTTCCATTTCTGTTGGCACCTGCTGTCACTTGTGTTCCTTGGTGATAACTACTGTTGATAATGATGCCGTATTTGTGATATGGTCTCTTTGTTAAGAAGAAACAACCGATCTCTCGTTTGTTCTTGTGTATCTCGATGAGTTTTCATCTCTAAACCAGAAAAAGTCCAGATCGCTTCCTGTACAGTCAGATTTCCAGGGATTGTTCCACAGCCATTTTATGCCATAAATCAGAATTGAATTATCATAGTGATTCCTGTGAAGTGTAAATTTTTGTGGTTTTGCTCTGTTTCCCACTGATGGAGAACAAAGCTCTGGGGATTGCTTTTTCTGGTGGTTTGGGCTGGAAGGGGACGATCATTTCCTGTCTAATTTCTTACTCAGACCTTAAATATGTGGTGAAGCTTGTCTAAACTTCTAACTGCACTGTGGTCTCGAGTACTGCATTTTAACTCTAAAATGGTAGCGCTCCTCAGAGGTCTTGAAAGGTAATTGAGAGACCTATTTGGTGCTCCGTACTTCTCCCGCTTTTTGCAGGGGTAGGATCTTGATTTGACTACATACGATGCCAGACTTGCAAAATAAACTCTTAAAATTAGAGAGGGTGTGAAATTAGGACGTGCCTGGCTACGCCAAAAAGTGATTGGGAAGTTTCAAGTTGAATTGAATCTTTTTTGATTTTACTTTCAATGGAAAAATTGTGTGCTTGCCCGGAGAAAAGTAGGTGATTAACTCTTTGGCTTCTCCTTAATGCCACATTTAACAGAGCGATGTTGTAAAAATAATCTGGAACATACACAATTACAATATAAAGACCGGTTTGTGTTGATGTTCCTGTTATGGGATGTGTCTGAATTAAGGGAGAAAGAACTTCTGAGTTTGTAGGTAATGTGGAATTATTTTTCAGTCCCGATAGGAATGTAGGGGATCTGTAGCTCTTTAAGTCCTTCTTCCCAGAATTGGTATTTCTAGGGAATGTACTGCAAACCTTTTCAGATCTCCTAGAACGCAGTGGCTTAATCTGGGTAGCAAGTCTACCACAGCGTGGAAGTCTTGTTCTCCTAGCTGGTAGAGTCCGTTGAAAAAAGAACGTTTTAAATACTTATAGATTGTTATTCGTACTAACCGTGATGCTGAAGAACTGCCAAGTTCCTTGATTGTTAATGGTTTTCAAGCAATGTGGTCTGTCTTGGCACGTAGCGACAATTACAGCATGATGGGTGGTTTTGAATTGGAAAACCTCCGTGGAGTGAAATAACCAGATTATTTTGATGCTTTCCCTGTAGATGGAAGATGGTCACTCCCTTTTCGATTACAGCGTTGGACTGAATGATATTGTTCAACTCTTGGTCAGACAAAGCCCAGCAGTGCTTCCTGCTGTTAGTAAGGAAAAGGATTCCGAACTCTCCGACACAGACTCTGGCTGTGGCTCAGGCCAAAGCGAATCTGACAAAAGCTCTCACAATGGAGAAGGTGCCATGGAACTGGAGGGACAGCCGAGCACAGCGGCGCAGCCTGACTGGACTGACCCGGGATTTGGTCTCTATAAGGTGAGTCATTAAAAAAACCAAAGATTACTTAAAACTGCACTTCAGGAGGGGAATTGTTTCTCTGCAGCTGAGAATTTCTGAAAATCTTTTTCATGCCCCAATTGCACGGGTGTTTTGTGTGGTTTTTTTGTTTGTTTTTTTTTACTCTTAAACCCTCCAACAACAAACAAAAAAGTACCAACCAACCCACAAACCAATTAAATGCAGCGTGTTGTAGGTCAAAATACTTTATTTTTCATTTTATCCTTTTAACTAAAACTACAATACGTTAATTGCCTTGGGGGGAAAAAAAAAAAGCATGCAGGGTGCCTGTTTTGATTTAAAAAATTTTCCCAATATTTTTGCTTGGAGTCACTGCATTTGTCAAAGCTGACACTTTCTTGAATGAACAAAAGAAAATCTCAACCAGCTGTTCAGAATCATTTTACTTCTCTGTTTCAATGGATTTTATTACAGATCTAGTGATGTCTTTGCCAGACTATGAGCAAGACGGTTCTGAAAGTCTGTTACAGACTGACTGACAGTGGTTTGTACTAGATAGGAAAGCTGTTTGGACACAGGTTGGTGTAGAATGGATTTTTAGCCTTAGAGGTTCAGCCTGAGAAGACTGTAGGGGTGCACAACAGGATCAGGAGGGCAAAAGCAATCTTAATTTTTGAGGTGACCTGTTAAAGATCTTGGCAACAGTGACGTTCTTGAGATGGTCAAATCTTCAAGTAGACTTGGAGATTAATGCTGAAGTGGAAAACCCATTTTGGTGAGCTGTATGCTTTGCTTTGTGTAGATCAATGACTTGGTCGATGCTCGAGATATGAATATGGGAGCATGGTTTGAAGCCCAGGTTGTAAATGTAACCAGAAAAAAACCTACCAATGAATCAGCTGACAGTTGCACAGATCCCGATCAGCCGACAACCATTCCCGAAGAAGATGTAATATACCACGTGAAGTATGAAGAGTGAGTTTTGTTACCTTCTTGGGCTAATAAAGTCGTTTGGATCATGATGTTGATGGGAAGTGTTATTGTAGACATCCATAAGGTAAAACAGAACTGGGCTGACAGAGTAATTGCATTACTGAGCCCTGTTAACTGTAAGTTTGTCTTACAGTTGGAGTTCCAACTGCATTCCAACTGGAATTCCAGTGGGCTGGAATCATGCTTTTAGAAGTATAAAATGCCGTTGTCCAAGTTTTAAACGGGGTACAATAGTAGCAAAGTTCGACTGCCCGATTCTGCCTGTGTCTGCGTGGGAGAAGGCGGTTTTATTCTCGATGGTGTTCTTGTATGTTGTGTGACATCGGTTCTTAAATCGACCTGTCTGGATAAAATCTATCACTTATAACAACTTGTGATGTTGAATCTGATTTCTCTTCTCTGTCCCTCCGTGCCTCCCTTCTACTTCAAGTTATCCAGAGAATGGAGTTGTAGAATTGAGTTCGAATGATGTACGGGCTCGTGCACGGACTATTTTGAAGTGGCACCAGCTAGAAGTAGGACAGGTGGTGATGGTCAACTATAATCCCGATGAACCAAAAGAGAGAGGTTTTTGGTACGATGCGGAGATTCTGCAAAAAAGGGAAACAAAAATGATCAGAGAGATAAATGCAAAGATCTTACTTGGGTAAGCAAATTCATAATGTGGAATAAATTGAATTCCCCAACGCTACTTAAACTTCCATGAGGTCTGAGTGACTCTGCTGAAAAAAATGGTGCAACAGAAGTGCTGGGGAGGGCTGAGAAGCTGGGCTGTCCTTTTTGGGCGACTGACTTCATCATACTGCACTTTTGGTTAACTTCCACTGGAGGAATTGGACGCTGATCTGTGGATTCACATAATGCCGGGAGGATGCGAAGCCCCGTATTCGCTAAGAGGCGAAGAATTGTTTACTGTGTTAACTATCCATAATGGGTTTACAAAAACTTCAGTGTAATATTTTGTGCTAGATATGATAATCTAGACTGAACCCTCACTTTATAAAGATGACGAAAAATTACTCCAGTTCTCTCCTAAAGGAGAAAATGAGCCTATGTATAAGGGACTCTCAACTTCAGGGGGAAAAAAGAGTGTGTGTGTGTATATATATAATTTTTTTTTTTTTTAAAGTGTCAGATAAAATTTTTGTGGGGTTGCCACAATATTCCCCCTTTTTCCTCTCACCACAGTGATTTTGACTTTTTAACGATAAAATATGAGAAGAGTTAGTCTGAAAGAGGGAGAACAGTTACTAATGATAAAATGAATGCTACAAGTGCCTGGATTCTCATTGAGAGAAGAAGGGGTGCACTTTAATTGCATGAACATGATTTGATTCGTGGTGATGCTGTCACGCCACTGTCCCAGATCATGTGCTACTGTAACAGGTTTCTTGTGATACAGGACTAATACCAGACCATTTTTTTTTTTTTTTTTTTTTTTTAGTGTGTGTGTGTATATATATAATTTTTTTTTTTTTTAAAGTGTCAGATAAAATTTTTGTGGGGTTGCCACAATATTCCCCCTTTTTCCTCTCACCACAGTGATTTTGACTTTTTAACGATAAAATATGAGAAGAGTTAGTCTGAAAGAGGGAGAACAGTTACTAATGATAAAATGAATGCTACAAGTGCCTGGATTCTCATTGAGAGAAGAAGGGGTGCACTTTAATTGCATGAACATGATTTGATTCGTGGTGATGCTGTCACGCCACTGTCCCAGATCATGTGCTACTGTAACAGGTTTCTTGTGATACAGGACTAATACCAGACCAGTCTGCATTGCCGATGTACATGCGCAGCTGTGAATTCATGCTGTATGATGCTTTCAAAGTATGATCCCTTTGACTTTTATCAACTTCTCCTTATAGGGATGCTGGTGATTCCTTGAATGACTGCACAATTACGTTAGTGGATGAAATTTATAAAATTGAAGAACCAGGCAGTGCTTGTCCAATTAGTGCCAGTCCATTAAAACGTGAGTGTTGCATAGTTCTTGCATGTCTCAGTCTTCCCTTGTGATATTCTGCTAATTGGCTTTGTGAGGATCAAAGGTCTAAGAGTTCCAAGACTCTTGTAGCTGTGACTCCTTTGACCGTTTCCAGCGTATCTTGGCACCTGCTGGAGTCTGAAGGAGACTGTGGTTTCTTTTTTGCTAACAGGACAAAATGGACCTGTGTGTAAAGCTTGTAAGGACAACCCGAACAAGACCTGCAGAATTTGTGCTTGCCATATCTGTGGAGGTAAACAAGATCCAGATAAACAGCTAATGTGTGATGAGTGTGATATGGCTTTCCACATCTACTGCCTCAACCCTCCCCTTAGTAGTATTCCAGATGATGAGGATTGGTAAGTTCTAAGTATGCGTGTGTGGTGTCGCAATTACCGTCTAATTAGGAGCAGAAAGCGAGGTCTAGGGCTTCGTGCTGTCCTTAGGTGGCAATATTGTGACTGTACGAGGTGAAGAGATGTTTGTGTGTGTGTTGTTTGGGTTTTTTTATAGGACTTCATAGCTTTTCTTGAGCATCAGTTTAGTGAGAGTATGTTTTAAGGCAGTGGCTTTCAAACTTCTCTTCCTAGTTTTGGGATCTATATGCCTATTCAAAGAGAACTGGAGCTACCTATAAACCAAACGCAAACCTGATGCCAGGAGGCCTAACTTGTATGATGGTTTTTGAGTCACTTACAGGTAGTCCACAGGACCCAGGACCATATTAGGCTGGCGATATATGCTGTTTTATATATGAAATATGTATGGTGATAGAGAGAGATATATAGATAGTGAAATATACCTATCTATATACATCTAGATAGTGAAATATACTGTTTTATTCCTCGTGTCCTGTTTCAGCATTTTATACAATGATTTTTATGATACAGCTGATTTCCTGACACATCTGCAATGGCTCAGAAGATTGTGCAAGGACACTAGCTAATACAGGTTTAATTCCAGTATGGAGAGTTGTTTCAGTGTCCTGTCTAGTTTCACATGGGGAAACTGTAACATTATAACTCAGTATGTTTTGAGGAGATTCTCTTTTAATTTAAGGCTTTGCTGCTAGTTAATTTTCATTGACTGGTGACTTTAGGTATTGCCCTGAATGTCGAAATGATGCAAGTGAGGTGGTTTTAGCAGGAGAGAAATTAAAAGAAAGTAAAAAGAAACAAAAGATGGCATCCGCTAATTCATCCTCGCGGAGAGACTGGGGCAAGGTCAGTTCAAAAGCCGTTTTATTTTGAAGAATAGCATGTGTTAGTTCCTTGTAATTCTTGGCTGATTGGTCTTGCTCTTTGAAACAGGGCATGGCATGTGTTGGTCGCACAAAGGAATGTACCATTGTCCCTTCGAACCACTATGGACCAATTCCTGGGATTCCGGTTGGCACCATGTGGAAGTTCAGAGTTCAGGTATGAAGCTGAACCCTGGCCTGAGCCACTGTAGGGAAAAATGGGAATGATCCAGCTCTTACAAGAAACCTGAAACAGTTAATCTTGGAGTGTGTATGTCACTGGATATGTAAGTGCAGAAAGGAAAGAATTCTGGCTTTGTCTAGATCAAGTGTTCCATAACTAATGCTGCATTGTCCGGCCATTTCAAGTGGTGTGGTTTTTCTTTTTTTTTTTTTTTTCTCCTTTAGTGCTTTTTTTGGTAACTCAAAAACCCCAAACCAAACATATTTGTTTCCAGCAGTTTGTCCTGGAGATGTGTAGTGTCTCCCACTTGTTCTCCCGGTAAAGGTCTCTCTCAAATATCGCAATATATTAAGAAGAAGGTTTTCTCAGCCTGTTAGAAAGTTGAGAAGCAGCACTGACCTATCATGATCTTGTTTTCAAGCATTAGGCGAAGGTTGCTATTGCAAGTCTTTCAAAACCAGTGCCGTTATACAATCGTTTAATTTTAATATCTATATTATTATTAAATTCCCGGAGCTTTTTAATAAGCAATCTCAGTGAGAAAGATCCAAATTTCTAAATTTGCATCACAAAAGAAAAAAATCCACGTGTTCAACTTACTGAAATATTCAACAGCTTATTTTTTAGAAGTGTTTTTCTTTTTCTTTCCTCTACCTGGAGCTTTTTGGAGGATAGTGGCGAGAACACAGTTTCACCCTGTAATGTATGCAAAACAAATCTGAAATAGTACTATTAGTTAATTTAGTTCCAAGATGGGTGGTCATATTGTTCGTAGCCTGTTGACAGCAGTTGCCTAGCAAAGTGGGTTTTTTTCTTTCAGGTGAGCGAATCCGGTGTTCACAGGCCCCACGTGGCGGGTATACATGGCAGAAGTAATGATGGCGCCTATTCCTTGGTTCTGGCAGGAGGCTATGAAGATGACATAGTAAGTGAATCTTGATTATTTATGCCTGAGAACCAACCTACCTTGTAGTTAAAACAAAGACTTGGCCTTAGTTATTTTTTACACTATATCAGACACTTCCCCATCTTGACGATACTTATATTCTTCAGAAGAAAACTAGGCAAAGGAAAACTACAGGCCGGTAATACGTGCCAACCTGAGAAACGGGATCATCTACATTAAGTTGTAGATGTCCATCTGTCAGCTTTTAATCCAAGAGTCCTTAGCTGCCTTTTCAGGGTCTCCATTGCATCCACAGTTTGAACAGAGTCTCATGGTATATGCTGCCAGATCTTCCTGCGTCAGAAGAGTGTTCGGAACAAAACTAGGGACAGAGGTCCTACTTCTGAATATACCGTTTGGTTCTGCTCGCCGAACCTAACCCTTACTAGGCTGTACCAGGCTCTACTGCTCATTCTTCTTGCGTGTTGCTAGCCTGCACCCCCTTACCCCGAGCGCCTGTTAGAACTCGCGTAGAACAGACAGCCGGGAATCTCAGTAGTCGTTCCAAGTCGTAATTCTGACTGCAAGGTCATGTAACAGCGTGAGTGCTGAGGCACAAGTTACGTTACCCTTGTCTGGAACACGCCCCTGCTCTTCCAAGCAGATCCTGTGCGAGTGGTGTGCCGCTCTTGGCAGAGGTCTCCGCACCCTTAAGGTGTGTGACAAGGCAACAGTTGTCACCCTGACTCTTCTCTCTTGGCAATATAAGAGAGGGCCATAGACCGAGTCTGGGAGCTTAAATGCAGGAAGCATCTTTCCTTTTTTGAGAATACCATATTAAAGCTACCTGATTAAAAGACTCTTCTGCTTTTATTGAATTACTTTTGTGAATGTGTCGAAACCATCCATATACGTTTCAGGATCATGGAAATTCCTTCACATATACAGGGAGCGGAGGGCGTGATCTTTCTGGAAACAAGCGCACAGCGGAACAGTCTTGTGATCAAAAACTCACCAACATGAACAGGTTGGCAACATTTGCGCTCCGTTCCTAACCTTAGTAGCTGGCAATCTGTCAACCTGAAAAATTGTTTGTCCTGTTTGTATCAAAAGAAACTGGCTAAGTGGAAAAACTGTCAAAATTAGGTTTCGACTGTGTTGTAGGCTGCGGATCGGTTGCACAATGGAAATGCTTCTTACAGTGCACTATAAGTGAAACAGAATTGTAAATGGTATTAATCTCACACTTAATATTGACTGAAACTTAAGGAACAGGGTAGTAAATTAGCGTAGAAGTTTTCATTCTCTCTCCTGCAGACCTTTGCAGTCACTGGTCACCTTGGGAGACCAGATCATTTGTAATTCTGAACTGTTATTCTTACAAGTAAGTGTGGACTTGAGTGGAGGAGGTGGTCCGTGCAATTACATTAGGGTAATGTAATGAACAATCAGCGTATTTAAAGTGTGGTCCCCAGTCAGGAGGCTTAATTACTATCTCCCGGAGTTCTTAGTGTTATACAAGATACATAAAAGTGTTACCATTTAAGACAAACAAACAAAAGCCTGGCTACATCCTTTTTCCTCGGAAGGGACTCAGAAGGGGCTACTTCTGTATCTGCAAAGAGGCAGTAGCTTCCAGTTTTTTGGTAGCCGTTGCTGTGGTTCAGCACAGTGCCAGTCCGCTGCTACTCTTAGCATTGTACTCAACTGTATCAATGCGTTGCTCTGAGTAAAATAGTATAGTTTTAAATTTATTACTTCTTAGTAGCTGGTTTACCATGCAAGCTTTGCTTTGCTTTATCCTCCCTCTGCTTCTGAAGAGTTCGGCCTGGTAAATACACTAAATTGATTGGACTTTCTCTTGTAGAGCTCTGGCTCTGAATTGCAGTGCCCCCATCAATGACAAAAATGGAGCTGAAGCCAAGGACTGGAGAGCTGGGAAGCCGGTCCGAGTGGTGAGGAACGTAAAAGGAGGCAAACATAGTAAATATGCTCCTGTAGAAGGGAACAGATATGATGGAATATATAAGGTAAGAAGGATTTGAATTTGCCTGCTGAATTAGGGAAAGATAATGTGGTTGTGGCCAAGGGGTTTTTATAGTGTATGATGGACTTGCATCTGACTTTTTTAGGTTGTGAAATACTGGCCCGAGACAGGGAAATCTGGATTTTTAGTGTGGCGTTACTTACTTAGGAGGGATGATGAAGAACCTGCTCCTTGGACCAAAGAAGGAAAGGACAGGATGAAAAAGCTTGGCCTAACAATGCAGGTACTCTTTCAGAACATCATCAGGGTTACCCTGGACAATGAACTTGATGGATAGCAGGAGTTCTTCTATTATACGTTCTTATTGAGGATGATCCTTGCGTAAGAATCCAGACAGCCCCCCCTTGGACTGAGGGGGACACAAGTGCTCTCAGTCTTGGGGGTTGTTTGTTTTCTTTTTACATCAGGAGGCTAAATGGACAAAACTCACTTTCTTGTGTAGAATTTCTATAGTCTGAGTAAGTGCTTTGCAAGAGCAGGGATCTATTGCTTAAAATAGAGAACCCCTGGAGCAGTTCTCCAGAGGTCGTTCTTCCGACCCGTAACAGTCTGCAAGTCTATGAACTGGTGTGTTTGCATCGGATGCTTTTTGTTTTGTGTTTTTTCCTGTAGTATCCTGAAGGGTATTTGGAAGCTGTTGCAAACAAAGATAAGGAAAAAGAAAATAATGGAGAAGATGATTTTGATACCCCAGGGAAAGGAAAGAGGAAAAGGAAATCAGCAGGTTTGTGGAGTAGGCAAGTGGATATAGAAAGCCTTGTAGGTTTTTGTGCATTTTACCTACTTACTCTTTTCTGGTGGCTTTTTGTTTGTTCGTTTAAAAAGTTGTTGTGTTTTCTTTCAGGTGGGGAGGAAAAACTCATTACCTCTCCTACAGGGACTCCAAAGAAAACTAAAGTTGAGCCATACAAGCTGACATCTCAGCAAAAATCTCTTATAAAAAGTGATGAAGCCAATGAAAAACTGTGGAATGAAGTACTAGAAGCTCTCAAAGATGGACCGGTATATCGTGCTTTCCCCCCCCAGTAATAAAGTGGCAGCTAACTAGCGTACTGTCCCTAGGCACAAACCTCTTGGCTGCACTGAAGTAACAGCCTCAGACCTATAGCGTTCTTTTAGTGTAGACATCCACAGCATAACTTTAAAGCACTGTATTTGAGGTCAGTAAGAAGACAGTGATGAGAACTTGTTTAATGTAACTATTTCTTTCCTTGCTGAGCTTTGTAGAAAAACTTCCTGTGACTACAGTAATCCCTTGCATTTAACGTGGGGTGGGGTGGTTTTTTTTTTTTGGCTGTATCTTTCAGAAGGTAGTAGCAATAAGTTGATTCAAATGTTCTCTTTACAGAAATTTCTAAATAAAGTTGAAGAGGCCTTCTTGTGTATTTGCTGTCAGGAGGTTGTGTTTCGGCCAGTCACAACTGTATGCCAACACAACGTGTGCAAGGTGAGTCATCGATACGACTCTTCTGTCGAGTTCTGTTGAGCCAACGAGCCTTGAGCTGACTTCTTTAGTGGTGAGAGAGAGGTGGGGGCTGTCGGGGGGGTTGGTTGGTTTGGGTTTTTTGCCAGTAGTTAGTCTTTGTCCTGGTTTTGGCTGGGTTTATATGTGAAAACTTTGATTTGATGAAAGTTCTTTGCTGCAGAAAAGTCTGTGCTTCAAAGAAAGTTCCACTATTGCATTGCTACTATCAGATTCTTTCAAAAGATGACGAGAGCTTCTCTGTAATACTGCTAGGTGACATTGATGGATTTGACAGTGTTACAGTGTGTGCGGGTTTGTTTTGTTTTTTGAAGAATGATGTGAAGTGTTTTTGCAGAAGCCCCAACAGCCTTTAACAGCTGCAGGGGAATTCTTGATCTTTAGAAATGTACTTGAATGAAATATCTCTACCATATACCTAAATACTGTGTCCATGACTAACGTGCTCTGTTGAAGTGCATGTGCTATTGCACGTGATGAAGGAAGCTTTCTCTCCCAACCGCCAGCCTTGCATTGCTCTCGGCCTTTCTCAGCTCTTGTCAATACCTGGGTGAACTGGGATATAAAAGGAATCTCATTCCCTCCAGTGGGGGCTTTGTAGGATAAACTAAACTGCACGTCTCTCTTCCTTAACCAATTCTTTTTTTCGGTCTTTCCCAGGATTGTTTGGATAGATCCTTCAAAGCTGATGTGTACAGTTGTCCAGCCTGCCGCTACGATCTTGGCAAAAATTATACCATGCAAGTGAATGAAACACTGCAGACCGTTCTAACTCAGCTCTTTCCTGGATATGGCAGTGGACGGTGATTCTGTAAAGCACTTCTAATTTTCTTTTGTTCAAACGTATTAATGGGTTTTCAGTGGGTAATTTAAAAAAAAGTCTGTGCTTCAAAGAAAGTTCCACTATTGCATTGCTACTATCAGATTCTTTCAAAAGATGACGAGAGCTTCTCTGTAATACTGCTAGGTGACATTGATGGATTTGACAGTGTTACAGTGTGTGCGGGTTTGTTTTGTTTTTTGAAGAATGATGTGAAGTGTTTTTGCAGAAGCCCCAACAGCCTTTAACAGCTGCAGGGGAATTCTTGATCTTTAGAAATGTACTTGAATGAAATATCTCTACCATATACCTAAATACTGTGTCCATGACTAACGTGCTCTGTTGAAGTGCATGTGCTATTGCACGTGATGAAGGAAGCTTTCTCTCCCAACCGCCAGCCTTGCATTGCTCTCGGCCTTTCTCAGCTCTTGTCAATACCTGGGTGAACTGGGATATAAAAGGAATCTCATTCCCTCCAGTGGGGGCTTTGTAGGATAAACTAAACTGCACGTCTCTCTTCCTTAACCAATTCTTTTTTTCGGTCTTTCCCAGGATTGTTTGGATAGATCCTTCAAAGCTGATGTGTACAGTTGTCCAGCCTGCCGCTACGATCTTGGCAAAAATTATACCATGCAAGTGAATGAAACACTGCAGACCGTTCTAACTCAGCTCTTTCCTGGATATGGCAGTGGACGGTGATTCTGTAAAGCACTTCTAATTTTCTTTTGTTCAAACGTATTAATGGGTTTTCAGTGGGCTTAATTTAAAAAAAAAAAAGAAGTAGTCTGTGTTCTCCCAGACCCCTAAAAAAGTTTAAAGTCTTCCTTGTTTTTAAAAAAACTATAAACTTCAAGGAATATCCTTTTCTATGTTCGTGGGTTTTGTTTTTGTTCTAAATGTTGAACTTTGCGTTTTTTGGGATCTTTCCCCCTCAAAACTGCCATTCACCAGCACAGAATAATTTTTTTTTTTAATGGACTTACAAAGTGCTTCCGGTAAGGCTGCTAATGATTATGAAAGTTCTTAGAGTGCCCCCTCCTTTTTTAATTTTTTTTTAATTCAAAAAAATGGCTTGGTTGTTTTAATTCAAAAAAATGGCTTAGTTGCTAGAACAATCTTCAATGTTTGGGGATTTGGCCATAAAGGTAGACTTGTGCATCACCTTGGCAGCATTTTGATGCTCAATTTGTGCAAGATGGTTCCTGGCTTATGATCTTTTTACCACAAGTGGATATTTGCTATTTTTTTTTTTAAAGAACTGTTTTTTTATACATTTGACAAACTTATCAAAAGCCATTTCCTGCTAATTCTGTCTGTCAAAAAAAAATAAAGCTGCTTGCGTATAGCCAAGTGGTTGGAGCAATATGAAGTACTACCTCAGTTGGACTTCTTTCTTATTAAGGAACTATTTGTTCAGCCAGGTGCTGTCTTCTATCCAGAAATGCCATTGTGGAATATACTAAAGCCATTCTTAAGTGCCTTTTGTCCTTTTCTGAAAGACTGGGCTCTGAACCACCATATATATATATTTTTCATAAGCACTGAATTGTTTAAACTTGCCAACCGGATTTTATTCTTTGGGTAAAATATAACACTGTAGCTGTATATGATTAGCATGGATTTGCAAACTTTCAGGTTTCCTCCTAATGCTAGGTGTATTATGGTAACAGGACTTTTTTTTTTTTCTTTGTTTCGCTGCATTTTTACCTGGAAATGGAGAATAACCAATTCTGACTTTTTTTATGAAACATTTTGTTTATTGTACATGACACCGAGGAAAGCTTACTTTTGTGAATGGGTTGTCTTTTTCTAACATTACCAAAGTTTGCAGTTTAATACCTCAACAAGACAGGAATGTTCTTAATCACACTTTGCTACAGACAGACTGGAACAAATGTGCCTATTTTTGGCTTTCTTAACTCTTACCCTTTTTAAAATTATAATGTTAATATGTTAGGGGAAAAAAAAAAACCCGTTTTATAGGATTTTTGCTGAATTTGTCAATTTTTTGTACAATGTGCAAGTTGAAGTTCTCAAAATAAATATCTTTTCAGATGAAAGTGTTGACTGTTTTCCTTTAATTCTTTTTATTGGAAGCAGGCTTCCAGACCCCATTGCTTGTGCAGGAATTTGTATTTATGTTCCATTATGCTAAGCCTTTTATTTTCTAAGGCCTATTTTCATTATGATTTTTCACTACAAAGAAACGGGGAAAATACTAATTTGATATTCTTGTCTTCAAAATATTTGCTTCTGGGCATTAGTGAAAAGCATATGTCATGTTCAACTAAAAAACCCCAAAAATTCCCCAAATCACTGTCTTTTTGGGGCATAAATTACGTTAGATTTCCACAGCACTAAAATCCAAATATCAACTGGCGATTGGAATTCTCTGCACATTTAATGAGCAAGACCAAAACTGTTAGAGCTGCCATGTCATGCGTCATATTGGGGGTGTTTACAGCAAGTAGCGTGAGCATCTCCATCGAACCAGAGGAATAAATTAAAACACTGGGGTTTTCATACACAAATGCAGATGAGGCAAATGAAGAAAACATACAGGCCTTTATGATGTTGAAAACAAAAGCTGTGAAATTGCACAACTGCTGCTTCATCTGCCCTCTAAGTTTATTTTAAGGTTAGTGTTAACATTAAACACTTTCAGGTATTTAAATTTCATTGAAAATGTCCTTCCACTTTATATTTTGATGAGAAGAATTTGGGGTGAGTGGATGAAATTGAGGAAGTGTGTGTATGTCTGTGGGTGTGTATATATAAATTGATGTGATTTAATTGATTGCGATGACTTCCTTAGTATATTGTTTTTGTTATTATTTGGAAAGCAAACTTTATTCTCCTACATAGGTGTCAGTGTACTGTTCTGAGTTTTAGTGTTTATTTAGCATGAATTAGCATTTCTCTGCAAATTAGACACTTTATAATTTGGGGCTTGCAGATCTCAACGTAAAGCTGAAGGAAAATTACCGTGCCATAAAGTGAGCTGGTGTGTGGCTTTGGATATGAAGGGATCGTGTGTTTTAATGGTAGAGGTCATTAGTAGGGTGGCGTTTCATTTCCCGTACATACTTGTATACGTTTGTGTTGCAAAGTTTGGGAGTAAATATCCAAAAAGTGATTTGGTAAAGTAAGTGTTTTGTGGATAAGGAATGGGGAAGCAAGAATGACAATGTTGCAAAAAAACAACGCCAGGATCTTTCTTCTATTTTGGGAATTCCCATCTCGCTTCCCAGCAAGTGTACAGAATCTATGGCCTGCACAGTTTAATTGAGCACAAATTAAAAAATACCCCTGATAGTTCTTCATCCTGGCAGGCTTCCACGGTCCTGTAATTGCAGCCAGTTTGAAAAGAGTTATCTGTTGTGTGGCGGCGGTGATGGCTGGAGGCGGCGGGAGCTCAGGGAACTGGTACAGGTACTCACCTCGACCTGTGGCATCTCCGTAGTCTCTGCAGGAGAAGGGGGAAACTGCAGCTCTGGGTCGGGTCCTCTGGCAGGAGGCGGCCACCCACCATCTGTCCAGGATCAGGGTGCCATGATAGCATGGCGGTACTGTTATCTTCTGTGGGGGGGAACTGGAATGACGTGTAGGTAAATCCCACTGCTTTTAAAGAATGAGCTGGTGGGGAGAGGCGGATTCAGCACGCTGTCTGTAGCTGATGGTTAACTTTTTTCTTTCTTTTTTTTTTAAAGCTCTAGCTACTGGAGGTGTGAGAGATGGGGAGCCTAAAACTACTACCCGAATATTGTGAGAGCTTGAGCATGTTAACAGCCAAACACCTGATCTCATCTTTTGATGTTCATCTCCCTCATAAGGTGCCGTGGTTCCTCGGGTCCCTCTGGGGCTGCTCACCCCTTCGGGTTTGTGTTTTTGGAGAAAAGGGGGGGGGGGTGCGAGGTGGGTCTCCAAGCTCTGCCCTGTGTGATGAGCTTGCTGAGACAACCCCAAGTTGGCTGAATACAGGCTGGCCGGGCGTTGATGGCGATTTGACTACCCTGCTGTGAAATGTACGTGTGCCATCTTTAACACCTTTGTGCTAGCCCTGCTCCAGCCTTTCCTCAGGGGCAGACTGCAGCAAGCAGCCCTAAGGACCACAGCCGTGGGCAAGGTGCGGCTCGGGCCTGTGCGGGTCTGCCTCGGGGTAAACCCCCCGCCTCAGGGTGCGACGCCATGACCCTGAGGCCGGGGGGCCAGCCTGGCCGGGAGGGGACGGGCCGGGAGAGCGGGGGAAGGTCCAGGCCTCGCCGGACCCCGCGCCCACCTGCCCGGCCGCCA
>NW_008795862.1:938153-1056395 GCF_000699145.1 Aptenodytes forsteri | reverse complement strand
TGTTAAGCGGGCCGCCTTAGCAGGGCTGTGCTGCTGCATGGGAGCTCGGCTGGGACCCACTCATCACTTGTACAGCCCCCCCACCCCCCCCCCCCCCCCCCCCCCGCCCCCGAGACTGTCAAAGTCTGGGGCCAAAACTCGGCTTCTTTTTCTTTTTTGTTTTGTAATACCTGACGGTACTGTCAAAGTCTGGGGCCAAAACTCGGCTTCTTTTTCTTTTTTGTTTTGTAATAAGCCTGACGTTAGTAGAAACACCCGTAGTTAGACGCAGAGGTCCTTCCTCTTGCCGAGCAGCCTTGAGCACAAACCTTGCAGCGTGAAGAAGTGAGATGACCGGCTCTGAAACAGTTGTGGTCTGCAGAAATTGTTTGTCCGGTCACGCTTTGGTGACTTGCCCTGGGTTTTAGCTGCTCAGTTTGCCCTTTTTTTAAGAAATAGATAGAAGATGTATTAGGCTCTTCTGGGATGTAGTGTGAGGTGGAAGGGGAAACTGTTCAGGAAACCCTTCATCTAAAGGTGGCACTTGGCTTTCCTTCAAAGCTGGCTTTGATTCTTGTTCTTGAAGATGGTATATATAACTGCTTAGGAGCTAGGGATATTGCAGAAAGACTGTTTTGGACCCCTTTGCTTTCAAGGGTTAAAGTCACAAATTGGATTTAGTTTTATACACGTTCTTTAACTTCTAAAGCTGCTGTAGGGAGTGGGTGCTGTTCAGGGGCACAAACTGTTGTTGTGTTGCTGTTAAGGCCTAGAACATTGGAGTTCTGTGTGACTCGGTTGTCTTTGTGCTGGGGCAGTGTAAATACATTAGTGTGTTATATCAAGCTTGACCCTTCCAAAGTTAAGTTTCCTTTAACCAAAAGGAGTCAATTTTATGGAACTCTGTTCATCAGAAACCTAATAGCAGGGGTTTTTTTGCTTTTTCACATGCAATAAGTCACTTCTTTCTTAGGAACTTTTTCTTTTTTCTGTTCTGTTTCCTTTTCCTGTTTTGTTAAAATTCACATAATCACTAGAAATCTAAAGACTAGAATTTAAAACTTACAGTTACATATCAGCAATTACGTAAAATAACTGTTGGAGTATGTAGGGGTAACTGTTTTTTGACAGTAAGTTCCTAATTCTTAGGTTCCCCTGTAATAAGTGAAAGAAGTTGAGGCAGGTAGACTGACTCCTCCAGTGCCAAAAGGAATCGACGGCTGTTTCTTTCTCATTAGTGGTAGGAGTTACTCCTATGCAAAGTATATGTAGGTGGATATACTTGATTCCTTGTTACAGAGCTACTGTTCACCTATGAGACGCTCACTGAAACATCTTTTGACAGAAAAATGCTGTCTAACACTCAGTAACGTATTATTCTTTCACCTTTTTTTTTTGCTCCTTGAAAAGAGGTAATTCACTTAACCGATCCAGTGGGACCAGAATAAATATGGTCTCATACATTAGAAGTTAGTTTTTTCAGTAAGTTGGAACACATGGGCGAAAGAACGGAGTACACGGCTCAAAGTTTGTCTTTAGGGTGACCATGGGTTTTTATAAGACCTTACATACGTAGGAGGTTTCCTCAGCTTTTGATGAGAAGTTGATAGCGAAATGCACTTCCAGGGAGAATCCCACCTATTTCCTCTAGATAATGCTGGTAATTGGTCTGAGGCAAATGTGGCACTCAGAACTACTTAACCGGCCTGTTAAACGGAACTGTTGGAGCAAAATGAAGTGAAAACTATTTCTAGTGATACCATCAACTCCTGTCATTTAACAGATAACGTAGAGTGGTTGTTTTACAGCTCTGCAGGCACTAGGTGTTTTAAATTATCAAAAATACAGACAACTTGTGAAAACTTTGAACTATTTCCGTATAAGAGGTCTCAAGAAATTTTACATGAGTTGGGAAAACCAGTTTGTCCAGATGTGCTGGATAAGCACGTTAGCTATATGGGGCTTTTTGTACATTTATCGGGAGTTACGTATTCTTATTTTCTACTAGGATGTCCAGCTGTAATACAATAAACAATGTGTTGGCATTCAGGTAGCTGTGATTAGCCTTCAAAGTTTACATCTCATTTCGATGAGTAGGGAAGTTCACATGTAAGTAGAAATAAGAGCTCTGTCTTGCTGCAGGCGGAGACAACCATGCATCAGTTAACACGTTATGAAAATCTCTTTGCAGTCATAAGATTTAGAAACTTTATTTCCTTTTAATTAATTCTAGGCAATATAGAAGAACTGCGAACTGGTGAATTTTCCACCCTTTCTGACTCACTTTTTAATGTTTTACCGTGTGCCGTTGAAAGGGATTTGCAACGCCTGTTACTGTCTGTCCGTTCGTTGTCTGCTTGTGCTATACGCAGCATTACTTGCGATATAGCATCTGTTAATATCAAAGATGGATGACAGCTAAATATGTCACTGCGAGTAAGGGATGTGCTTAATATATTTGGATGCCGTCAGGATTCTCTGTGGCTGTGCAAGGCACTGTTTGAAGTAATTATTTGCTGTCTATTCAAGAATCAAAAGATGGTTTGTCCGTTTGATGCACTAGCAAACTGAAATCCTTGAATACTGCAAAATATTGGCAGAAATCTTGTCATTGTACATAGGTTTAGTGATATTAATGTTGTTTTATCGTTCTCGGTATAAAATCATTGTGGGATAAGAAGGGTGTTTTTCCATTTTCAGTATTTTTCGGTAAACTGATCATTGTTTGCTAAGATTTTTTTTTTTTTATCTTTGTTTTGGACCAAATATGTTCTGTCTTGTCACAACTTACGGATATAGTCACTTATTACCATGGCTTAATTAAGGTACTTATTTTCATTTATATTTTCATGGAGCAAATTATTCTCTTTTCTAAATTAAGCAGTTCCTCAATTATGTTCTTACTGGATGGCTGCTAACAAGGGAGAATGCATTTGTATTCTTTTGTAATATTTTTGTGTAGTGTAAGATCCTTACTTAGTCTGTGTGTGCCTCAGTCATGGCAAAAATGACCTGCAACTTAACTCTTTTTTTTTTTCCCCTTTGCTGTTTCAGAAGGCTCATGAACAAGCCACAATTCCCAATTTCTTGGAAAATACAGGATTGTTCTTTTGTTTCCTAAACCTATTTGATAAGAATACTGTATTTGAATATGGCCTAATTGTTGGAATGTTGGAAGTTGGTGATTTCCTGAGGTATTCTGATATTCCTTTACAATTTCCGATACGCATTCAGAGTAGTGGGGAGGATTTTGGTGAGCCTCTGTGTTTTGTGGCGCTTTTTTTTTTGTTGTAGATAAGTTTACATGAAGTTTGCCATATTTGTTCTCAGTTCTACGTTGGCAAAACGGGCAGTGCAGCTTTGGCTGTGGTGTATGTGTTAAGGTTTGGAGCTGTAGCTTCCAGAGAGAACAACTGGATAAAATTGAGCGGGGAGAGATTAAAATTGTCTAATGTTACCTTGAAGCTGATGTGAAACTAGCTTGGTTTTCTCCTAGGTTTTGCTTTAATTTAGGTTTTAAATTGTCACTTCTTTCAGTTACAGTTCTGGTTAAGAAGTGTGCAATGGATATGAAATGAGATATGAAATGCCTAGCAGAAGACTGTGGGGTCCTCCCCCCGCTTCCCTCTGTGACGATGAGGATTTTAAGTAATTTACAGGTGCAGCTGAGGATAGGTATTCCTGCTGAAGTGCACTTCTGGAGCTGAATGAGCTATGGTATGCTTCTTGGTCCTGTTCTTCCGCCTGCTGGCTTTGCCTCTTGCTCAGTCTCTTCCCAAGTAGATCATTTTCTGGCAATGCAGCTGCTCTTAAGCCTGGAATCTGGGTCAGTGTGTCACACCCACTCTAGTCGGGACCTAAAGCACCTTGTGCAAAAAATGCAACCAAGATTTTGATTTTACATTGGCAAAATAGTCAAAAGCACTTAGAACAATCACATTTGTTGAAATTCTGTTGTACAAAAATCTGAAGCAACCTAGAGAAGAAGTTGAGCAAGTTACTGAGAACATTGCTGCAGGCTTGTAGTTCTGGCAGGTTCGCTGAAGCAAGATTGTTGGGAATTAGTCCTCATTAAGGTATTAATCTGAGATAGGAATCACCTTTTCATACAAAGCGGTGCAGTAATCAAGTTTTCTGAAATGCGTACGCTTTCTGATAAGAATAATAGACTATGGGTTACTTTACAATATTTTAAGGTTTGCACCACTGCTGCCTTGGATTCAGGTGCCGTGGGTTGAGACTTCGAATTCTTGTTCAGACTGAACAGGAATACGTAAAAAAGAGGTACTTTTTTGTCCTCCTTCTATAGCCTTGCAGTAAATATAGGGAAGATAATGAAAGACAGCAACAGTAACTATTGCGTCATGCAGTAAACTAAGGTTCGTAAGATACCTGGTTATAGATTCTGTCTCAGTAGTGGTATGCTGATTTGTGTGGTTTTAGTATGAGTTTGTCTTGCATATTCAGTAAAACGTTGAATTTGAGGGGGGGAGACAGTTGGGTACTGAGTCTGAATTTAGTCAGAAATAAAGATTACAGAAGGCTGTTGACTGCTTTGCTTCAGGCAATAATGAACTGTTTTAATTTCTTACAGATTTATTGCTCTTAAATCTAAACGCTTTTTCTGCTTTTAAATGCTGTTTGTGACTAAATAATTTTGCTCCAGTTTGAAGAAATGTATGAGTAACTGTACACTTACATAGCTAAGAGGATGTTCTGAGGGAAAATTTTATTTTACTTTAATAAGCTATATATGCTGCCTGATTTCAAGTACAGGAGAATCTGGAATTCTGGAGGAAGCCTTGTGGAGTGTAAAATTTAATAGAATACACTCTAATTCGTCAAATCCCAAGCACTGTAGATCTTCATCCGCTCAGTTGGTGGGTACTCGCCGTGCCTGTATGGGAATGCTGTCTCTCTGCTCCTCTTTCTCAAACCTTCTTTTATATTTACTTAGGCCTTATTAAGGATATACAAAGCTCAAAGCAATTTGGAGGTTAAAAATGTAATGAATTGAACATATAACTTTTTGGAAAAGGTGTTAGTTCTAAATTCTTGCTGTAATCTTACAGTCATTTAAAACTGGGCTGAGCAACACCACAACGAACTGCAAACTTATAAATTTATACTCTCTTTGTCTAAATGCTGTAATCTGATTCTCGGGAATAAAGGGGAAGAAAGTAAAGTTGTCGCAGCTATGCTTGCAACGCATAAACCTCTTCTCTAAAACTAGTGAGAGAGATATATATATATAGTCTTGACTTTTTTGCAAAAGTTTTTGTTCTACTAAGAAACTTTTGATAGTGCCTGGTCCATGAGAATCTAGATGTAAATTTGAGTATAATTAGTTGGCTTACTGAGAAAGGAAGTAGATGGAAAGAGAAGAATCTGCCCTCTAAGTTCCAGCCTAATTCATCAAAAAAAAATGCCATTTCAAATAAACACATGAGGTTTCCATTAATATTTGCCCTCGGTACTTTGTAGTCAAATAATGAGTTAAAAGTAAATTTAAAGAATTCTTTGATGAACGGGGTTCTTACCTTATTGTATGTGAAATGCCTCAGAAATACTAAGCGAGTCAGAACAAGAAGTTAATTCAGGCACACTTGAAATCTGTATTTTGTTGGGATTTTGTAACTTTACAGTGTTTTCAGTTGAGGATCAGCTTATTTTTTTTTCCCTTAAACTAAACTTATTTTCATTTCAAGTTTGCCAGGGTCTTGAAGTAGGCTTGGGCAAAGTTCACAGACCGCAAGCTTTCCTTGTTTTTTAATCCTGAAGGGAGCCTGCAGCCCAAGCCCAGTTATAGGTCCGAGCCTGGGGATGTGGTTCCTAAGGCAGAAGTTCCCCTGTAAGCATTTCCTGAAGCCCTTCTGGCAAAGAGCTGAGGGAGGTAGAAACTTGCAACAGGGCTGTGAATCCTGATTTCTTGTGATGCTTCTTGGCTGTCCGATTGATTCTGTACAACGTGTTTTTGTTTTTGCTGAGAACAGTGTGCACTACTGCAGGCGAGGGAGGCTGCTCTGCCTGCTCCCACACTCCATCAGTGCCCGGCTTGGCCTCATCTCCCTGAGAATGGGCATAAAACCAACCTGATTGACAGTTTAATTGAGGACAGTGAGATAAATGACCAAGTTTAAGTCCTTTGTTCAGTTTTTCAGTTTTCCAAGCACTGACAGAAGTAGTTGTGTTAACGTTTTGCCCATGCCTGTGGGGAAAACAACGATGTCCTACCAGCGTGGTCTCTCTTGAAAGAGGAGCTCTGGGTACAGCTGCAGAGCCAGGGCACTGTGAGGTAAGCAATGAGGTAAGGATGGATTTCCAGCACGATGAGCATTCTGCAGGAGTTTCCAGGGAGTGTACGGTGGTAAATGCATGGTAGCTTGCTTCTCAATGACGGTGAAGTAAGGCACGTCGTGTTGGCTGGTGGGGACCATGTCCAGGTAATGAGGAATTCTTAAGATGCTGTCCAGCCTGCCCTAGGATGAGGAATCCTAGGATGAGTCAAACCTCTCTTTTTCTAGTTATTATTGAAAGGGCAGGGGAGGTTTAGTAGATGTATTTGGATCAATAGACATGAGTTTTCAAGGGAAATTGCCAGGTAAGGCAAGAAGACAGAAGGTTGAACAATTCGGGTGTTGAAACAAGATTAGAGAATTTGTTACCATTGATACTGAGTTCCCGTTGTGTTACGCAGTGCTGCCAGGCTTTGACTGTGCTCTGACACATCCAGGGGGTTATAATGAAAAATGGAGGGCAAGGGAGGTTTTAAGATTTTGTTGTTTTCAAGGGAAATTGCCAGGTAAGGCAAGAAGACAGAAGGTTGAACAATTCGGGTGTTGAAACATTATTAGAGAATTTGTTACCATTGATACTGAGTCGTTGTGTTATGATTTAAAAACCTTGCTTAAGATACGGCATCTCTCTTTATCTTTCTAAAGTATTACCAGTAAATTGGAGGGCAAGGGAGGTTTTAAGATTTTGTTGTTATGATTTAAAAACCTTGCTTAAGATACGGCATCTCTCTTTATCTTTCTAAAGTATTAGACCAGTAAATTATTTGCCTGATAGCAGCTTCTTCCACTCAGGAGTAGAATGCACTCAGAATTTCTTCCCCAAAGAGTGAGCTGCTATGTTTTCAGCATTGAAACGAATAATTTGTTATATATTAATGATTTTTGTGCTTTGTGCTGGATACATCTTCTTTATGTCTTCAATTATCTGAGCTATTTAGATGTGCCTCATTTAGATCCTCTCATTATATCTGCTCTTTTTTTCCTCCTCAGTATCTGGGACTTAGTACACTTTCCTGCCTTGGTTTGGCGTGCATTGTCCTTAGACGGTCCCCTGCAAGGGTGTATAATTCACTGTCCTTACATAGTGTAATGAGCTGTGGAACTTAATTTTCTTAACTGCTAACAGCAGTTTTGCTGGTGTTACAAGTGCAGTGATGTTTGTTGTCTGCATTGATTAGATTAAGAGTTAGTAGGTTCGGTGTTCTGTAATAAAAGGGCAATTCGTTTGAAGAGCGCCAGTAACCCTCAATCCATTTTTAGGCGTGTACAAACTCCAGTTTATGTAGGAGATAACAAGCTCTCCTGTTTGGGGAAGAGGGACTATGTTGTAGGAGGAGAATTTGTTGTAAGTGTGCCTTCTAGAAAAGTTTAATCCACCAAGACTTTTCGTATAACTGTTTCAGATGTTTGAAACTCTCTTTGTCTCATGCTGAGGCTGTGGTTTGAGATGGTGGCTTTGCACTATTGCCGTAGAAGTCCTACCTCTGCAACTACACGCTTGTTTTAAAGCACAGCCATGTAACCAGAGTCGGCTCCCTGATCATTTTGCACTGTGGCACCACAAATCATCGTATTTGGCACAGGAGAAGAACAAATGGCCGTGGATGGGAGCTCAGTAGCTATCCAAGTTGGTACTGCTGCGAAATTTCCTCTTGCTTCAAACTGTGGCCAGCGCTTTGTTTATTCTGTGAAATTTTGATGGCTGTGGTTCTTGTTCCTTCAGCAGGGTGTGATACCAGTGCCAGCGTGTGTGCCCACCACCAGTGCATGCAGGCTAACGTGTGTATTTTCCGCTCTCAGTTGGCAGCAGGTTGCAGGGGGCACTTGGGAGGATATTTCCGTATGTCTTTTCAGCCCCTTCCAACACAACCCAAGTGAAATCTTGTGGAGTCGCTGTGGATGCTATATATTCTCTTCTCACAAAGTTATTTTTGCTGCCGGTGGCTTCCATGCAATGGTTTTGTCTACCAGATTTTGAACGCCTACTTTCTCCTTTTTTGCTATAGGCATATGTTCCAAAGCACATTTTCCTTCATCTTTCTGAATTTTGGTTGGCTGGCTTCAAGGCCTTTGGGAAAAAGCTAGTAGGAGTTTTTGTGGGGTTGATGGTGGGAAACTGCACCTTTGGAGAGACAGGAGGTCGTTCAAAAGTGGGTTTGCCAATTGTATACAGTGTAATGTATGTGGTAGTAAGGCATACGTCACTTGGGTAGAAGTTTACCTTTAGACCTGGTGCCTTCTTTAAAGGGCTCTGAAGGTACACGCGTTCTGGTTTATCGAAGAAACTAATCCCAGAGAGCATATTAAGTTTGTTTAGCAAGATTAAAGATGGCCTTCAGTGTTACTGTATAAACAAAGTGAGTCCTCTGTCATAAATTCTGCTGTGTTTTTGCGGTTCAAATCCGGATTGATAACAGAGGGTTTATAGCAAACCAGCAGGACTGGTTTGCTTTACGTTTTCAGGCGTGCACCCTGGATGTAGGTACAGTATTTAGCTCCAGCGCTGGTGCCTAAAGGCAGGTTCGTTTCCACTAATAGTCACTACCTTCAGTCAAAGTTACCCCCTGACTCAAAAGCAGAGGAGAATGAGTTGGCATTATCCACTCCTCCGAGATCAATAGCGGAGGAGCAGCGGGGAACTACCTGAAAGTCCCAAGCCTTTCCCTGGAGGAAGGATTCCCTGTCCTGTAAGTCCTTTAGCAAGCACGAGTCATTGATCTCGGCTGGGTTTCTTGGGCTTTTTCTCTGCCGTACAAAGGTTTCAATCAACAGGTGTAGGATTTCAGTCACAAAAGTGTCTTAGTTCACATCAGTTTTAGAGAGAAAAGTCTCATGTAAAAGTCATTGAAATTAAAAACTCAGCTCTTTGTGTCCACTGAGATCATCCCTCTGGAGACAAGTTTTAGTGTTTCCTTACCACGGTTGCAAATTAGAAGGTTTCCATAATATTTCAGGTTGTTACTGTCTCTTACAAAGAAACAGAATGCACCCAGCTGAGAAAAATACCTTAATACTTCTTTTCAAGAACTAATAGGGGGCTTAGACCCTTTCTGCAAAATCATCCTTTTCAGTATTAATAGTGAAGAGAGAAGAGTTTGTTCACATTGTCACCATCCACCCCACTGCACGGCAGAGCCGTGAATGAAAAATGCTTTCAGTGTTCTCAGAATGGTTGGATTCTGCTGTGAAATCTTCCTCAGTGATGCTGGTGAGCTTATTACGGCACCATTTTATTGAGGCTGTCTCCTGAAAATCCCTTAAGGAAGCTGCAGCGTGGCTGGGCTGCCGTCGCAGCCCTGGGCTTGTCCCGCTGCCTTGGCCTCTTGTCTTCCGTCATAACTGGGAGCTAGGAAGGAGGTAGCAGTAAATACTGCCACTATTTATCCAAAATACATTAATGCTGCTCTGTGCAAAGTAGTGAAGAAATAAATTCTTTTCTCCTAAAGCCTTCTCCGTGGCTTGGGTGTTTGGAGCTCCTTGGGGCTGGGGGGGGAAGCGCGTACAGACAGGGGCTTTGGATGCTTCTCTGACTGAAGTGGTTGAACTGATTCTCCCTTCCCATGTACTCCGTGGCTATTTTTTTGTAATAGCTTAATTAGTTTAGTTAGATGAACATACATTGCAGCAAACATTATCTAGGGTAGGTGTTAAGAAGTTCCTTAGAATAAAGAGATGTGATTAAACATGGAAAAATCTGTTGTGCTTTGCTGTCTCTGCACTACAGAGTTCCAGAGTGCCAAGCAACATTGCTTGTATTGAGGCAGGTAGACCCTCTAATTAATTGATTAATCTTTGCATGAAGTAGTTTTTGATTCCCGTCCCCCCCTTGTTGGAGCATGCATTTTGACTCTTCGTTCCCAGTTCATAGAATAAAAACTGGAATTGCTGGAGATGATCTTGCGGAAAAGATGGGATAAAACCTGGCTTTGACTATTTTTTTTTCTCTGGTTGTTGGTAAAGCTGCGAATACTGGGAAGGCATCCCTGGAGCAGATGGTGCTGGCACGGATTCTCAGGACGGAATTCAAGTTCCTTTCCTGGAGCCAGATACTCCCGATCAGCCGGTGCACAGTGCTGCTGTAGAGCGTGACTTGGTGCTTCCCGCTCGGCTGAACTTTCGTGGCATTTCTAGACCCAGTTTAAAAATAGCAGAAGTATTCTCAGTAAGATTGTGTTGGAATAGAAGTTTGGGGATGGTTTCGGTCTGCGTCCCACTTCTCCAACAGTCACTTTTCTTTTTCTTTCAACTCTTCACCAGGATCAGCCATATTTTCCTGGTGAACAATGTTTTTCTTCAGTAGTTTGGAGGAAACCTCTGGCAGATGGATGCCCGGAGCTTATCAGCTCCCGTGGTTCATCTCGGGGATGGGAGATGCTGTTTCCTCTTTTTGTATTTCTGCAAAACATTTGTGTAGTAGATTGTTCTTGCGGGTATGGATCAAGTATGCTTCTTATCTTAAAATGTTGACCCTGAAGCATAGCAATTTTTTTTCTGTATGGCAAGGTTGGAAATTTCTTCGGGCAGGGCCACCCTGAAGATGGGAGGGGTTGGTTAAAGGGCCGTTTTGTTTTAAGACTGCAACAATTTCTGTTGGAAATGCAGCTGTTAGCAGTATCTGTCGGCATGAAGGGAGTGAAACGGTATCTTCTTCCTCAGTCGGTTTTGCTCTGGGATATTGTGCAATATTGGAGCCTATAGTTTGATTTTTATTATGGAGTGTGCCTTGCATCTCTGGCTCCTGGCTTGGGAAGAGCTCTTCTGACATCGCCTTTAGTTTAGGGGTGCAGTAACGCTGTCGTTGAGGAGGCACCAGGCAGATGCTAGAAGATAGAATGAGCACGTGGGAAGCTGTGATTTTATGCATGAAATTCCTTTAAAGACTGTGTTGGGGAAGGGCTTAGACTTGCAGACCGCTGTTTTGAAATAAATTTTCCATAAAAGCTACTCTGAAAATTTCTAAAATTTTCTATTTTCTAAAATTTCAAATCAAAACTGTTCATTTGCCTTTGAAAAGAAAAAAACCTGTTTTACCCAGTTAAAATTGCAAAGGAAACCTTGGTGCTTTGGGCGAGCTGGGTGTTGAGTCTGTCCAAATTAGTGTGTGATGTTGTTTTTAATTGCAGGAGGCAGGCGAGAGTATCTGCTGTCTCTTTGGAGAAGTGTGTTTTGTGCCATGCTCACTGATTAAAACACTGATATGACAGTATTTCTCTGTTTTGTTTTGTTTTTCCTAACACAAAGAGTACTTTTAGTAGCATCTGGAATACTTCTTGGCTAGTTTGAAATCAATTTAAGTCCAAACATACTTTGCTTGTGATTTAGAAGTCACATTTGACATAGTGTTGCTGCACCTTTTATTCCTTAAAAGCCCCGTACTGCCCTCTCGTGATAGCTTGAGCATATTGTATGTGCTGTAGCTGCTTTTCTGACATGGAGAATATTTTCGTAATTGTGTTTGCAACCGAAATGCCATTAAAACATTTTGTTTGCCTTACAAGTTTCCATCATAACCTTGCAAAGGTCCATTTTAAAAATTGATTTCATCCTGAATTGGTTTAGATCCCCCCCCCCCCAAATTTTGAAGTAAATTGAAGAATTTTGCTTTTCACATTGAAAGACGTTTTGAAATTGTGCCTCTACATTTCTTTTAAGAATTGTCTGACACTTTGTCTGTGTACATTGCAAATACAATCAAAAGGTAACGAAGCTACATTTTAAAAAACTGATTTTATGATTTTTAATGTAGCCTAGCACATGGGAAAAACAGAAGAAATAGTAGCTAATGCATTGGCCAAAGCTGCTGGTTTTGTAACTAAATATAGAAAAGGATCAAGCATTCTGGTGGAAAACTGTGAGGGGCAGCTAGTTTCATGCATGCACTGGGTAGGTGCTGAAGGTAGTGAGAAGTTTGTTGTTTGTGACTGCCATTCTGATGAGACACAACTTCATATGATGAATGGAGTGAGCGATGTTAAGTCTATGATCTATATTTAGGCCCTGTTGGATCTCTCAGATGATACTGGTATCAGGAGTTCCCTGATACTTGACCCTTCTTAGGGCCCTGCTAACAAATAGACTAAGTGGATTTTTGGTCAGAAGCTCTTCATATCCATGTTAGAGGATAGTACTTACGAATACTTTCTTGGGAAAATAGGGAGGAGAGATGAAAAATATATCCATGCCTTTTTGTAAAATTCATTAAAGCACGTAGAAAGAAAACAAAGGGTTTTAACGAGTATTTTTTTTTCTGCCTCTCTTCTTTCTTTCTCCCTTTTTGTTTCCCCTCTTCAGGCACTGCCGCCGTACTAGAAATATGGGGTCGGAAAACCCAAGTCCGCAGAACCCTGGCTGTAAGATCATGACCTTCCGTCCCACCCTTGAGGAGTTTCGGGACTTTGGGAAATACATTGCTTACATTGAATCGCAAGGAGCTCACCGAGCAGGGCTTGCCAAGGTGAGTTGCCCTAGCTTAGGTAGTTGAAAGCTTCCTGAAGGCTGCCTTCCCGAGGCTCTGCTTTATGTAAGGTGTCTATGAAGTTATATCACTCAGAAGCAGTTTGCTTTCATGTAGTCAAGCAGAGCATGTTTTTGAAAATTGTACTTGCAATCTCTGTTTCGGTTTACCGAGAGAGGAAAGGCAGAGGAGTTACAGGCCTTTCATAAGAGCAAAAGAAGTGTTTATTTGCAGGATGTCTTCTCTTGATCCCTAAATGGAAAACAAGGACATTCTCAGCCCTTGCAAAGATGGGTTAAGGGTATGTCCATGTCCTGATTCTGTTGCTGAGGGTATAGACAGTGGCAGCCATGGTCCTCAAGGGCTGGAGGCGTGAGGTTTTCAGCTCCCTCAGAATGTAGCGTAAAGGATCAAGCTTTTGAAGTCTGCTTAGGTTTGGATGGGGAAGAGGGCCTAAATTGTATCTGTATGAATGGGTGCAGACTTTTTACTCTTACCTTTTTACTGTTCTGGGCTACCACCTTATGCTGACTTGAATCTAGACCTGTAAATGTGTCCTGTATGCGTGTGCGATTCCCAAAATACCTGAAAGCCTTGTTGACTTTCAGGAAGCAGTTCTCCAGCCAGCTCTAAAACGTCTTTCTGCTTCCTTCCCGTCCACATCTTTACACCGAAAGTGATGAAACAATATGAGGACTCTTCAAGTGAAGCTTCTAAATTCCAGTAGTTGACATACAACTGACTGGAAAAAATCAGGACTAACTGATTAGAAGGAGTATTTCTGTGGCTGTGTCATGTTGCACCATAGGCTGAGAGAGATCATTTGATCTGACAAGGTAGTTGTTACATACAGTATTTAGCAGAACACAGTAAAGCACAGCAGAGAAATAAAGCTGTTAGGCATGAAATAACTCTTATTTCTTCTAAAACACAGGTCAATTACTGTTTTTATTACAGTTCTAAATAGAGCTGGGTGTTGATAAAAAGCTCTCTGTGAAATGTTTCCTTGTCCACTCAAGTGTACTAGCAATTACATTCCATGAGTCCGCTAGGGTAGATTATTTTAATAAAGATTGTTGGTGGATTCCAGATGTTGTAAAGAAATTACTCTACTTGTAGGACTAAATCTGAGCATTCCAAGTTAATTTTTATGTGTCTCTGTTGCAACTGCAGTTCAGAGCCTTGTAATGGAAGTAGAGCTCATCATATCCTGGAGGAACCATGCCCACGAAAATCAATAACTTGTCCTCCAGTTCCCGTAACTTTTTTTGGTTAATCCTTACACCAAATTAGATTGCAGATATTTTATTTTTTCATTCCACATGCCCGCTGAATGTCCTACTGATCTCTGATCTTGAGCCTAGAATTGCTGGCAGCTCTTCTGTTTGAAATTACAGCTTTTTCTTCCAGATTCAGCACTGCTTTGCAGCAGTTTTTTTGCACAGCCTCCAAGAGTCAGGAGAGAGTTCTGGAAACGTTCCCTGCGGTTTTCTTTTGTTCTTCTCTACCCCTTACCCCTTTTCATTTAAGGAGTTGGTCCCCGATGTGTCACCTACAAATACAGAAACGTTAACAGCAATAATGCAACAGGATTTTGAGCCTTCCTAGTTAAAAAACCCCAAACAAACAAAACAAAAAACCCCCCACCCCCTCAAGAAAACCCTAATGTAAGTGATCTTCGGGATGGAATAGTTGTTCAGACTACTGTAAAAGGTTACGGACTTGTAGAGATGCAGCATACTGATAAAGCTGCTGGAATCTTCATGCAGCTTTGTGGAATGGTAGGTGAGAGAGGAATGCCGTTCTGGAGGGAAGGCATGTGCAGTCCTTCTGGCACGCAGCGTATTTCCTTGGTATAACTATATATCTTTTTATCATCACTGCCCATCTTCTGTGACACTGTACTGATGGGGCTGCTAGCAGCAGGCTATCAGCCCTCTAACCATGTCAGCTAGTCCTGCACTTCAGCAGATGCAGAACAGGTGTCTTGTCATATGTGCTGGTTATTTGAGATGCTGCTGTTATCTGATAACCTGCAGCAGCAGGATGAAATATCTTCCACTTCAACAGTTTTTTCTTCAGTAGAGGTTGTGTTTGCCTGTTGTGAACATGAAGGGTTTTTTTTTTGGTTTTGTTTGTTTTTTTGTTCATTTTTTTGTTTGTTTTTCCAACTCCAGGTGATTCCTCCCAAGGAATGGAAGCCCCGAAAAACCTATGATGACATAGATGACATGGTTATCCCAGCTCCTATTCAGCAGGTGGTTACTGGACAGTCGGGGTTATTCACCCAGTATAATATACAGAAGAAACCTATGACTGTGGGAGAATACCGGCGTCTGGCTAATAGCGAGAAGTATGTTCGTGTTAAGTGATGCGCTTACATTGTGAATGGGGGAGTTGTGCAGAAGGCTTTTCTTTCTAGAAACAAGCTGAAAAGAAAATGCAGCCTTGTTAAATAGGAAGCATTTCTGAGGAAACAGCTTTTTCTTGAAAGCTTACATCCAGAATCTCAAACAAGTTTGTAACTTGGTGGCTTTTGGTGTATCTTAAATCTTTTTCTGGGAGTTGGTATAGAAGGATCTTCAAAGTCAGTATTTGGCTAAGAATCTGCCTGAAAAGGATGGCTTGGGCTTCAAAGAAGAGCTCTCGGTGTATTAATGGTTGTTCTGGAAAATGTGTTCCATTGCTGAGGTAGAAGTACAAGTATCTTGGAGTGCCTGAGCTAATATTAATAACGTGAGTGTCTTTGGAAGTGACTGGGAACTTTGCAGAGCACTTCAGTTAGCTGCGACAAGCCGACTGATTCAAGCTGCAGTTGCATCCTTTTTCCAGAGTCACTTTCCCAGAGCTCTGGAGTACCTTGGGTTTTAACTCAAGCATTACTGACATCATGCAATCAACTTTGAAATATTGCTAATACAGCATATACATGAGTGCTTTACCTGCCTTCAGCTCCCTGTGTAATAACTTCATCTCATACATCCTTAGGATGGGGATCTGGTGCTTCACAGGAGTGCGCATCCTGTTTGTCAGCCTGCACTAAGAGGTTTTGTAGAAAGGTTTAAAAGGCAGTAAATTATATGAATCTGAGTAGAATTAAAAATGGAATGCACCTTCAGTAAACTCCTGAGTGTGCCTACTTTGAAATGCACGCTTCTTTCCAGTCGTTTATCTGTCTGTGATGAGTGTTCCTTAGGACTTCTTGCCTCCTTATCTTTTCCATGTTCTTATCAGGTATTGTACTCCACGCCATCAAGATTTTGAAGATTTGGAGCGCAAGTACTGGAAGAACCTCACATTCGTCTCACCAATTTATGGGGCTGATATCAGTGGCTCACTATATGATGCAGTAAGTGAAATGCTCTTTTATTTATTTTAAATATGGACTGACTTTCATATTGCTCTTTTCTCATTAAGAAACAGTAATTCAGAATTTATTTGATTTAGCAACCTTAAAAGAAGCAAATAATATCTTTATTTTTCCCTCATTACAAAAGTGTGACTAAACTTCCCACCTTCCCCAGAGGCTCAAGATAAGAGAGTCAATGGAAGCTGTGAAAAGCTTAGTTTTACTAGAAAAAAAGTGATTTAAACGAGTTCTTACAAAGTGTTTGGCCAAAAATTGTATATAGCTTGCAGAAAAGGTTGTTAAAGAAAACCGGACTGGTATCATAATGATATGCCCAGATATATTTGATGGTATGCAGGTAAATTAAAAGTAAGCTACTGATCCTGATCTCTTATCGTGCTAGGGGTAGACATTTCTGCTGAAGCACCTTAGAGAGCCAGAAAAAAGCAGCATTTCAAGGAATTGGGTGCTTCATCAAAAATACTTTTTTTGATGCTTAACACAACTAAAATATTTGCATGTGGATTTTTTCTCTGTAGGCAGCTATATTAGGAAACAACGCACCTGTGTGCTAAATTATTTTACAATTCAAATTGTTTAAGCTTTTCCTTGGTGAAATTGCATCCTATGCTTAAAGTAGTTCTGTTGTGGTTTCTTCTGCTGTAAATGATAAAGGTTGCTAATCTTCTTACTCTGTTTAGGCAGCTAATTTAAAGCAGTGCCCTTCCTCTGTAGTTTTCTTTTGAGTGGAAAGTGGCCTTTTTTTTGAGTGTCGTCTGATTGTCTGCAGTATAAACTGCGTATTAAAGTGTCTTTTTATTTCAGTATGGTTTAATATGGAATTAATTGGAATAAACATAAATATCTGAGGCCTTCACAGCCATGGACATCGAAGTTATCCATAGTATTTGGTGCTTTGATGAGAGTATCGCATTCTTGTCCGTGGTACGATCAGGGAAGGTGACATAACCAGGCACAAATACAGGCTTTAGGAGAAGTAGCTTCTGCAATGTACTGAATATACATTGTGTTTCTTTCAAGTTCCTGTAAGCAGAAATGAAATAATTGAATTACCAGTCACACCTAAAGAACGTTTCCTACTGTCCAGTTACTGACATTGCTGCAAGCACTGAGGTGTCAGAGTCATGAAAAAAATTCTCCTCCTGCCCTCCTTTTCATCTCGCTTTTCAGCTGCTTCCTTTCTTCAGCCCTTTCCTCCCTGCCCCCCTGTGGTTTTTTTTTTCAGGTTGATTTAGAAAGTTTCAAGACTGAGCAGCTTGAGTTTCACTGTCTTGCAGTTACTCCAGCGAGCAGCACGAAGCTGGGATTGCTCGCATACCTGTCAGTTACTTGCATGCATATTAAGTACACTGGGGAAAAGGGGTGTGAAGGAAACCGTTTGTTTCCTTTTGGAGATTGTATTACTCTTCAGGCAATCTCAAGGTTAAAAATTTGTACCAGTTTATGTGACTTTCTCTGTTTCACATTGAAGTAGAGAAAACCAACTATCAGATTTACAACTTCCTTTTATTGCTCTTTCTGTTTAAATATTGATAATAACAAAACTGTCTTCCCTATTCTTTATCTGAAGCACTGAGCTGATGTAGAGGCTTCCGCCACTTTGGCTACATTGAAGTCTAGTGTTTCTCATCAGCTGATACATGTTCATCAGGTGAAGAACGTCTGGATGGAATATGTCATTGAGAGAAGTGCATTTTACCCTTAGTTTATCTTATGTTTATTAGTAGAACAGTTACTTAACGGTAGAGTATCATGTAGTACAAGTGCCTCTTCAGAGAACACATTTAGTGAGAAGCTAGTCATCAGTCCCTTTGCCACAAAGCAGTGGTAATGCATCCTTTTCACGGTTATTGATGAACACTAAAAGTAAGCTTCCTGGAAGCAGGTGGAATTCAATTAATGCAGGTAACACTAGGATATCCACATTTTAAGGCATTGAAGGGAAGCTGTGCACTATTATTCTGCTTAGCAAGTCCTGATATGTTCCAGTACAAAACATTTCTTTTGAATTACAGGATGTGGAAGAATGGAATATTGGCAATCTGAACACCCTCTTAGACATGGTGGAACATGAGTGTGGCATTATCATAGAAGGTGTAAACACTCCCTACCTCTACTTTGGGATGTGGAAGACAACATTTGCTTGGCATACAGAGGACATGGATCTCTACAGTATCAACTACTTGCATTTTGGGGAGCCAAAATCCTGGTAAGTGATAGAGTACGAACAGGTAGTGGCTGCGTACCTTTGCCCTCACTTAGAGACTGCTGCAATACCCTTTTCTGCAGATCTACCTAATTCCATCAGGCCTACTTAGTCTCTCACTTCCCCTTTTTTCCCCCTCTCCTACCCTACATTTGAAAGCCAGTTTTACTTTTTTTCATGCTGTCTTGTTCAGAGGCCCAATTCCTGACTTTCTAGAAAAGTAGCAGAATTAGGGAGACTTGTTGACGTCACAAGTAAAAACAGATTTCAGCACTTGGGGCTTTTTGGAAACTAATGCACAGGAGAGCACTCCCACTAATGTGGGAGAGCAAATGGTGATGGGAATGTGTGGATGCTTCAGATGCACTTTAATAGTGACAGACTGTTGTTCTTGCATTGTGCTGTAGGCAGGGAACATCTGTTACTTTAAGATTTCCATTATTTAAATGTGTAAATATGCTTATGACTCTAGGGACAAGGTAGGTCAAAGGGTTACTTTTTCATCGTCAATTCTTAGAATAACGATACGCATTTTTCAACACTGTTGATTGCATAGACTGGTTGGAAATAACTTTCCACAAAAATAATCAATAGATAAGGATGAAATTAAGAAGCTAGGAAATCTGGAATATGTTACCAAGAACTAGTCTGTCTTCTTTTTTTCTCAAGCCTCCTATTTAAAAGTATAACCAGAGAGACTTAGCAACCCAGAAGAGCTTTACTGAAGATCTTGATGTGACTAATAAATATTGACATTTGCGTGCAAATTAGAGCCTAAATGTCACTGTGAAGCTGGTGTCATTTTGCCCTGGCAGTGGCAGACAGGATCCTCCCATGTCTCTGCAATATGAGTCCCCAGTGACACCAAGTATCTCCAGGCTGTTAGTGCCTGTGGGCATATAAAAGCTACCAACAGCAAAGAGGCTGTAATGAATGGATGCAGTGTTCGTTTACAGTCTTGAAAAGGAGTGGAAGGAGGGGCTGAATCTGTAACGTTCAGCTATAGTCTTAATGTAAATTTTAAAAATCTTTCCAACGTGTCAGAAAATCTGTTTCCCCAGCATACCTGATTCTTAGTCTCCCTCTTTCAGGCAGATGCACAAGGATTTCACAGAATCTCTTATGATACCTCTGTTAAACAAGCCTGATCTCAAGAAACATATCTCTGGATTAGGAATGAAATGTGACACGCTCTCATTTTAGATGCTGTTGATTTTTTTCCTTCATCTTCAGCAGCAGTTCATCAAAACCGGTTTTATTCGGTCCCCATCTCCAGTAGGTGGTGCCACCAGCACACGAGAAGCACGCGCTCTCCTTTGCCCATACGGCGCGGTGACCGCCAGCAAAGCCGGTGTCTTCTCTGGCGTGGCGGTTTCAGCATGTCAGCACGCAAGAGTTGGCTGCTCTAAGAGTTGTACGAGCAACTGACCTGAGGTTTGCGTTAGGGTCATGCGATCATGGCTGTCTCTGACTGCTCCTTTCCTGCCTGTGTGTTAATCAGTTCTGCCTCATGTGTCTTCTGCTTGCTTTTTGTTCCGAGCCCAGAATAGAGGGTTATCTACTTCAAAAAGTAGAAATAAGAACAGATTACCTTGAAAAGAGAAGCTGGTTACAGTGTGACAATAATGGCTGTTCCACAAACTCTCACATTGTGAGCAAAAGGTAGAGAACAAATGTGAAATGAAGTATACACGAAGTATTTGTAGCCCAGCCTAAACTGTTTTTGTTCTTGCATGCATCTTAGGAGCTTTATGCTGTTGTTTGGTTGTCTTTTTTTTTTTTTTGGTTGGGGTTTTTTTTTAGTTTGGTTTTTTTTTTTTGAGTATTGTAGATAGAGTACGTGGATATCCACATATGGTGTATATCATAAGGATGATAAACTCATTGCATGAAGCTCTTGCCTCATCTTTACTAAACAGTGGGTTTTCCTTATGTCCTTATGTTTGCTGTTGTTTCTGTGGCAAATACGGATTGTATAGTAGAGAAACAAACAAAACAAACCTCCAAACAGTAAAACCCGAAACACATTTGTGTCGCATGTTTGTGTGGAGAGGTTAAGAATCAGAAAGAAGTGGAAATTGTAGATGGAAAACTGTATCTGGCAAATACCGGATCTTAAAAGTTCTTGGTAGCTTTTATTTCTGTCTGATCTTCTGAGGATTTTGGGGAGATGCTGGGGAACACCTCATATTCCCTTAAGAGGGATTTCAGTTGTTGAAGAGTTCAGTCGCTACTGCTTATAATTGGAATAGAGAAGAGAAATCCTAAAATCTTCTTGTAAAGGAGCTTAGGTGTTGCTGGGTAAAAATCAAAGCAGGAACATGCACTGCACCTCATGAGTTTTCAGTGGTTTTTCTTTTTTTTTTTTTTTAAAGGTACTTTTACCCCACTTAAAGAGGAGGGGAAGATTTTTATCCAGCCATTCTGTGTTTGTATAGTTCTTTTATAGTAACTAGTTCTATAAACCTTACATGGCTGGAGGAAAATGAGAATTTTGAGGACAGAGACCATGTTTTGGGCAAAACGTTTTCCCATTCAACTGAGTTTTCTTATATAGATGACAGTGTGTAACACAAAACTCGATGTGTTGTGACAGGATGCCACTGCTGGTTTGGCAGGCCTCTCTGCTGTTCCCTTAAGCATAAGGCAAGAGTCTGCCACTTGCCCAAGTAATTTCTTCCTTGTTCTTCACTATGACAGCTTCTGTTAATGAGTTCTCAAGCCCTTCTGTGAACAAGCATTGGCTTCTGAGGAGTAAATCCGAATAACCCTTTGAGCAGACCTGGAATTTTCCAGGTACCTGAGCAATCGCCCATTTTCTGGTTGTGATTGCAGTCATCCCAGAGCTCAGTTGGGGGAGCTCTTGGGCTTCAGTGATGAAATTCCAGTGGTGCAGCCTGGCTTTGCTCAAAGATGGCTAAAATGTTAGTTCTGTTTTTCTGGCACCACCTCTGTGGAAATTTCCCAGCTTCCTTCATCCTTTTTATAGACTCTTTGACTCTGACAGTGATCATCTTAGAAGCACCTCGGGGAATAGCAGGAGTGTGGAGAGTTACGAAGTCTACCAGTTTGGGGTTGAGCTCTAAAATAAGAGGCAGAGTTATTGTTTGGCTGTCAGAGATATTTATATAGTGAAACCAAGGACTCTGTATATTGGTAGTATTCTGCTTCAAAATTGTCTGTTAAAAACCGTAACTCTTTCTTCATGTCTCTCATAAATTATCTTAGGCTACTTTAATCCAGGCTGTGCAACGAAAGCCCTGCTTTGCAGGGTAGCGCGTAGGAGTGGTGAGAAGCCACCAGCTCTGTTTCCTTGTGACGGCAAGGTGTGAAAGGAATCGGGCCGATTGAGGTTGCCTCCCAGACCTCATTCAAGTGGGTTCTATAAGACATCTCTGTTTATTTGCTGTGGAAGGGGTGAAGCACCTTCTCAGGGAAGTCTGGATGATATGTTCAGACCATGAGAAGCCACCTCAGTAGACAAAGATAAGCTGAGAATCTGTCTCATGGGTCAGGGAGGATAGTTACTGAAGTATGATTTCGTACGTGTCTTTCATTTCTGTCTTTGGAATTTTGGGTTATACCTCTTACAAAACAGGTGCTTTGGGGACCGTTGGAATTACAGTTAAAATAAATGTCTGTGGCTCAACAACTGAAGATGGCTTCTTTGTGCAACCTAATGAGCATCTGCTTGGTCATACAACTCCTTGATTAATGTGTGTCTCTGTCACTGCAGAGAAGTCCTGCTGCCAGCACGTTCTGGTACTGTTTCCACAAGCAGAGTAGAACAGGCTGCAGCAATGTGAGTTGTCTACACAGAGTTGTGTCGCTGGGGATGCAGGTTAAAAAACTGTTCAGCGCTAAGTGAAGTACTTGAGCAGTAAAGGGTCATCCAGTGATGAGGGAGAGGAAAGGGGGTAATGGAAGACAGCTTTTTTTCTGCTTCCAGTCTCGTTAGATTTATCCATGCCTGTAGATTGCAATGCATTTATTTCTTAAATTCTGTTTTGTTGTACCAAGAAGAATGAGCACTGTTACATGTCTTTAGCCATAATGGTTGCTGCTGCAAAGATACCCGTATTGCCCCTTTCGGGTTATACTTGCCTCGTATCGAAGATGATAATCTTTTCTGATGCGCTGTTTCTCAGGCGTATGCATCTGGTCTACATTGTAGTCACACTGTTGTTGTTTTTAACTGGAAAATCAGTCTGACAGGCTGAAGAGGTAGCATGGAAGGTGTGGGCACTTTCCATCAAACATATCAGGAATTGGGAGCTGTTGTGTAACTTCACGTTAAGCTTCTCAGGCAGGGAGCTGCCAGATTGAGTCTCTTGCTTGCTTGTTTCTCAAATTACAATAAAATGTCCCTTTCCCATTAGTAGTTTAATTACAACCTTTTCATAGTCTGTCTTCAGTTTTTTTCAAAAGTTTGAATGTATTTCATTTGCAGCCCTATATTAAACCTCTTGTGGTAGGAGTTTTTACTGTATCAATTATACATATTATGTATAATTACCTTATACATTCATATGCTGAGATCTAAAATAGAGCATATTGTCAAACGATGCTAACAGAAGACTGATTTTTATAATGACAGAAGCAACAAAACTGAATGCCAAGCCTCATACTTCATGGTTATTATGGCATTTTATTGAGGAACGTATGCATCTCAGCCCTTGCAATTTCAAAAGCGTATTTTTAAACACTGCGATACTCCACCATCGCTTTGTTTCTTCTCTCTAAAAATGTGCAAGACCCACCTTGAGGGCTTCCTGTGGTACGGAAGTGCCGAAGGAAACTTTAAATCTCAATAATGTGAATTTGATGGATACGCTTTGGAGGTGTAATGTCTCTATCTTGTTTTGTCAACACTGTAGCACCTGACTGGGTAATAAGGTTATTTTTCTCAGATATTTTGTGACTTATCTTGCTGTATAGTAACAATATTTAATATACCTTCTGTAAGTACTAATGGGATGTTACACTGTATTCTTTCTCTCAGAAACTGCAGGTGTTGAACCAGAGTGACACTGAGGATGGTAATTGATTTTTATAAAATGTCCCTGTTTCCTTATCATGTTGGATGTTTAATCCCCTTTAATTAAAATAGGGAGCCAGCTTTAGCTTTTAAGTTATATGGTCTCCTCTCCAAAACATTCCCTTGCTGAAAGTGGATCATGCCTAATCTGTTTGACTTTGATATCACAGAGTACACTTTATGCCAGAACAGCAGTTTATGTGGAATTAAGGACAAATTACCAAAGGAACTTTAAAATAATATGAGTCATTGAAAGCACTGGTCACAGATACAATTACATTTTAAAAAACACTTCTGGAATTCTGTCTTGTAAAAGTATTAAGATTGCTTACTTGAAAGTAGAGTTACCTGAAAACTTTGTTGGTTAAAGTATTTTAGAATTTCTGCTTTCTTTCCTCTGGGTGTCTAGCGAGGTTCCCTGTGTAGGGTAAGTCTGTCTGTAGGAATTGAGAGAAAAAAGTCCATGGGAGGACTTGCTTGTAACATCTACAGTTTAATACATTTGCAGTATCTGTAACTGATGCCACCATCAATAGGGAAACCTTACATTTTCTAACAGTGATATGATGGGGAGATTTAAAGCAAGACATGATTGTTCCCCTGGGAGAGGTTTGTGAAAGGAGCCCTCTTTATTCTCAGCTAAAAGCATATACTAAAGCAGCTGCAGATACGAAGTGCTGAGGATCTCACTGCTGATTTTATTTTTCATTGTTGTCTTAGGGGGTATTGCAGCTGTCTTAGTCAGAACTGCTGTCCTGTTCTCCCCCCACGACAGAAAATGTTAATCCCTGGAAAACTATCATGGGGAAAGAAAATGACCTAATACGGTCATGGAGCTGAACTCTTCCAGCTTCTCTCCTTCATCGTTTTCAGTGCAGGATGCTGGGTCCTTATCCCCATTTCCCCGTGTGGTATTCTGCACCATCCCTCTACTTTAACACGCTCTCACATATGTTGCAGTTTGTTGCAAGCTTGATGTAATCTCATTTAAAGCAGCTGGGTTTAATGTTTGATACTGAGTTGTATGGCAGCAGGGGGGAAGGGCACTTGTCCCTTGCATCATTTATTGCCTTCTAACTATTACGTTCCCTTAGGGGGCCATTGCACAAGGCGGTTGAATTGCTGAATTGATCAGATGTGATTATAAGTCTTGATTATTGGGATCTCGGTAACCCTTGCACCCTGGAGATCCTGTGGGTTTCTTAAAGCCAGGTTAGCTGGAATCTCATATGCATTTTGCCCTTGAGGGAACTGAGGACTCTGAATTTGTTACACTATGGCTTCCTATTTTGCTCCATACAGAGAATATTTTTTCCCTGAGTTTTACTTTTCCTATTTCTTGGTGTTAGGGAATTCAGAAGAAGATTCTGCAGCCTTTGCTCCCTTGATCCCCAAGGTCTGCATCAGCCTTCCATGCGAAGTGTGTGGGGTTGCCTTGCTCTTAAATGTGTGCACACATTTGCAGTTTGTGTGTTCCACTCCTGACAGTAGAGATTTATAGGCTTGTTGGGGTGGAGCGGGGGGAGAAAGGAGGGGCAGGGGAAGGCCATTTGGCCGTGATGGGCTCCTTGCAGCTCACAAATTTCCTTCCTGCCTCTGCTATCCCATGTAATCTGTTTTACAGCTCTGCAGTTTTGGATGGAGAAAGAGTAGAATTTATGGTGATGGTTGATTTATAGATTAACTGCAACACCATTTGCTCTCAGGCAGATTTGGCAAAGCAAGACCCTTTTCTGTTGATAAAAGGGACAGAGGAAGGAACAGTGATATTCATTAAAAGAAATAAAAGGAAAGTGAGATAAAGTATGGCCAGGCAGAACAGCTTTTCACTCTCCTACCTCTTCCAAAACTGTTAGGTGAAAGCTGCTTTGGAACAGGCTTTCTGCATTGAGAATCTGTGTGCATGTTGATTTGCTCCGAGATTCATGAAAGGAGTGATATATTGAGATGCAGAGTTGCATCCCCCTGTAATTCACTGATAAATGAGAGCAGTGCAGCAGTGAGTTATTAATACAGCCTTTCAAGCTTCATATACCGCAGTCATTAGTTAATCAATACAAACCACCCTGTACTACTAATATGCAAACAAGCCTTCCTCCAGGCTCCCCTCAGGTCTGAGGGGTACTGTTTGTCCTGGAGGTGGTGCTGTGGGTGAAGGATGATGTAAATCTCATGAGAAAGGGAATGATGCTAGCTGATAGTCTGCTTTAAAAATCCAAGGGATCGACATATTGTATAGAGACTGTGTCTTGGGCAACTGGAGTGGTTTTAATGTGGTTAAGTCATCAAACCAAACTATATGGAGAGTTATGAGCTCTGACTTGTGTTATGTGGATTATCTTCCCAATCAGGTGCCTGCAACTGGAATAGTGGAGATTTTTCTTTTTAATAGACTTAGATTTTTGTTGTGTTTTATTATGCCGTTGTAGAGAGATTATTAAAAGATAATTTTTGCAATGCAGAGGAGGCACGATATTCTGGGGAGGTAGGACTCACGTGTTGCCTTTCTTCATTCACCCTCATCTAACTTCGAGAGAAAATGCCATGAAGATCAAGCCAGACTCTTGGACTGATGGGATCAACTACAGAACTTGTCCGAGGAGGGACTGTTGCTCTGTAAGAGAACAGATGAAATGAACCCAGCCAGCCAGCTGGCTGCCCATACCCATTCAGTCTCCTTCCTCCTTTCACTCAGCTCTGTTCTGTATGTGTATTTCCCCCTCCAAAGTCCTCTTCTCTTTCTGTTTCTTATTCTTGTCTAAATCCACTGCAGAAGACATGGGATTAGTACATACTTTGCTGCCATTTTAGTTTTCAGTCTGTGCATTTTATGTCCATCTTTACTGGGCCTGTTTAGTTAGTTTGTTGAAATTATAAACTCTTAGAGGTTGGGGTTCATCTGTGAGTAGTTGTACCTAACCTAGCAAAGTGGAGATCCTTCCGATCTATGGTTCGTCTCTGCACCTTTCCAGAATGATCTTGGAAGATGGTAATGCTGATCTGTGATCACATCCTCATTTTTACAGCGGTGTCTTCAAGTGGGCTCCTACTCCACTGACACAGTGTTTAATGCGTGTACTGCTGCCAGCACTAATAATTCATCACAGCTCAGTAGTCCCAGTCTGGATTGAGAGAAGCGTGTCTTTGATCCAAGAAGGCTCTTGCTGCAACTCATTCTTGCGTTTTGAAAGTGTCTGCTCAAAGCTCAGGCCTGATTTGAAATGAAGATCTATGGAAGTCTGACAGGATCACAGATCGGTTATAATAACTGAGGCTTTTGAACAGTGCACTCTGCCACTGAGACAACATGGGAGGGAGATGTGCTTCCATGCTTCATATAACTCTTTCAGTCTGATCTGACTTGGGCCCTGTGGGAGAATGAGCTTGCAAATTCTGGCTTGGCATGGTGCTGAAAGCAGGGGTTGGAAAGACCAGAAGGAACCAACGGTGGTACTGCAGAGCTTTGTCTTTATTCACATTTTGTTAACGCATTGGCAGAAATCAGCGGGGATTTTTTCTTTACTCAGCAGAGAAAATTGACGTTGGGTGATGCCAAGTGCAATACAAGTGTAGTTTAAAATAACAGAAGCCTATAGTAATGACAATACTTAAATAGCACTCTGCCTCGTCTGAGTGCTGTGCAATTGTTAACTAGTTAATGTTCTAAGTAATATATATGCTGGGTTTCTATCCACTTCATTTGTAACTGGCCAATCAACATGACAAAGGGGATCAAGTAGAAGAAATAAAGGAAACTTTACAAACTGTGTTACTGATCTTTATCAAATCTTGGCTATTAACACTTCTAGCTTTGATGCTGACAAGAGCATAGGCGCTAACTTCAAAGTAGTAACTGTAGTTTGAAACAATGCAGCGTGATGGATGAGAAGCATTAAACCTTTGGAATAGTTTTTTTTCCTCAAAAAAGAAAAGTGTGTGTGCGTAGAGGCACTGCACCTCTAGCACAAGAGGTTTCCTAATCCAAAAATACCTTTCATTACTAGTGAGCAGATTTCTTTTGTTCTGCTGTAGGCAATTATCCGTATTTTTTTTCCAAAAGCAGTGAGCAGGAGCGTACGTGTGCCTGTGCCCAGTAAAGGAGGCAGCTCTCACAGGCCAGTTGGTACAAGATAGGAACATCTGTGATCTCCCCTGGTTACCTTTGCAATGAGGTATTTTTTTAGAATATAAGATCTTTGAAGCATAATCATCACTTTTTTTTATATTTGTACAGTATCCACTACAAAAAGCAACAGTAATTAATCATCACTTTTTTTTATGTACAGTATCCACTACAAAAAGCAACCAGTAATTAATAATCTGATTGCCAGGTTTGGGAAATAAATCTGAGTTGAACAGGTTTTTCAAAACAAATAACGGAGAATGGCAAGGGGATGAACATTGTAGTCATTCATCTCTGTTGAATTGTATACTAATTATCTTCTTGGCCAAACTGAATGAATAAATGATTTCATAATGTTTTTCCCAAAACACCTTTTCTTAGTAAAATACCCCCTTCATACTGCTCATTCACTGCATGCAGAAGCAGACTATGGGTTTATTTGGTATGTGTGGAAGGAGAGTTGTTCCAATGTGATTTGTAATTTTGTGCTTTGTGCCTGGCGTTTGTTGCTATGAAGCTAACTGGACTGGTACATTGATAGTCTTTCCAAGAGCAGATGGTTGTTCATATTAAACTCTCTGTTTTAAAATAGTATTTAAAAATTGCATTTGAGTTCTGGAAAATTCTCCTTTTTGTATTCATTGAGTTTTGGGTTTGTGAAACACTGTGAAAGTAGCCAGTTGCTCAGTTGTTTGTGCAAATGTTGTAGTTACAAGTTCGGGTGTACCCCTTGAAAATTCATATTGCTTTAAAATCAGAATTTTCAAAAGCTGCTGTCTAATGTCACTTCTTGAAACTAATGTCTCTTTAACACTATTTCTAGCTCATGGCAACTTTAAGGGTTAAAGAGTCTTTTAGCAGTATGTGATTGGCACAAGTTAGATTTGACTCTCATCTTCCAGTGGTCAACCCATAAGGATTTGATCCCAGCTCCAGAGTGACCCGAGATATTCTGCCCATCCTTATTGGAAAACAAATGGACAGTTTGCAATTGCACAAACTTGAGTTTCTTAAGGGAAGGAGGAAGTTTCTCATCATGCTTACTATTCTGTTAGCAGCAAAATTGCTTGCCATTTCTTCATATTGTGCTTGGCAATGGGGTTGATAATTAGGCAGCTAGGAGCTTGGAAAAGAGATCTTATCGAGTGACATTGGCCCTGTGGTGTAAGTGCTGAGAATGCTTACTGTTACCCAGGCCCTTTCTGAGCAGGTTTTGTCCTGATTTTCTTCCTGTGCTGGTTCCCAAAGGACTGTATTTGAGCAGCTGTCTGCAGAGCTCATTTTTCTCCGAGCTTTAGAAGACAGGTTGATTTGGTGTGTTTGTGTGGTTGTAATCTTGTTCTGTCATTACCTATTTACTCCTTATTATGGCTCTTTGAGCAGATACTCCCCAGCCTCTGTGTTTATCTTTTTCCCTATGTGTATTTCAATGAAAATGTCATTATTTGAAATCATTGACACTGCTGGTTAAAGATACTGAATTCCATCATCTATTGTCCTGTAAAATGATCCATTAAAGATAAAACTGCAGACATTCGATAAAGGTTTTTTCCTAGGAACAAGGAGCTCTGTGATCTGTGTGTGATCTTATCTCCAGAGCACGTGTTTGCATTCTTGATGTAAAGGAGCCACAAAAGAAGGGGACAGATGAGGGAGGCCGGAGGTTTTCCTTTCCACACGGTGATCTTGAGAAGGGAAACTGGATACTTAGAGCAAATTCACTGTGGGGTAACCTCAGGTATTGGTGAGGAGAAGGAGAAAGGGAGTTGATTTCTGTCTTTTAACAGACTGGGGGGGAGATTAAACATGGAGGAAAGTAAAGGTGACAATGAAAAGGAGGGAGATGACAGCGCTATCGACGAAGGAACAATCCATTCTTCTTGTTGAAATGCCTTTTTTTTCATGCAGGCTGCAGAACAGTTTAAAAATAGTGTGGAAAAAGTTCAGTTGCTCTGAACTTTACTTTGACACTGCTAGGAGATGTAGTATTATAAATACTTTACCTTGAGGAAAAATTAGGCCTTCGAAGCAGGATATGAACTTTGCAAACGAGGGACTACCCTGTAGGTAGTGGTGGTTCTTAATGGCTTCTATTGGGTGATAAATATTCTTGATAGACTAAGGGGTTTTCTTTGGAGGCATTGCTGCTGTCATGGGAGTTAAAGATGTTGAAGGTCAGGGTTCAGATTATGCATTTATGGACACACTTTGTCTTATAGAGATTGAAATAATAGCTTTTTATTCTGCCTGTCATGACTGAGAGTAGGTTGGCATTTGAATCTTCAAAGGGTCAGTATTCTTGGCACAACTAAATCTGCTTTGAAGACAGATAACTAACCCCCAGCTTGACACATGGTCCTAGGCATTTTAAATGTGCTGTTCCCTTTTTGTTTCTGTTCCTTATTTCAGTAATTATAGTGTGTTAAACTGTGTGGGGCCTGTTTGGCCAGACCTTGTGCAGACACTGTGAAATTAACTTTCTTACCTTCTCACGTGAATCGGACTGAAGTGACATTTCCAAAGCCTTGTGGTTGAACCTCCTCCTGCCCATGGTGCCCAATCTCTAGTAGAGAGTGGGTGCATGAGATTTAGTAATCTAATCGCTGCCTAATTGCTCTGTGTTGGTGCAAGGAGAGGCTGACATGTAATGAGGTGGGGAGGCAAGGTGGTGTAACTATCAAAAACTCTTGTGTATGTGTGACAACTGTAGAAAGAAAAGGTCTTGGAAGCTTTGGGGGGAGTTTGAACTAAGGGACAGGATGGTCTGGTCCTCTGCCAAAGCTAGTGGTAGCTTCAGGTGAGAACAGTTCTTCTTAAACGGAGAGAAACCAGTGGAGGATTGCCTTTGTTATAGTTAAAGTTTTTAATAGCTTTCAGTGGCCAAGGAGAAGACAAAATTGAATTGCATGCCCTTTGAAGAAGCAGCGGTGAGAACAGAATCTGAGCTAGACTGGAAAGTCCCTGAAGAGCACCTGATGCTGGAAACTGTTGCTGCTGTAGTGAATTCCCCGTTATGTCATCTCTTAATGGCTTCTAAACTGGTCCTTGTATCCCAGGATGGTCTGTCTGCTCTTTTTTACTGACACACTCATTTAATTCTTAACTCACAAGACATTTGCTTATTTATTTTCATTGTTTCTGGTAATAATTCTAAACCATTAGAGGGGAAAATTGTATTCAAAAATGCTGTTTCACACTTTATTTGTTTGATGATTTAGAGCGATAGAAAATAGCACATTTGCTGGCTTTTATAGTCTGATAATTATCCGCATCCATCAAGCCATTCCAGGGGAATAAACAAAACACCAAGAAAATTACACTATTAATGACATCCTTTTTGGCAAGTAGGAAGGATCTTTCTTTTGTGTTAAGGATAAAAAGGGGACTGTCCAGTTAAACTTATGGTAACAAAAGGAAACTACCACTGTAGGGAAATGATTATCTAACACATCTGTTGCTTTGGGGCAAATGCCTTCTGGACCCGTGACCCTGATGTCTGGTAATTACAGTCAGAATCAGTTTTGAAGGATACTCAAGAACTCAGAAAATTACATGGAAGTAGAGATCAGAAATGCTGGAATTAGGTTTCGTGAAAAAAGTTTGGAAGCTGAAAGTCTTTCGGGTAGAACAATAAGTTCCCTATTTGTAGAAGTGATACTTAATCCATTTCAGGGACCTGCTTTTGTTTTGGTAGAAAGAGTAGAAAAAGGTAATTTAAAAGGATCAGTATATTACTTTCAGATTGTTGACTTCGGAGTAAGATGACATTTGAGTCATACAGCTATAACTTTTTTTATCTCAAGTTTTTTTTTTCCTTGTTCTGTAAATCTTGTGTTCCCTGGCAAAGCAGCAAGACATTATTCATGCTGTAATCCTACAAATTGCTGAGTGTCAGGTTTTCAAGTTAAGCTTGGCCCTTTGTCTTGGTCAACCACTGCAAGGCTGACCCTTGGAAGTACAGACTGAAGGCATTCGTCCCTCTGTTTGTTTTCAAGCCCAGTTTCTTGGAAGTTTGATATGTCTTAAAACAGTTGCTGGTTTAGCACTATTTATGTAACTTCGCTTTTATTGGGGAACCAGGTTGAACCAGAAGGTACAGATTCTGCACTTGAAGCAGTGGCTCAAGGTCAGCTTTTTTGGCGCTGTTGTGTTTTCTGTCGGCTGTTGCAGATGTTTTCTCTGAAGCAGAAGTAGTCTATAAAAGGACAGTTCTTAAGCAGGGCTGTTAAAATATTTATGTTGCCACCACCACTTCCCTTTAGTTTAGGTTGTTTGGGGCAATGGAAAATCCTTGCGCCATCTTTGCTGTGGTTAAAAGGAAGTGTCTGCTCAAGGCTGGATCAAAGTTAGTCCTGCTCTACTCCTAATTCAGTTTTCACCAGGCAGAGGGATGTCATGAAACTGCTTCTGTCAACAGGGGTGAAGCATCAGACAGTTCTCAGTCTGATAGTCTTGACACAGCCCAATTCAAAATCTTTCATGGATACCGTAGTCCATTTTCGCCAATTGATATCAAAGTGGTGTTTTGCTTGTTCTGAGGTTTTTTCTTCTCTTCCCTTGTCTTTGTGGAATGCATTTGTGCTATGATCTGAATGGGACAGAGAAGGGAAGCAGCTTTACATGCATTTTGATTTTTTTTTTTTTTTTCTTCTCCATTTTTTAAGATTTTGGTAGGGTGGGTTTTGGTTTTGGTATTTTTCCAGAGGAAACCTACTACATTGAGTATTTGGGCTGGGGTACTAAAGGAAAAAGAACCGTGCTGTTTGATGAAAGAAGTATTCATAGTGATGCATATAGGAAAGGAAATTATTGGGTACGCTTTACCATACATAATCTTGTCAGTTGTCTCTGGAATTAAAGATATTTTGCTGTCAATCTGAGCCCCGCGCTTTCCATTCCTTTTTTTTTTTTTTTTTTTTTTTCTTCTCCATTTTTTAAGATTTTGGTAGGGTGGGTTTTGGTTTTGGTATTTTTCCAGAGGAAACCTACTACATTGAGTATTTGGGCTGGGGTACTAAAGGAAAAAGAACCGTGCTGTTTGATGAAAGAAGTATTCATAGTGATGCATATAGGAAAGGAAATTATTGGGTACGCTTTACCATACATAATCTTGTCAGTTGTCTCTGGAATTAAAGATATTTTGCTGTCAATCTGAGCCCCAGCCTGTGGGTGCAAGAGGGATGGTAACAAATCGTACTGAATGACAGTATTTTGTCAGGTCCCTCAGTCAAGGATTTTTGTCCCCAACAAGTCCCTGGCCATATTTCATAGTGAAAGCAGGAGGATGGTACCATAAGGTCGTACACAAAAGCCAGCCCTTCGTGGATGTTTATATGCTCAATAACAGTACTCCTTTGATTGCAGCAATTTCTAATCTTCCCATGTCGCCTCCATTGTTATTCTACCTTGTAATCAATCATTTTATGTCTAGATTGAGCTAGCTAGCTCAATCTGTGCAATACTTGCAGAAGCCTTCTGTTTCTGTTACTGGTTTTAAATAACAGCCCAAATTCTTTCTTTATTGCCTATCTTTGTGTAAATCAGTCAGATTTGGGAGTGTAACTTAAAGCAGAATTTGACCTGCTTTTAATTCTCTTCTGCGGTTAATTTTGTGAATTCCTAAGAATAAATGTATAAGGATGTATAAGTTCTGCTTCCTAAAAGACTGGCCCGAACAAAAAAGTTAATTTCTAAAATTGGAGTTGGCTATTACCAAGAGGCTGTTCTGTGGTAGGGTATTCTGATTTGTATATTGTTACATATAGTTCTTTTTTATAAGCTGGAAATTCCTCCTCTCTTGCTGGTTTCTATCCAAGCAAGTCCTTTTTCTTTGTCTCTCCATGGACTGTTCTCTAAAGCTCAGCTTGGCTTTTTGCAGTCTGCAGTTTCCGATAACACAATAACCATGTTCCAATGTATTAAACTTTTAACATCCTCAAGATTCAATTAATCTTATCTTTACAACTCCCAATTACAGGCACTAATTAAGTGAAGGTTGCATTGTAGACTGGGGATATTACATTAATCATGGGCAGCCTTGTAACCATAAATTAGTTCTTTCCCAATCCTTCAGCATTTTTCCCAGAAGGAATGGAATGTCTCATTTCCCTGTTTTAAGGGACATTAATCCCACAAAGGAGCTTTGGATCGGGATTAGTTTTATCACATTTATGTAAGTGATGAATGGTCTTTGTAAAATGAAAGCTACTAGCTTTGTCCCAGACAAATGAATTGTTTGATAATTATGCAATTTAAGGCACTGTCAAACTTTGGTCAGAGGGTGTTTGGAGCCTATTGCTATATTTATTATTTTACAAGATTAGGTGCTACATAGTGTTTTCCCTTAGATTTTTTTTTTAAGCCATCAGTTTAAATCGGCTTAATGTCTAAATCTTGAAGCATCCTGTGTATGATTTCTGTCCTTTGTTATCCTTTCTAACCTGCCAGACCACAACAGGTAAATTTTGGTTTGGTACAAAAGCAATACGGGATATGACTTCTGTCTGTTTCTCCTTACATTGTAGATAAACTTTAGACTTGAAAATTGAGAAGCTGAGCAAGGGGACTGGCTGAAAGTCCTCTAAAATCAGGTGTATTTTGAGAGATCCTATCATAAGTAGAGCAATACTGTTTACCTGTTGTTGAGATCGTGCAGTTGCCTGCTACAATATCCTGTTTTCAGCTTGTTATAATGAGACATGATGGTTTTGACATCTTTATTGGAAATAACAAAAATAATGCATTTTTTATTACTCACATTGAACAAAACTTATAGCTGGTAATAAATGTCATTCTCACAAATGTAAATTTTCAGAAGTCTCTTTTACAAAAAATGGTATGAGAGCCACATTTAATTTGGTGCAGTATGTAAACAATAATTTACAAAATTCCATTGGCATTATTATGTGTGTCATCATGTTAAACATGTCTAAGTGTATCATGGTATTTAGTTACCTCGTTATAACCCGAACCCATAATATCTTTGTTGCCTGATTTTTTGCTTCTGTGAATACTGAGGTAGTATGGCTTCAAAGCAGTAAGGTAACTAACAACTTTTGGGGAAGAAAACCAACCATTTGAAACTTTCCTGATTTTTTTAAAATAAACATCACACACAGCACTGTTTCTGCAACTATTAGTAGCTTTTTTGCAATTTTTTCCAAGTTGTTTCTAATGACTGCATTGCATTAAAGCACACTGAAGTGTCCAAATTGCCTGTAAAAAACCAGAAATTTCTTGTTCTTAACTTTCTGAAGCGGACTGAGCACGTATGCAGCAGTCATCAGTGGTTGCACACACAAATGAGCTCAGTGGAAGGCTTCTGAATGGTAGAAATGAACGGTCTTCGTTTTTTCTATAACCTAGCGTATTATCTCTTCACGTGGCAAAACTGGTTTAGAAGTAGGACTGTTGCTGTTTTCCAATGATCACAGCAGAATATCGCAATTAGGCTTGTGTGTGACTTTAGGCAGTTGATTGTTTTTCCAGAACTATGTCCAATACTTTGCACTTGTGGAAGAAAAACCCATTTCAGTCAAATTCTTTTGCACTCTTTTTACCCCTAATCATACAAAACTGTCTTTAAAAAGTGTAGGAGTTGTTCCGTATACCCTTTGAATAAAACAAAAAAGGTTTGCACGGAGTTTTCTTTGGAAAAATTTATCTTCATTTGCTGTAGATATGCCAATGTACACAGACCCTCCTTCACACCTTCTCAGCCCATCCAAAATTTCTTGCGTGTTAATCTTTAGCACAGCCTCATGGTTTTATTTTGCAGATATCTTTCCAGTGGAAAACGTACCTGCTGTTCCCTGTGCTGATTTATTTCTGTTTTTTCCAGTGCTGTATCATCACTTTGCCTTCTTCGTTCTCCTTCTACCTTGTGAAGTCCTGTGATGCTGTTTAAAAAAAAAAGCAGGAAAATAGCACACATCATATAACATGTCTAAGGGCTTTTATTAAAATACTGGCTTTCTTCCATGTATTATAATTATGTGTTACTGATACCTTCCAGACTTCTAAAATTTTGATTTTATTTCCAGACATTAATTGTAGGCGTGGTATGCTAAAAGTTATGACCACATTTGTTTCTAGCCTTTTTCTTTCACTGTTTTCGGGTTATAGTGTGATTTTAATTTTTTTTCTTTTGTGTTAACTTTCTCCTAGGTATGCCATACCTCCAGAACATGGCAAGAGATTGGAACGCCTGGCGAAAGGTAAGCTTTGCTTCCTTCTGTGTTTGGAAAAACACATGGGTGTGTTCTCAGTGAAAACTGAAACATCCCAGGGGAGAATCCTACCCTTGATTTTTAAACGGATTGATAAAGAATTGACATTGAACTGGCTGTTACAGTTTATTCTTGCAAGAGCTGCTTGTTGAACCTGCTGCATTGGTATAATAGCTTCAGAGTCAGAAAACTTGTCAGTGAATTTTCCTACTAGTGCAACTGTTTTCTCAAAGCCTCGGTCTTCTGACACACCGTGACCCTAACTAAAATTGATAGGAAAAAACCTTGAATTTTGAGGCATTGAGACCAAATGCTTCCATGTCTGGGAAACGGGTCTAATAAGAGACCCATCATTCATCCCTGCGTGTAATATGAGGTTTGTCACAGTGAGGTGAGAACTGTTGCTCCAGTTGTGTGGAGTGCAGACTGGGGGGACTTCTGATACCCCCATACACACGTCCTGCAGGGAAAAAGGGTGGTAGGAACTATTCTTTCTTCCTACACTATCAATGTTACATATACAGTATTAGTATTGATTACTTTCAGTCAAGTAGGAAAGCGCTTACAAATTCAGCAACAGCATTCATGGAGAATAGCTAGTGGGGTTCTCAGTTCAGTCTATAATGATACACACTGTATTTGGTCGCTTTCTTTTTATTCTAGCCTCATCCTCCTTTATCTTTTCAGTACAATAGAGGCCATCTTTAAAAAAAGAAAAAGGGGGTGGGGAAAATAAAGAGCAGGGCTAGCTCGAGCTGTGATAAACTTCTACCTCGTGCCAGGCTGTCTGTAAATTTTTGGCCTTACAAAGCACCAGCCTCAGCTGCTGAAAACCTTGGGTATGAGTTCTTGCCTGACTACCTGCCAAGGTCGTCCAGTAAGCAGCCGCCCGCCCCCACCACGAGCAGCAAGTGCAGACTTCAGCGTCCTGTCCTTGGCATTTCTGCTGATTTCCAGTTGGTAATGCTGGAAGCTTCAGGGAAGATGTCTGACTGCAGTATATATTTTTTAATTTGTTGATATTGTGTTTGGTTTTTGTTGCTATTTTCGTTCACTTGCAAATGTTCTAAACACTGCCCAGCTAAAAAAAGCTCCTGTCCCAGAATAATTAACTCAAAATCCACATGTTTCATCTTCAGTGAGGCATACTTTGACAATTTAAATCTGTTGTTGAAGTTAGTGCAGCAGAAGCAGGCAGGAAAATCTGGAAGACTCTATTCTGAGGCAAAATAAAAAAACGTTCTGATACTGTTTTTCCAGAAAGTAGGCAAATTCATAGTAATGGCATTTCTTGCCGATAGTCTAACGTTCTATTGACTGTTTCATACTTGAATAAAAAAGGGGAGGGTGTTGAAGGGAGCAACTGGTTGTGTAGGATAAATGTAGACTAAATGGGTATAAATGTCCTAGGGCATGGTAGTATTGTTTTCCTGTGCACTGAGAGCCATGATCCCTAAATACAAGTAATATTGAAAATTGCTGCTCAGCAATGTTGCATTTCAAAGTTACAGTTCAGTTTAGTCATTTGCCAGGTTTTATAAAAGTTACTTTTTCATCTATTAAAAAGTCAATAAAACCAGATGACCTGTGTTCTATAGAATCTGAAATACCACACCAAAGTCTGACATAAGTAATACTAAGTCTCTTGCTGTTTGTAACTTATTTTTACTGATGATCAATTTTTGAGACACATTGATGATAGGCAATGTTTAAACCAGAAACGAATCATCAATGATCTCGTCTTTATTTTAGTTTTCTGTTGCTTAGTATCTTTTGGAAGTTGGGATGGGTAATGTTTTGAAACTACAATGAAGCAGTATTGCTGCTTGGGCATTCTCCCTGTCCTATGCATCACTGGTCTATACTATGAAGAAGTTTACTATGGAGAAATGAGTGCGCAATTAATATGGAAAATGAATAGCTGAGCTGTAAATGGGCTCACTGGGAGAGCTATGGAGCCCATGGAGAGAATGTTAATGTGTTGCCATGTTATTGGTGCTAATCACTTAAAATGTGCTTCTTTATTAGTAGCTTTAATGAGAGCCACTTAAACTGTGCATTAAAAAGAGGAACTGCAGAGAGGGACGACAGACTGGGTAGCAGACAGTCATAATTTTAATTGAAATGCTTTTAGTACAAAAATGTGAGAAAACCTGGAATCCAGTAATCCCCTTCACTTTCTGAAACCCCTTCCATTATGTCTCATCAATTAGTTTTGTTTCCAGAGCTTGAGTGATTTATTCTCCTAAATGGCGGTGTTTTTTAATGCCTATAAACACAATTTGTTATTGAATCACCCACTTGGAGTGGAACACGTGGTCTTGAAGAAAATGGTGTTACGTTGGTTGAGCTGACATTTCTGGGAGCGAAGTGCCGACATCAAGGGGTTTGTTTGGTTTTTACTACAATTTTAGTATTTTTAATTATTTGTGATTTGTTTTACTAGTTCAGCGTGGATCTTGTAGCTATGGTAGAACTTAACACTTCATAGTGCTGAGGTGTTGCCTGGGTCAGATCATACTGTCTCTGCCAGACTTGTTAGTGACCACTGTGGCCAGTGAACGAGTGTCCCTCCTTCCACTGCCTTGTGATGGATATGTTTTGTTTCCTTTCTTTCCTTTGACTGAATATAAACATCTACGTGCTTATTTTTTCCCTTTAGGGGGTGGTATGTAGGGCAGATTGGTCTGGAATCTTATGAGTTGTATTACTTTCCCAGGAACAATATAGCTGCCCATCAGAGAAGGTATAAAAAGGACATAGCAGTGTTTGGAGTGGATGGTGCATGCTTGTCGCTTTTTCCTTGTCCATATTCAGCAAAAGGATGGCTCAGGGTTTAGGATACTAGCCAAAACTTGAGACAGACAGGTTCTGTTTCTTAATTTGCTAGGGTTTTACTGAGATTTTAGCCAAGTTGCTTATTCCCAGACATAGAAGACTTAGATGCTCCACATGCAAGTTTTCATCACAAAATTTATCTGATATTTTAAACAATGAGGATGTGCTAATTAGGGACATCTTCAGTTGTATGCCTATTGTTTTGATCTATATAAAGTATTTGGGCAGGTTTTCATTTTGTCAGCTTGTCTCTGCTTAAATAAGGATTAGATATAATATCCCTGTAGTGATACTCCTCTTTTTAATGTCTCTACAGGATTTTTTCCAGGAAGCTCTCAGGGATGTGATGCTTTCCTCCGTCACAAGATGACCCTCATTTCGCCGTCAATCTTGAAGAAGTATGGCATTCCTTTTGACCGGGTATGTACAAAGGATGCATTGAAGACACTGGCAAGTTGTTGAGGTGCACAAAGCACAGCACCCCTCTTTTAAGGAAACAATTCATTGCAAGCTGCTGGGGAGCAATTTGCTTAATTTCTAAATGCATTATTATGCTAAATGTACCCTATCGGTTTAAACCAGGTGGCTGCCTGTATATGAGGATTTGTGGTTTGCCTAAGATGCTTTCTGTGAAGAGCTTCTCTTCATAAAAGCTTTTGCTAGAACTAACTTTGTCAATTAGGGAGTCTCTCCAGGTAGAGAGGGGCAAACTGTAATACAGATGCTGTGGCTTATCAATAGGCAGCATAACTCATTGGTAATTCTTGAACGCAGACTTTTTTCCCCTGGATCCGGTATGAACCAAAAACTGGAGTTAGACGTGCTGGTTCTCTGTTGTGTAAGTGTTCTTTCTACGCTAAGCCAGTAAGGATCCATGAATCTCTTAAGTCCTCTTATTTGAAATGAAAGGGTCGTGTTTATTTGGTATGATTGTTTTAATATGCTTATTCTTAGTCTTCTGGCAAGAAGTAAATCTCCTCAGCCAAGCATGCTTACCACGGATTTAGTATCTGTGCAGAATCAAACAGCTACTGCTGCTGTGTGTTACTGGCACACAGAGCCTGTCCTGCCAGCATGTCCTGCCTTTGGATGTGGGAAAAGGAATTGAGTTAGAGGTACCGGGGCTCTTAACTCCAGTGGGAAGTGTCAAAGAATGCCTGATTCAAACTGATTTCATCCTTTCCCATCCCCTTTGCATCATCATCTGTAGATGCTATGGCCATCTTTCTAAGTAAGAACTCTCGAGTTCTGATATTTTTTTTTTTTTTTTTTAAAGCATGGTTTTGTTAGAGTTAGTCTACCTGAGACAAAGTATAGCACCTATTCGATGAGCCTGGTGATTCTTTGAGATGGAAGTAAAAGATCTTGGCTCTTTTATAGCATAAAACCTATGAATTCATTCAATTTACTGCTCCAGAGACTGTTTCATTTTTTCCTAGTGGAAGGCTGTGATGAATGAAATTTGAAGTGTGATCATCTGGCTTGTCAGATGAACTTGCCATCAGTGCAGGGGAGACTTGCACGAAGCAATGTGGTTCAACATCAGTGGCTAGACTTGGCCTAGTTTGCACATGATGGTTGATATTAAATTGTTCATAGAGAGCAACAAACCATTTTTCTTGTAATTCTATCTGTGGAACCTAATTCCCAAGTGTGAAAACACGGTTACCTGCTACACATGGTTGAAAATAATAATGCAAATACCTAATTGTGGGATCTGAATTTTTTGGTAATGATTTTCACTTTACCAATTTCAGGAAAGTGGATATGTGGATTGGAATATGGGAGGCATCTCAGTTTAATGCATAGGTGCCCCTCTGAGAAATGACTTTTGATAGAGGATAAAAGACGTTCTCTATCCCGACCGTATTCAGGAAAGAGTACAAAACCTGTAGCCACTGCAAGCTCCTGAAAAATCTGTCTGACCTTATCTTTATTTATTGGCCTAAACTGTGAAGTTTAAGGATTTCTTCTTATGCTTCTTTCTGCTTCAGTATCAGTTGAATGCTGTGTCTTGCTACTTCTTGCGGTGTTTTCCTTATGAAGCTGTTTTAACCGGAAGCCATAAGTAGTGCAATAATTGGCTGAACAGAGCCTGAAAAGTGTTCACTGCTTATCTAAAGAAGAAGCCGAAAATAGTAATTTTAAAAGTTCCTGTTTGTGCGCACTAGCAATTCTAAGCAAAGTTTGCCATGCGATCCTCCGGTGACATCCAGTCCTCCTGCAGGATGGAGGAGAATAAGAAAAATGAATTAATTTCGGCCATTTCATTCAAGCAGCATGTTTAGGCTCTTGGGTCTGACAGAGGTCAGAAAGTGAAGGAAATTCTTGCAGGACTTCAAATGTTTGAATGTTGTAGGTGGGCATATTTTTCTCCAGAATAGTAACGTCGCTGTGTGTTTGCTTTTCCATCTGAGGAAAGTGGCGTTGACTAGTAATTATATACTGATTTCTGATCAATAACCAAGCAAAAGTTTGTAAAAAGGCGGTAGAGGAAAACTTTTCTTCCAAGCTTATCCCAAGTCAGCTTCACTGAGCTGTATGGTGATAGGGATGGGATACAAAGTGGTTTAAATATCGGAGTTTCTAATTTATTGCTTGGTAAAAAGTCTTTACCTGCTTAGCTAGGCTTCCCACTATGAATTTCTTGATTTGTGACATAAAGGTTTTTTGCAGATTGATGTCTGGTGTCTCCTTCATACTGAGTATATGTAGAAATCTTAATGCTAAGAATCTGGCTTTGTCTCCCTATTTTTTACAAAAAAATAGGAGAGACCAGCATACACATAGAGGACAATATTACTGTCAAAAACAAACTTTCTTTTTTAAAGCAAGAGGGATTATTAACATGTTACTTAAATATAATTCCTAATCCTGGTTTACAGAATGTGGGAGGGAAGTGTTTTTTATGATAGCTTCTCTCTTCCCTATGGCACTCACTGGAAAGATGTTTTTAAATGTAAGAAGGAGGAGGAGATGTCTTTAGTCTGAGCAGCCTATATCTGAATACCTCCTGTCCTGAAATAGCAGCTTTTGAAGGAGGATCACTGTTATTCAGAAACAGTGAACATGTGCCATTTTTCTTTAGAAACAGAGATAGGATCCCTTCATCTAAATTCTTGGCAGGTTTCAATGAAGCGAATAGTCACGCATTTATAAATCTCTATAATGGTATTTACTTCTGCAAAAAAAGAAACAGATCAATACTAGAGCTTTTTAATAATTAAAAATGTGTATTTCTGTAATCTCCTATTGATTTCTCCATTTATTCTTCAAGAGCTTGCAGAAGTCAGTAAATTTAGGCTTTCTCCGTGAGTGGCAGTTTGTGCTGGCTTTCCTTCAATAGTTATTACTTTTCTGCATGGCCTATCCATCATCTTGAGTGCTTTCTAATTTATTGTAGGGATAATGTTGACAGCAGTGACATGGAGGACATACACTGTGGGCTTGAAATGAAGACACCAGGATGTAGATTTCCTGACAGAAACATAATCTTTCTGTCTTCTGAAGTTAGCAATCTACCACTCTGATTTATGGAGGGGGCTGGATGGGAGGATGCTCCGTGAAGCTGGGTACAGCTCCTCTCATCCAGAAATACTGCAGAAGCTTCTTGTATTATCATATCAGCTTTGATTCTCCCTCTTTTTTTTAATTCTTCTGCTAATGTTAATAACATCGGCAAGTTTAGGTGTTAGTCCAGCCAAGTGGGTAAATGTTTTAATTTCTGTCTGCTTACATCTTCTATTTGGACCCATCCTTGTGTTTGTAAGTGTAAGTTCTTTGAAATCTCTGTGGGCTCTGAGCTGCTGTGTTGTGAGTTACTGCTGGTGGGAAGGAATCCAAATGGAGTTGCTTGGCATGTGACTGCTATGAAAGGTCTGTCAGCACTTCTGGGTTGGAAAGACAGGGAAGGTCAAATTTTGCCTCTTTCCTAATCCGTAGAAGGGAGGTGCTGTCACATGCTTGCTAAGCTAGAAAGCTGGACTGGAAGGATTGCTCCAAGTGCGCTATATCACTGCCAGTTGCCCTTATGATCTGTGCCATACTCTAAGAATTAAATTGCTTTTTTCCCCAGTGTCTTCCCCTATATCACTGCCAGTTGCCCTTATGATCTTCCCCAGTATCTTCCCTGCATAAGATTTAAAAAGAGGATTTTCTAGAAGCATCGCAAATTGATTGGCCTCTGATTGCAGCTGTAATCTGCAGAGTTGTTAAACCTTATATTAATAATCTCCATAATGCTTATTGTTGTTTTAATTTTACTTAAGTAGACAAATGGTGGGCTGTAATTTTTAGGTTGTTTGACTTATGGGTGAACAAATAGGAGTAATGTGAGTAGGGAAATAAGTACGGTGAAGGTAGTATGTACTTCAGTAGGACCCTGCAATGCAGAGTGCGTGTTAGGAGGGAAATCCGGTTTCCTTGGCTCCACTAGCATGGTAGTGGGAGTGTAGATTTGGACTTACCGTGAGCTAAAGTGATCACAATCTAAAGATTTATTGATATTTTGGAATGCTGCAGCCTGAGGCCTTTTTTGTAACTGGAGCCTGAGAGTCTAAAAAGTTTAGATCTTGTGACCCCTTCCATCCACTGTACTGTCTTTTTTCCTTAATAGAAATACTTCAGTATTTCTGCAGTTAACAAGAAATTGTTCTAGGTTTAGCCAAGAGTTGGCAATGACTGTTCTGCCTACCCTCCAGTTGAGAGAGAGTGAGATATAACCAGTGAATTTTTTTATAGGTCTCTGTTCTCAAGCTGCTGTGTCAACTGATCTGTGGGGTATCTCTTCCTTTTATTTTTGTTTTTCAGATCACCCAGGAAGCTGGAGAGTTTATGATTACATTTCCTTATGGTTACCATGCTGGCTTCAATCATGGCTTCAACTGTGCTGAGTCTACCAACTTTGCCACTTTGCGATGGATTGACTATGGAAAAATGGCAACCCAAGTAGGTGTCTATTTGGATGAAGGGTTACTTAAAACCACTAGCTCATGAAATACAAAGGAATGAGAGTGGGAGACTAATCTTAAGAACAAAATGGAAAGTGCCATTGTTTTGACAATGTGCTCTTTCATCGTGCCATGTTGCTGTTTTATGCTTGTTGATAATTTGTGTCATTTTGAGGGCGTAGTAATGATTTTCTCACATGCCAGATGTTACGTACGCCTTGTGAAGAGGTGGTTTTGAGACTAGTAAGTTAGGATTAGTTTTCTGATGCATCTAAAACTGCATTTCACAGTGAATACGATGCCTGATATAACTGAATACAATTCATTAGGTGCACATTGAAGGGGAAGGAATAAGCTGGAAATACTTTTAAGCTTTAATAAGACTATGGTAATAACCTTCTGAAAATATCTGAATTTCTCTATGCTCTGTACAAAAGCTCTCAGTTAAGTCTGAAGAGGAGAGTCGTGCTGGAATGGCTTTGTGCGGCTATTTCTCATTAGGGCAAATTTCTTGTATATTTTGTTACTTTTGACAGTTCTGAAGTCAGTGACGGTTTTCATGGCATCACGCATGCTGCATTCTCTTGTTTTGAAGTGTGAAGTATAACTGATCAGCTTAACTGATGCAATAGGATCTGTGAATTTTTAAATTAGGGTTCAGTTCCACACAAGTCTTTGGGGAAAGGAGAAATTATTACAATGGGGTAGCAGTTTAAAATTGCCTCAGATGTTCCTTTCCAGAAAGGCAGACTTAGTTTTTGCTCTAGAATAGCATTTATAACATCGCCTTCACTTACTTTTCTTCTATCAACTCAGCTCGACTCTGTAACTTTTGTAATGCATCCTAATGCTTTCTTCTGGGCAAAACCAACTCTGTTCAAAATGGACTGCAAGTACACCTGTGTCTCAATTTGTGGAACAATGTAGTGATGTCCATTTTTCCTTTACAAAGGTTTACATTCTGAGAGTAGCAAAAGGTAGATGCTTACTGAATGGCGTCATTCTCATCTCAGCATTGGGATCCTGGGGTCCTTGACTGCTCCCTTTTTAACCCTCCACCTTCTTGCTGTAATGCCTTTGGCCATTTTTGAGCCAAGCTGAAACTTTCTGCACAGAATTATATTTGGTAGTGATCAATGTTGTGTGTTAATCAGCCTGAGTGGCTGCTTTGTGACTTATGTGAGTCACTCTTTTTTGCTTCTGGAGGCTAGTGCTGTTTCTGGCACTGTGGGCCTCAAGGGATCTTGTAGAATCATAAAAAAAACCCATGCTGTTTCTTTCTATTTTTCCTTTTTAATAAGTGAACATCATTAACCCAACTAGAAAAGGAAGATGGTTGTCACCCTACAGGAGCTTTTTTCCTGCTTTTTCCCCCTCTTTGGTATTCTATATCCTCCCTCAGCAACTGCAGGCAGTCTTTGGTTATCCAATGGCACCACACTCGATGTCTGAGAAGTTCATCTCACAGAAAGCAAGCTCAGCCCTTTAGGTTCCTGAAAGGTGAAGTGTCTGTCTTGTTTATTTTTTTCAGTAATATCCATCCCATAGTTTCAAGGAGTCTGCCAGTAGGCATCAAGTTTGGGATCTGAGCTCTCTCCTTTTCTAAAATAAATACATAGATTTTATTATTTCACTTCTGAGACGACAGTGGTGTAAAAGCATCTTCTGCTAGGCATGTTAGTGGCAGTGCCGTGAAATATAAAATACATTAACTCGCTGTGCCAGTGGGGTAACACCTCTAAATTGCTAGTAATGGCAACTGAAATGATTCTCATAACGGAAGAATTCTCATGCTGAAAAGTTACGTATTTGTCCTCTCTGGCCCCCACCGATGTTCAAGTAGTGAACCCTACGTTGGTGTTTGTAATCTCTTCATATCCCATCAAGGCTGTAGACCGGACCCTGTGGCAGGGATCGAGGCGCCCAGGGCCAGGGGGAGGCTGGACTGGGAGCTGTACATTTGAATTTGATGGGGAGGGGGGAGGCTGGGCTGGGAGCCGTACATTTGAATTTGTTCTGAGGGATGGTGACCCTGTGGCAGTAATCGAGGCTCCAGGGCCAGGGGGAGGCTGGGCTGGGAGCCGTACATTTGAATTTGTTCTGGATGGGGAGGGATGGTAAGAAAAACCCAAAACTGTAAGAGGCCTCAAATCAGTGTTAAGTGTCTTAAACTCAAAAATAGCCAAGCAAACTTGGTTTGAAAATTTAAAAAATCGTGTTTGTCTGCTGTGACCTTGTATGCCAGGTTTATCTGTAGCAAATGGTCATGGTATTACACCCCAGAAAACGGAGTTTATCATGGAAATTCTGACAGACCCTTAACTACAGCAGTGCCAGCAGGCACCGCTCTAATATTAAAAGCAGTTTTGGGTTCAGCCATGTGTTCACAAACAAATGACATTTGGGAAGTGCAGTTTTAGATTGAGCTTCCATGCTTACATTGTTAAGCAGCGTAGCGTGAAATTACCGAACAAGCAGCATAGAGAGCTCTGAGCAAATCTAGGGAGAGAAAGTTGAAGTGTGGAAGGAGACGCCCAATTTATTTCCATTGCACTCAGTGACACTTGTCTGTTCAGAGATTTCCATTTAATATTGCCTAAACCACGCACTGCATACATGTTAATTAACCCTTTGATACCTTACTATCAGGTTCCAGATGAAGTATGAATGCTGTTACACTCTGAGGGCAAAAGGTTTGTTTAAATCTCATTTTAAGTTAAACAGGGACTTAATGAAATATCAGCTGACTGTGTACACTCGAGCTGTCTGCACATTTGTGGAGAGAGAATTCATGGGGAGAGACATCCTGGAGTGTGTGATTTTTGGTTAACTACTGCAGGTTTACTAAATTTAAAAACCGGCTATATTGATTTCTGTGCTCTCAGGCACAATTAGATTATCCTTGCCCACATCCGAGCGGGTTGGTTTTTTTTTTTTTTCTTCCTTGTCACAAACTTATTTATAAAAATCTTGGAAACGCTCGACTGGGCGGCACTTTGCAGGTACATACTCTTACTGCACTGAAACCAGCTGGCTGGATGGTGATTCCTCTCCTTTCCCCAGGTTAGCAATACGGCTATCTTGTCCTACCAGTACTCATGAGATTGGTGACAAGGTAAGGTTCAAAATTAGCCAGTTGTAATGTTCTCCTGGACATTATCCTGGGGATGAAATTTGGATTCTGCTCTACTGAGAGCAATATATGTCAATGGCATAGCGTAAGAGAGAACTCACATAGGAAGGTAATGGCTCACCTCGGAGAAACATAGACAGAGCTGTGCTAATTGCCTGCCAGATGGATGAAATGTTCTGCTAACCACAGCAGAACCTGCCTAGGCTGTAAGAAATACATAATAACCAGACTGAAGTTTAAAGATCAGCTTCTTAGACACTGGTTCTGCTCTAATTGTAGAACAAGCATCAGCATTAGCAAAAAAAAAAAAGCAATGGCTGCAGAGTTGTGTAGGAAATTAATAGTGGGTAAATATGCTCATATCTGTGTAAACTTGTAACCTGGATGAACAGATGCTTAAAAATTCAAGCAGAAATTGGTTTGGTGAATGCCCAAGTGAATAAACTAGCTGTCCTATCGGTTCAAAGCTTTTTGAGAACCTAGTGAGAGGTTTTGGAGTCTCCTTCAGAACTGCGTAGGAGAAGTTGATGTGAAGGAACTGGAAGGGTGTATGTATAATGGGAGCTAGGGTGTGATGCTGGGTTTCATGTCTTTAGGTGGAAGTTGTAACCACTGCTGACAAGTAGCTTCTTACCATAGGAACATACTGACCAAAACATCTTTATTAACTAAACGTAGGGCCAATACACAGAGATAAATTTGTGTCTTCATCTGTATCAGATGTCTCCGGTATCGTTTGGCGTGTTTAGCGTGTCCCAGGCTCAGGTGGGCAATTTGAGAGCTGATGGCTTTTGGCACATGGCTTACCACAAATGTTCAGCAGAACCCTCTGCTTGCTTTCTTTAGGTTTTCCCTGGTCTTGTTTCAGCTTTGTAGTTATAGCAGGTGCTTGCCTCTTCAGTCTGATTTGCTGATCCTTCTACCAATTGCTTCTCTAGCCTCAATGCTGAGTGCTGGTATGTGACAGCCAAAATTCATGTCATCTCTCATGACGTGTATAAATCCTCAGGACTGATTGCTCTCTGTTCTTAGCAAATGTCATTCTCCTTAGATTCAGAGGAAGGGTATAACATTCTCCTTTACTTCATGTCTTTAATTATATGGTGGTATACCACTGGGAAATAGATGTTTTGCCTACAGCTGGACACTGTGCGCAGAAGTTTAAGAATTAACAGTTCTTTAACTGTTACTCCATTTATTGTCAACGTAAATGTCTCCACCTGTCCTCGAGGAACCTTGTGTTGCAGCTGACTTCTTTCCAGTCAAGGTGACTTTGAGGCCAACCACAGCTTGCCTATTCCACCTAATCTGTGTGAACAGCAGTGGTTGCACAGCACATCTGTCAGTTACTTGTCCAGGGGTGGGAGAGAGACCTTCAGTTAATCTTGGGGCTCCCACAGATAATCCTGGTGTGCTGTCACTAGGTCTTTCCAAATACGTGATGGGAATTCATTTCAGCATTCTTTGCTATGCTGTATGGGGAGATCAAATTCTGGCAGGGAATTTTTTTTTTAAGACGCAGTCCTATTTGACTAACATGAGTATCAGTCTGTCACAGTGTGCAAAGTAAAAAGGGATCCAGAAGAAATGAGGTAAAAAGGTTTTTCATAGTGTTGGGAGATACTGGCACAATATCTCAGGAGTCAGCTGTAATCTGAATACTCTGCTTTAGACCTTAACATTACTGGTTAAATAATACAGTTGAGCAGGGATGGTTTTATTTGTATATACTGTAGTTAATGTTTACCCGCATAGGCAGAGCCTAGAAAATCAGGGAGAAATATTTTCCTTTGTACTCCATAGTTGGAGTTCTTCGGTCCTTTGTCTTCCATTAACTCTTTGTCATGTTCCTTTTTCTGTTTGGTTTTTGAAGAAGGCCTGGTGCGTGAAAGGCAGTGAATGACAATTTTCACTCCTTACCATCAGGTTTTCTTTTTCTTTTTGTTTTGCTGCATGAGCCTGCAGTTCCTTTCTGCATTACTGTTTTGATTCGCTTTCTTTCTGAGAACTCTTGGATGCAGCCATCCACAGACAGAGGGTCTTACTAGCCGTGTATTTGACTAAACAACCCTCTTAAAGCCAAGTGTTTTAGTAAAGTGTCCTTCCTGAAGGCGAGGTGGCCTGTAAATCTCCTGGTATTCAAAAAGGTACTTTCAGAGTGTACAATTTAATAAGAAATTCAAGTGTACCTCACAGGTCAGCTTTTCTATTTCTTTTGCAAACTGGACTGGAAATAAGTGGATGGGAGGGGAACAATTTCTTGCGCTTCCCTTTATATTAATAGCAGACGCTCCTGGATTATAACGTCTGTCTTACAGCGGTTGACATTATCATACCTTCACTTTCTCTCCTGTTTACTCCAGAGATAGTGCTGGAGTTATCTATCTCAATATAAAATGGGGTCAAGTTGCCCTTCCTTCCCAAATCCTACATTTTATGTTCTGAAATAAGTAGCCTTCGTCTCATCCTGCACGGTATTCCCATACAGACCTCTGCTCTGGTGCAGTTCAGTCCTGCTCTGTTGCTTAGTCATTTCCCTGGGGAGAAGGGGAAGACAAGTAAGACTCTTCTGTTTGGATTTTACTGACATATAAAGGCATCTTGAAGAGAGGTGCCTTTTGGATCTCAGACTGTGGTCTTTTATGTAGCTTATTGCTTCTGAACCCTCTCCTGCTGTGGTTTTGGTTTTTTGTATGATATTGAAATAACCGATCTCAAATTTATATTTGGAGTATTTGTGATTTAAAGTTGTCTAGCATATAATTTTTGTTGTAAAATTGAAGCTTACATCTTACTATTCAGATGTTAGGTTTTCTCTTAAAACATGTCCCTATTTTCCAAGAAAATAAAATTTATGAGGTTTTTGCAGAAACTGCTTGGTAATACTGTAAAGTTGGTTTCTGAAATGAGGGAAAACAGAATTGTATTTTTGCAGTACTTTGTATGTATGCCTTGACTGACTTTAATTAGACTTTTTAAGCTTAGAATATTTTGAAAAAAATCTAGTAAGGAAAATAATTTCCATAGTTTAATTTTGTAAGACAGATTCAAAAATTGCTCTTGTACAAAATCTTCTGCCTTTTTTGTGCTTTTTTTTTGGTGTTATTTGTAAACATCCCTAATACCTACAAAGCACTGATTTCTGTGCAATGAAGAGGAATTTTTACAGTGTTTTTCATGCTAAGGTGGAAAGGAGACAGTTATTTTTCTGAAACTATCTTGGAGCTTCATTTTATAAGCTCTCTTCTGAGATCCCCTTCTGAAGTGCTGATTGGGAGGTTGCTTGTCATCATTTTTGTTAATGAAGGAAGAATATTACGCTTCTGTCAGCAGAAATAAATACACCTTGGAGGTTTCCAGGATTTCAGTCCTCAGGATGCCTGGCTGCTGCTGGACCCAACGACTGACGTCCATGCGGATGGATGGGTGCTAAGTAGGTACCTGGCCTGCCGCTTCTGGATGTCCTGCCCTTGAGAAGGGGCATCTGAGAAACTAATTTTAAATCCAGAATGTAATTATAAACTGTTCAGGACTTGATTCATACAGCAAATGGGACATTTCTACCTTGGGGCAAGCAGCCGGGGGCAGCAGTGACTTCAGGCAGCTGGCCTCCCTCTCTGCTCAGTGTTTGGTGTAACCCTTAGAGCGCTAAACTGGGGAGGATCTGGGTTTTTTAAACAGATTTTTTTTTAAACAGACTAGGCCTATTTATGCTACTCAGCCTAATTTACTTTAGCTTAATTACTGCAAGGTGTAAAGTATGCTGTCCTTGACTTTTTGAATGCTGCTTAGTAATGACTTTGCCAGCTCAGGGTGACTCTCAAGAGCCTGCAACGGAGACTGCTGGGTCTCTGGGATGGAAAGCTGCCCTGAACCCGGGGAGTCCTGATGTTGCTGGGTTGACACAGTCTTCCATTCTCTCTCTCTGCCTCACTAACCCTGTGATTTATAGTGTGGAGATTGTGGTGTGCTTTGTGGCTGCAGTAAATAGCGCTGTGAAGAATGTGCTTCCTGCAGCTTATTCGTTCAGCTTCTCTGTCACACAGGAGTCCCTGATAAAGTCTACCAGCGCCAATCATTCATGTGTCAGAGTGGAGGCTTAAGGGTCGTCTGGCTTTGGGGATGCTAGTATGGCAAGACCATCAAAAACCCCTTTTAAAAGTTGTCTTAGCATTGTGCTTCCCTGTGCAGCTGGTGTTGCTCCATTGGAATTGCTTCAGGGGAGACACATGGGGGCATAGATATGAAGAAAGAATAGCAGTCTTACATTCCACCTAAGAATAAATAACTGAATAGTGCATTCTGTTCAAGAATTGCAGAAATGGTGATGTTGGAACTCTGAAAGGCAGTGTGAAAGTGTGAAGTAGCTGTGAATTGATCTTATGCTTTCTCATCAGGTACCTTTCCTTTTTGATGTCCTCCACAGAAATTCCTTCAGTATACTGAGAGGCAACATTTTTTACCCTTCTGCCTCTTCGCTTTGTGCATGAAAAACACTTTAAAAATAAAGCCCACTTTTATTATAGTGCGGTGAGAGTAGATTGCTTATGAACAGCCTCTTTTAATTTTTTTAACTCCATTTTGCTATATTATTTGTCTTTCCTGATAGCCGTGCTTCTAGATTGCTTATGAACAGCCTCTTTTAATTTTAACTCCATTTTGCTCTATTATTTGTCTTTCCTGGTAGCCGTGCTTCTGATTTTCTTTCAGCTTGGTTCCCTAGTGGCAGTTAGCGGTTTCAGGGTTTTTGTGGGGTGACTCACAGCTGGGCGCTTCCTAATCTCAGTCATCGGGATTCAGATCTTGCTTCTGCTCTGTACTCACCCGACTCTCTAACTGCTTCGAAAATACGTGCAAGTGGGTCTAGATTATTACAGGAAGGAGACAGAAGCACTTCATTTGGTGTGCGGTTTTCAGAGGGGTCTTGATTGCTGTTTCCTTTAGGATTGATATGCAACGTCTTGCCTCCTTTATTTATACATCAACCCTCCCTTGATTCTAAGCTGTAGCATTTGGAGTTGCAAAAAATCTATTTTTAGCCTTGTATCCTTTTGAAAAATGTTACTGAAGGATACTCATTATTACCAAGGGAAAGAATTTCATAGTCTGCTAGAAGCAAATCTTGGGTTGTCACTTTAGATACTGACACTTCATGTTCCACCAAACATAATTATTCACATTTCTACAAACTGCCTGTAGATCTTGGTTGTCGTACATGGGATACGAAATGGTGGCTTTTACGACTTCATCTGTTGGTTTACAGGTGTGTAATACAGCACAGCATTCGGCTTTCTTTTTAAAAGAAATGAATAAAAAGCAGATGATCGAACAGCAGGATAAAAGGATAACTTTACTCACTTAGCAAGAATTGTCTGGTCTGTCACTTCAGAGATGTAGATCTTCGCCAAGCCACGTCAGTTCGTGCTCGCTGCTTGCTTAATGCATGAACACAGGGTGCTGCCCTGCTGAAATGACATGTTTTCTGCGAACGACAGTGGTTGGTGGTAGGCTGCTTTCACCAACTGCAAGTCTTATGGTGCAGAAGAAATAATACCTTGAGAGAACCTCAGAATGGTGTTCACTATAGACTACATCATAACTGCTGGATAAAAGTCTTACTTTGTTTATCCCTTGTATTGGAATGGGTCTGTCAAAACAGAAAGGAACTGGTACTTCATTGAATCCCCTTCTTGTAGTGCTGCTGAGAGCACTGAATTTCCTTATCTGTCCTTTCAGCCTTATCTGAGACATGTAACTGAGGACCCCACTGAGATGATCCTCCCCCCGACTGACCTTTAGCTGTGGTTTTGTTCATCTTGCAGGAATGAGAATTGCATGTATTTGAGATAGATTCAGGAGTAGTCGGCATCCTTACAGGTGTAGTCTACAGAACAGTAAAAGATAAAAAAGAATTCTGGCAGAGGTTGCAAAATAGCTTTGCCAAAAAAAAAAAAAAGCTCTTTTCTGACATCTCAGCAGAAGCCTGATGCTGGTTGGGATGGGTTATTATTTTATTTGCCTAAAATGAAGCATGTCACATAGCATTTTATATTATATCTTGAACCAGAATCCTCTTACTACAAATGGAGCGGAGCGGGGTAAATCTGACTCCCCAGCTAACACCACTTGCCACTTACCCAACTCTTCTACCCGCTAAAATCCACATGGAACATTACTGAAGCAAGTTAAGGAAGCACACAAGGAGAGAGCGTGCCCCGCAGCCAGGGACCAGGGAGAGTCCTTGGAAATCTTTGCCTAATTGTTTTGTTTATGAAACTCTGTAGAGGATTTCCAGTGGGTTTCCTAATGAACTGGTTTGTTGTCGAGACTAATGGCAATGCTGGTAATTACACTAGAAACAGGGGGTCAAGACTCATCTTCTTTCCCACAAGCTTTCAACTATCAACCATTAAACACACAAACTATGCATTTTAGGTTTTTCTCTTCTCAAAGTTTAACTCCTCATTTACTTGCAGAATACTTGCCACTCATCTTTCAGGCACGTGCTGGCAATTTACGTGCCTTTGTCACTTTTGAAACCTTGGCTGTCTGTGAGAGCATTGCTGTACAGGGTCTGAGTGGAAATGTAGCTCTGGGCTGAGTGGAAGGAAAATGAAACTGGAGCCCAAACTGGTTTATTCTGTCATATTGGATGAGTATTAACTAGATCTCAGGTAAGATGTCTGTAATCCGATAATAAATTGGATAGCTGTTTAAGAGTATTATACTGGGAGGACTTTGTGTTTCTCCCAAAAGCCGAAACTTTATACCTTGTCCTGGAAATTTATGGAGAGAAGTTTAGGAGTGTTGTCTGTATTAGCAATATGTGTTCCTATAATATACTGCAAGAATTTCTCAGCTGCCTTTTGAACGTAACCGTCTTTCTTTCCCAGTAACTTGCTTTTAAGCTTCATTGTTATGAAAAAGCAGATACAAAAGCTTTAAGCAAAAATTTTTGTCTGGCATTTAATGGTGACATAATAGCTGAAAGAACTTCAACTTTGAGTGTGTTGGGTTTTCTTATATTTAAATTTCCATTAAGGCAAAGTGGTAGGCTAGCTGAGTCTTAGACAACTGTGCAGTGGGCCCTGATTTCATCTAAATGCGAGGGGGGTTTCCATGAGAACCAGAGGTGCCAATTTAAATATATCATTTGTGTGACGGTGTCTACAGGGGAAGGGTTATTTTACATTATTTTACATTAACTTTTTGTATGTTATGGAGCAGGTGGGGTTCAGTTTAGTGTTAATAGCTGGGGAGTGAGGGAAATATCCTTACAAAAACGATGCTGAAGGTTGAGGTTGACTGAGGCTGCATTTTTCCATATATCATTTCATTTTATTGCTGCAAGGAGACAGTCTTTTTATTTGACTGTTATTTTATATAGACTTATTAGTGTTTTTGTTTTTAAAAATCTAGCAAATAAGATAATGGTTACGCATTCAGTAGCCACAGATTTCCCGCTATCAGTCTTTGAGTTATAATTGATGAGACAGGGTTCCTGGTGTGGTCAGATATTTTACCACCGTCTCCAACTTTGAGTAGCAGATAATAAAATAATAAGTAGAGGAAGAATGTTGGTTTTCTGTGTTTGAAAAGTGCTTCACTGTGCATTTCCTTATAGTATTTTTGCATGTGCTTAGATCGCAAGTTGCCTTTGCATGTTCTTATCCTGTATGGGTAGCAAAGCTGTTAGCTTATGAAAAAGCAGAGGTGAGGCTAGGAAAGGCCTTCAGAAGATGGAACAAATGAAGTGCCTGCAGATTTGGTGAATATGGAAGCTCCTCTTGTCTTGTTGCTGTTCTGGGTCTCAGATCCCCTGTAACCGAAGGCTAAGAGCTAACCCTACAACTGTTACGATTTTTGTTTTGTTTTTTTTCCACCCCCATTTTCAGGACTTGCAGTCGGTCCTCGGAGGTCCAAGTTATGAATATTCTGTTGTTTGATCTGTCGCTCTGACAGCCTTGCTGTTCCCGAGCAGTTTGGTGTGGCAGTCTGGCTACCAAATGGGGAACGACAGAGGAGAGACTGGAAGATATTTGATTCGATCTCAGAGTTCCTTAAATTTCTCACCTGTCATTTTGACAAGACAGGCATATACTTCATGTTGGCATTTAGTCATGGTCGGTGCTTTGGGTGACCATATCACTCTTAAATCTTTCACAGGTCTACTGGTATGTAGGAGTTCTGCGAATACCTGAATTGGGGCTTTGTGGTTCAGTTTTGGCTCACGTAAAGGAAACGAGGTTTCGTATCTCTCCTTAGTTGTGGTGTTTAAGTGTAGACATGTTCATTTTATTTTTTTTGTTTCTATAAAGTTTAATAATAATGGAATATGAAAGTGGGGGGGGGGAATGGAATATGGAAGGATATGTTCTGCAGAAATTAGGATAGGGAGAGACAGAGGTGGGGGGTGTAGGCATAATATCTCTAAGGAAATACATGTGTTTATGACCACAGTTAAATACTTCGAAAGAAATACGACTCTGTGTATATGGAAGGGGGGCAATACATGGAAATGGGTATCATTGACAGGGAAACACAAGCTTGCTATTTTTGTCCTGCTCTAACGGAATAGAGCAGGTAATTAATTGCAAAGGAAATTTCTTGCCCTTCTCTACCCGCAGTCTCCTTTGATCTCCTCCATTTTCCTCCCTCTCCCACCTCTCACACACACATGCACAATCCCTTTTGCAGTTCTATTGGAAGCATCTGCTGTATTAAGCAGGATCTTGCTGCTGGGTCTGAGGGAAGGGTATGGAAAAATACCCTGGCTGTTACGGGAACGTGAATGTGACACAACTGCAGCAGCTGAGGAAATATAACTGTATGGTCTGGAAGAAGCCCCAAAGGAAAGAGGCTTTGTAAATTATTCATGCTTGCTAGTGTGAAAGCAATAAAATTAAATTAAAATTGAAATATAAACGTACATCATGTTAGATTTGTGTAAAGAAAGGAACTTGGCTACTGTGGGCTTCTGGTGTTGCAGTACGCTGGAGATTGCAGCCCACAGTGTCATTTCTCTGAATAGCAGTCTGAATAGCATCCAGATAGCTCAGCATGTGGATTCTCGATAATCTGTGTATACTTTACATTTTTGTGCGACACTCAAGCTGATGGTGGTTGGAGACCATACTTGAGACCTTTAGATCCATCTGACTCAGGATTTGCTCCGCTTGACTTGAAGGAATTGACATCTGTGTGCTGCAGCGTGTTTGTTCCAGGTTAGGATCAGAAAGTGGACTGTTCCCCTTTTAAGCCATTTTTCATACTTTGTAAAGGCAAAGGAGGTCAATCTCCGTAGCTCATTGATGATATGTGCTGTGGGGTGCTCTTCTGTATTCCTCTTCATAGCAGCGCGCAGGTGCTTTTAAAATTTCTTTAGGAGAAGTGATTGAAAGTCTGCTCAATACAAATCCCTTAAGCCAGTATTGATGGAGGTGCCGGTGAGAAGCTTCTGCCTGGCCAGGAATTTGAAGCGTGGGTACCACCTGTGTTCCTGCCGTTCTTTGGCCAAATTGCATTTCCAGCCTTTCTGTCCCACACTATTTTTCATTAAATGAATTGAGTTTTCCTGAAAATGCCTGTCCATAAATATTCCTTCCCACTCAGCACACTCAGGTTATTACTGCTCTCCCAGTCAGAGCAGAAGGTAGCCAGCGGTCTTTGCAAAATGAAAGACAGGAGCTGGGAGGGAAGTGGGATAGCCGAGAACTGTACGGAAAGACTCTTTTCTCTCTCTCTCTTAACTATGGCCGTAAATCTTTTAATAACGGTAGTGAAAAATGAAAGAAGAAAGGGGAGAAGCAGTAATTTCATGCATTTCTGCTAAGAGAAAGGATAGAATAGTTTTGAAAAGGTGTGGAGGGAGGGTGAAAAACAAGTCCTGCAAAGTGACTGTGATTACCTCATCCTCAATTTGAAGTTGAAAAGCAATTTAGTGCGAGTGCATACCAAGCAATGCTTTGCACCGTAAAGCAGAACTAAAAAGGGGGCTCAACTTTTCACACACAACAGCAAAGCTGTAGTTGCAGCCCCCATGAGGCAAGTGGGTATTGGTGTGTTGCTGTGTCCTTTTCAATCCCTTACCTTCTTTTGAGTTAAAAGTTGATAAAGACTACATGCTCATTCAGTCTGTATCTGTGTCCTGGGTGAGAATCCCCTTGCTAGGCTAGGTCTGTTAATTCTGTGCTTCATCAGAGCAAATGGATATCCAAGTAAAAATGCCGGTAAGTAGTCTTTGCGTAGGCATGTACAATGGCAAGGGTGTAATTCCAGAGGTTAATTTTAATAAGCATATGCTAGTTTAAATGAATAATGCGCATTTTTTTTGGCTTAGGCATATGTGGTTTAGACGCAGAGTGTAGTTATTGTTGTAGCCTTTTTCATTTCTCTACAGTCTTGTGAAGGACTTAAGTGCAACATCATGATGTATAATTATGAAGTTTAACTGCCTTGTTCACTAGGTTAGTCTTTTGTTCCTTTAAGGCTTTTTTCAGTTATGAAGTGATATTAATAATCTCTTTTCAGCCTGAGAAACTCAACAAGAGACTGGCTAATGGGGGGAACGTAGGCTTGAGATCAGACTCAGACCTGGTCTGCATCGGCCAAAGTTATTACTGTCTAATGACTGTAAGACAGTAGATGAGTAGTATATTGGGTATCAATTACCAGAAAGTTTTAGCTTGGTTGGTGGGCTTAGAGGGAGAAGAAAATTCTTGGGAACAGAGTCTTCAACTACCCTCAGAGAGCGTGGCAGCTTGTGCTGTCTCTGGTTTTGCCAAGGGCAGGTAGAGTCAATGCTTTCCATTAAGCTGAAATACCCACGTATGTGTCAATGCGATTGCTAGCATTGACCCACTCTAGTAACCCCCCATAGACCTTGCAGACAAAATGGGTAGAGTGTTAGTTTGCCTCCGGAGAAAGGCAAACTCAGCTGACAAGAAAAGCAAACGTTCCTCTGATCTGATGTGGTGTTGGTGTCTGGATCTCTCTTGCAGTGTACTTGCCGCAAAGACATGGTGAAGATTTCCATGGATGTCTTTGTGAGGGTTCTGCAACCAGAACGTTACGATTTATGGAAACAAGGAAAAGACATTGCTGTCCTGGACCATATGAAACCCACAGCTCTGACTAGCCCAGAACTAGATGCCTGGAATGAGACGAAGGCAGAGTTGAAGGCTAAATTGCTTCGCAGGTAAAGAGGAAAAAAAAAGAAAAAAGTTTTGCCTGAGCACTGTGTTTGATTTTAATTGCTAAGATTTTAAACACTATAATTCTTATTTTGGGATAGTTCGAACTCTTCTTTTTTCCTTTGTTTTTTATTTTTTTTTAACCACTTCTTCTTGTAATTTTTCTTGGGTAATGTGCTCCCTCATTGTTCTGTTTCCTTTAAATGTTACAAAAGCACATGTTTTCTGAAAGTAGGACGCTGTGTGCCCCCTCACATCTCATCTCTTATCCTGGAAGACAAAAAATCTATAGTAAACATTTATAGCTTCACTTATCAGAAAGCAGGAGGGAAAAAAACCTATCAGTTGCAAAAGGGATTTTATGCATGCCTTTCTGTGCTTCCTTTGATCTCTGTATTAATTTTCTACAAGTTTGTGGGTTTTGTGTGTTACAGCATGCTTGACTTGAAAATTTGGCATGCTAACCTTTTACTGTTGGCATCTTGCTTTATAGGATAGGAGATGAGGAAGAGGACAACAAACACCGGTATGTGACTTCCCTCATCAACTTAAATGACTTCATTCTTTTTCCTGTCAAGTTTCTTAAAATAGTAACTCTGAAAGTGTTTTCCTTTTTCAGTTAGGTTTTTTCATGTCTGCTTCCTTGAAAGGGCACAGAAAATCCTTGGGCATCAAGGTTTCTCAGACTTCATCTTGGTTTTGTGTAGTTTTCTGAGATCTCCTCTTGCGTCATTAGAGAAGCTCAGCTATCTCATGCCTGTTTTGGTTTTCCATTCTTGAGTGTGCAGTTAATCTACTGAATTAGTAGTGATGTGTAATGATAACTGGTTGTGGATAAAGCTAACTGGTCACCAAAGCAGATAGCTAATAAAAAGCTGCTGCTGTCCCAGAAAGTGGACTTGAACTAGTTCAAGTGTTTTAGACATGGGCTGCTGATGGGAGAACTTTCCTTCCTCATCAAGCTTGCTTGAAGAATGAGACTCTATATTATAGGAAATCGAATTATCATAGGGCTTTAATGTACTCAGATGTAAAGCGTGTGCCCTTCCATATGCTCCCTTACCCTTCTTTTTTACATCATTCTCATTCCTGCTCTGCCTGTTACTCAAAGTGCTTGCAGTGTAGCGCACAAAGCTTCTTTCTGCTCTCATCTAGTATTTGTCAGATTTCTGGTGTGAGTGTTGGCAGTATCTGGAAATTGTACCGCTTCATCCAGATCTAATACTCTGCTTGTAATTTCAGTTCCAATATCACTTCTTTGAAATCCAGGAAAAAAGCTTTAAATAGACTTTAGGTTTCTGGGGCCATCTTTGATAGGGACTTTGAGTAACAGTTTAAAAACTATTGACCTAATAATTTGATGATAGCTGATTGATTTAGGCATTCTAGCAAAGAAAAAGATAACATACTAGTAAGAGTGTCTCTCTCTCTAGCACTGGTCTTTATTGTCTTCTAGGAGCTTGCAGTCACCTGGTGTTGCTTTGGACTGGTGGTCCTGTGTCTTGCCTTTTCTACGTGAAATGATTAGTCCGTTATTTTACAAATGCTGAAATGGGATAGTGTGTTCCCCATTAAATCCATGCTCCAAAAGACATAATAAATAGCGTATTTTGGCAGATAACTGACCTCTGCACTGTTGCTCCACTCCAGAGGTTATATTCCTAAAATGTTTTCAGCTATTCCTTCTAGAGTGAGCTTCAGGAAAAGCAGTGTAGTCTGAGGGTCAGAAGTTGCGGTTTATGCTCTATGGGCAATGACTGTCTGAACTCCAGTGGGTCCCTGGATCTTTTTCTTCCACATCTGGAAATTGGGAATCTCTTTACTGCCTGTGGCTATTAAGGGTTACTTAGGTATTTGTAATGTTTGCATACTGTAAGGTACTATATGAACACCAAGGGTTATTTTCCCTCTTTGAGCCTATTGCTTAGAAGAGAAGCCTCTCTCTTAACCTGAGCTATTGCAAAAGAACCAGGTACTTTTTTTTCCCCTTATCTATTCATTATTTCCTAGATTATTTCAGTATTATCCTGAAGCAGTTTTGAAGCTGTTGAATACTGCTTAGCAGTAGTCTCTCTCCTATGCTTATGTCTTGGTAAGACATAGTTTTACTTGAGGACTGACTTTTCTCAGCAGGATAGACTTTACTGGAAGAATGGGATTCACCTCTGCCCAAACCTCTTCACAGTTGTATCTACTTAATTTAAGTCACTTTGTGGTCTGTTCTTCAAAGAGTACAAACGCTGCTTTTTTTGCCAGCTCTCTTGGAAAATGTAGCTTTTAAACTCTGCAGGGAGATGTGTTATTTCTTCTCTAAGGTCATTCATACTTAGTTACCTTGAAAAACTCAACTTTGTTTACTTTATGGCTTCAGTGAGAGACTGTTTTAGTCTAGTGCACAAAAAGCCCATTTCTGGTATGTGAATTATGTCAGACACAGAACATCTTCACTTCTGGAAATGTACAGCCTTCAGCCTGTAGTTCTGGAAGCACAGTTTCTTTAAATGAGGTGCTTTCTGTGTCTCTTCATTTTTCTACAACTTCAGAGTAAGAAGGGCACTGCAAAAAGATCTTTTTTTATCTACTGTGAGTATAAAGCGTTGTGATTTAATTGTTGCCTGGCATTTCTACACCACGAGAATAAAACACACACTTCACTAAAAATAGCTTGTAACACTTGATCCTACTCCAGTGCTTTCTTCACCAACTATGGAAAGTTCCAGCTGCAACGGAAAAGTCTTACAGGTTTATCTCCTCCTCCCACCTTGCTTTTCCCCCACAGAGAAGGTGGTGTGTACTTACAATATGGGTGAAGAGAAAAGTTGATCCTTCTGGGTTCAGCTGTGTGTTCCTGCTAATGAATGTCTTGCAGGTGCGAAGTTAACATCTATACTTGGAGGACTACCATATGGTTAGAGTCTAGCAATTATAAATTACTGTGGCTATAGATCAACTTTCTTTTCTATTAATCATTCATCTCGTGTTGAATTTTTTTCTTCCTCCTTTGTTGGTTACATCGTTAAGGGCTCTTAACTTCATTGTACTCCAAATCTAATTAGCAGCTGAGTTTCTGGGCTCTGAGGATGGGAAGCTGAATTTCAGCTTTTCTGGAGTTTTGGGCCGATGAATGCAGTGTGATTGCGTTTCACAGGTTGTTACATGGTGGTAGATGCAAGGGCCTGGAACAGGGAGGCCATATGGAAGATGCTGCTTTCAAAAATAATCTCTACATGCTAAAATTGGTGTAAAAATTGCAGGTCTCTGAATCAGTCTCTTTTTCAAAAGACAGCTCGTTAGACTTAAACCCAACATTCAAGCAGCTATTTGATAGAGCCTGTTAAAAAAAAAAAAAAAAAATTGTACTGGGTCTGGCTGGGATGGAGTTAACTTTCTTCATAGCAGCCCACGGGGCTGTGTTTGGCATTTGTGGCTACAACAGTGCTGATAAGGCACCGATGTTTTGGCTATTGCTGAATGGTGCTTGCACAGTGTCAAGGCTTTTATCTTTTTCCCGCTCTGCCCCCTGCCCAGTGACTAGGCTGGGGGTGGGCGAGAGATTGGGAGGGGACACGCTGGGACAGCTGACCCGAAGTGGCCAAAGGGATACTCCATATCGTGTAACGTCACGCTGAGCAATAAAAACTGGGGTAGAGAAAGAAGAAGGGGGGGTTGGCTTCCAAGGCGGCCGTTGTTTGGAGGCTGGCTGGGCATTCGTTTGCCTGTGGGAGATGGTGAGTGGATTTCCTTTGCTTATTTCTTTCTATTTTTATTCTTTCCTCTTTCCTTCACCTATTAAACTGTCTTTGTCTTGACCTACAAGTTCTTTGGCTCTTGTTCTTCCTGTTTTCCCTCCCCGTCCCACTGGGGAGGTGGGGAGTGAGCGAGTGGCTGTGTGGGTGCTTGGCTCCTAATACGTTTCCTAACCAAAGTACGTTATCCTGACTTCTGAATTTGCATTTGTCTTTGCATTTGTCTTTGCATTGTGGCTACTCTAATCTCTTTCTCTTAGTGGCATTGACTCTTTAGAAAGAACAGCATTGCTGTTGGCTTGTTAGTATTAGTCTGATCATACTAATATGCACTTTTTTTAGTTAGATTTCTTCATAAGCCTTGGACCCTGTGAATTATACTACTGAAAAATCATAGACTGCCTATTGATTATGCTATAAGCATTCATTATACTGTGTTTTTAGAATCTGGCAGTGCTGGGTAATGTTTCAGAGCTGGAAGATGTTGCTTTGCAGACTTCCAGCAGTTTGCCAAAGGGAAGCATATACAGAATGAAACGATGGAATGGAGGCAGAGGATGAAAAGAAGAGTTATAACAAGTTTTCATCTATATTTTGAAATACAAGCAAAATAGATTTAAAAGACAATTAAAAGAATTTTCACTGCAGCTCATGAGCTTACATTAGTAATGGTGGGAAAAAGCTCTCAAGAAACCCGGACAATTAATGGCTGCTGTGAATGGATCTTAAATGTTGTGTTATGCAAGGTTCATCTGTTTCCTTTCAGATATCTGTTTTGCCCTGTAGCTATTGTTAGCTACCTTGTGTTTTCCCTCCAAAGAAGATTCTTTTGTTTTGTATTCAGCTTTTTAAGTCAGTGATCGTTTTATATATTGAAGGCTGTTCTTTTATGTCAAATCACACTTCTGTACTTCTAGGTCTCACAGAAAAAGAAGTCAGCCCAGAAGACATAAAACGGAGGATCAGAAGTCTCTTGGGGATGTCATGGCTATTGAAACTGCCTTGGAAGATGTGAAAGTAAAAGAGGAGCTGAAAAGAGGGCCAGATCTAGAGGAAGAGGAGAGAAGCAAAGTGATTGAGGGAGGAGAAGGTGAGGGCCCTGCTCACTGATGGCAGATCACTTCAGTGAAGAACTGGGGCAAGCTATCTCTCTAAAACACATTTGTAAATCACTTGTCTGCTGCTGTTTATTTCTGTTGAAATATCAGCGGAGTCTTTCCCAATATTAAATCTATGCTCACTGAAATACACCATCATTTACAGCAGCAATTGATTTTTCCCTCTCTTTAAGGATTCGTTCCAAATAGCTTTCTTGGCAGGGCTTGAAACTTCTGCCAAAACTATTACAGGTTTGTAAAAATATATATTAAGGGAAGAATATTTTTAAATATTTCATAGAGAAACAAATAAATGTATTTTGTGTACTACTCTGAAAAGGAATGATTTGTGCACTCCCTTGTGCGATTAATCTTTTCCCCTTTCCCTCCCTTCCTCCCCATTTCTTACAGAGACTGTGAATAAAGTCAGCCTTAGGTTGTGTGGGATCCACAGCTGCTGTGTGAATGCAAGTTGCAGGTTTGGTTTTCTTCAAGACTAGCTGTAGGAGGGAAGCTTTTCAGCTTTCTTTGCATGGCTGAAGTTAATACCAGTCCATGACAACACCCAGTCCTTTATGATTTCTTCTGCATAAAAGCAGGTTCCAAACTGTTCAGGAGAAGGCAAAGAGGAATAGGAGCTGATAAAACAACAGAGCTGTTTTCCACAAAGCTGTGGCTAAATTTATGTGCAACCTGTGATATGTCACTTAACCTTTCTCTGCTCATTGACGCATCTGTACAGTGGCCATAATCTTTTTTTAATACTATGGTCCTCCTGTAAGAAACAGTGTCTGTAAAATTCTTTGAAGCTGTTTGTTGGAATACACCATGACTTAAGGCAAAATATAACTGAAGGCCTGCTGCAAAAATAGAGAATGTCTTGGTTTGTGTTTTTTGTGGGACATATTCCTAATACATATGGTTAGTCCAAAGGCCTGACCTCAGCCATCTTGCTGGAGGCTTTTTTTGTGATACTTTTTTTTTTTCTTGGCTGCGTAGGAAAGGTTGCAATTCTTGCTGGGAGTAAGCTGCTTTTTTTTCCCCCTAATGTGCGTGGTTAAGGAGTTGATATGTCTATGATGCGCTCTCGAGCATTTCATAAACACTAGTGAATTCATTTTCATATATTGTATATATCCATTATTTGTTTAGCATTTGGAGAAAACTGATGCTGCAAACTGTTTAGAGAACCTTGATAATGATCTTAAAGGAAATCTGTGGAAGCTCTGGGAAAAGAATTGAGGTCTTTGTTCAGTTGCAGAGTTTCTTAGCTAGACAGTGTATTTTCTCTTTTCATGGGAAGTAAGGAGTTTGAAAATCATTGTTGTACGGAGCAGGAGTAGCACAGTGCAGATAGTTAATTCCCATTGCTCTAAGCTTGAAAGTGTCAGCAGTGTGTTAAATTGTATGCTCTTAGCTCTTGTACAAGTTTAACAGTTGATGCTTGTAATAAATGGCCCGAAAATGCTGATATCCCTTTGGAGACGAGATAAGTGACAAGGACAGATCCGAGATCCTTAGAATGGCAGAGGAATAATAAAGACTCTGTTCTGGCCGAATAGGTTCCAAATCATACACTTAGACTGCATGTTAAAAGCTCTTTAACTGTTAGCAGAGGAGGAAAAAACTTATTTTCAGCACCATTGCAGAAAGCGTCACTAGAACTAGACTATTTGCTTTGCAGTTTCTTAGGGGTCTAGTGCTCAATGTGGCTGTTAGCAAATATACAGGTTTCTTAATGCAGTATAGCGATTAAATACCACTGAATTCTCTGGTTTTCTACATCCTACTGTCTGCATTACCTCTCACAAGTGTCTTACAGTTTCATCTTTGAAAAGAAAATAGCATCTGTTTGGATGGCCTTGCTTATGGCAATTTAGCTTCCTCCCCCACCTTCACTTTTTCTTTTCCTCTGGTTTTAATTTGGCTTGATTTCCTGCTTACACCAGAAATGGTGACCTTGAGAAGGAGGAAGAATGAGATTTCAGAGTAATCACTGGTACTTTCAAAGTAGGTCTTATGCTTCATGTTGGTTATTTGGACTAGCCGAGTATTAATAACTTGAGGTTTTCAGGATTTCTGACCCAGATACCTTAAGGTGTTTTCTTTTGGTTTTTATGACTCAGCTTTATATTCATAATTTATTATGTTGCTATTAATGCGTTTAGAATTCTTAGCAGGTTGTCTTGGGACTTGAAATGAAAAAGGAGAGTCTTTAAGCTCTGCTCTTCTCTGGGTGTGCTAAGCAGCATAAATACATCCTGTGAGTCAGCAGGTGTTATCTCCGATGCTGTGCCTGTTAGGAGTCCTGCAGACTTGGGCTACAAATCATGCATCTTGCAGGAGGATTTTTTTTTTTTTTTTTTTTTTTTTTTTTTTTTTTTTTTTTTTTTTTTTTTTTTTTTTTTTTTTTTTTTTTTTTTTTTTTTTTTTTTTTTTTTTTTTTTTTTTTTTAATAATGTGAGAAGAAGCAATGAGATGCCTAACTGTGAAATAGTTGTGTGGTATTTTCTACCACATTTCATTAAATGGCATTCCCACATATCCTCTTGAGTGTTGCAGTTGTAAACTAAGTATGTAATTACATGAAGTAATACTGTGATCAAGATGCCAGTAAACCAGAACTGAAAACTTTTCTGCTGTTAGCTGTAGCAAATGAATAGCAAATTGGTGCATAACTGATTTTTAGATGACCATTTGCTACGTGAGGATTTTACTTTGGGCAAGATCTCAAGAATTGGCCATTAGCCAGGTGGCTCGTCTCTCGCTGATTTTCCTCCAGTGTTGCTTAAGCTGGCAATGTAAAGTCATTAAGAGATGAGACTGTTTAATGTGATGGAAGGATTATCATGAAACAATGTCATAGCACAAGAGTTTGTCCTGGAGACATTCTGGACTTTTCTAGCATCATGTAGAGAAAATAGAGCCTTTTCAGAAATCTGCTAGCAGTCGCTGTGGCCACCTACATATTTGTAGTATGTGCCGTGTGAAGTTCTGATAACAACCGAGCAGACACAACCCCTAGAAGCAAGTAGGTGTTTTCCTACCACTTTTGCTTTCTGCTCTTGTATCAGTCATGTTCGCATATTTTGTTAGCATAGGTGATGTACAGGATATAAACACCGAGCGTGTAGGGATTGCTTTAAGGTAATACTCTCTTCCTAGAAGTAAGTAATGCTGTTTAGGTGAAAACGTGAACTCGGTGTTTAGGAGGAACTTCAGGATATAGTCTTTGTGATTACTTCATCTACCGCACAGTTTCCCACGTGGATTGAAGAAAAACCCTTGAGTGCAACTATTACACAAACACAGACATCTTGAAGGATGCAGTGCCCTATTAGAGGGATGTACTGGCAGAATTCTCCTGCTTTCTCCCGTGTTTAGTTTCATCTTATCTCTGTGCTTGTGCTTCTGCTAGATTAATAAGTCTAATTTACAGTTGCTTTTTGAGCTGTTGATGGTACAAATTATTTAACTAAAGTTGTGGCTAAATTACTGATGCTGAAGTCCATTTCTAATTGTCTTGGCCCAATACCAGGAGATACTGCTCTAGGAGATGAAGTCCATACTCTTGTAGCAGCTTTTTATTGCCCAAAGCTATGCTGTATGGTCCTGTGTAAGTGGTTTGATTTTCCCACCAACACCCCTTCCCCTCAAAGGTATTTTATACCTGCAACTTCAGTGAACTCAGTATAGTATTTCAAATTATCTCTAGACAAGCAAGTCTTCCCACCATGAAAACCCATTGTTGTGCTGCTGTTTTCCGTGTGTACTAGCTCTGCTACTTGTGCCTTTCTTCTTCAGTGGAAGGACAGCTGATAGACATTCCTCTGTTAACCTGACATATTGACTTGCATATAAAGATCCCTTTCTTTTCCAGAAGTATTCAGGATAGCCAGATAGGGCCTTTGAATTTTACCTCACTTTCTCCTGGCTTCTGATTTTATAGATTCACTTGCAAACTAGTTTGTTCATCTTAATGCAAAAACTTTAAACAAAGTTCTACATGCCAGCTGCTGTCAAATTACCCATTTAGAAGTCAATAAAGCTGGTGAATGGCATTTGTTTTGTTGTTGGGTAGGGAATTCTCCGAGTGTATAGAGAGTAAATACGATCTGGCTTTGTGCAACTGGGGAAAAATCCATTTTGCCTTTCATTCAATATGTTTGTTTCTCGAAGGAAATTCAATATTCCTTTCTCTGTGATAGAACAAACCAGTTTATCTGAGGGACTGCCTACACAAGTACAACAATAACTATTTGGGCTGGACTTGTTACCATTTTTATAAATTAGTGTAAATAAAGTTATCAGACCAGACTTCTGGGAAATGTTGAGGTTGAGGTATCCCCTAGAAGATTTCAGCAGGAATTTTAGCGCTTTATCTTATTGTGGGATTATTCACCTTGTCTTTTCAAACCCTTCCTCCTGCAGATACCTTGTTATTGTGTGATGGTTTATCTGACTTTCTGTTTATGAGGTTTGGCTGGTCAGCTTTCATTTAGTCCTTAATGAAGGAGTCTGAGTAGGTTGGGATTGGTGAAGCGTCATTATTAGGGTGAATAGTCTTTCTCTGTCTTTTCGTTATCAGCCCTCCTCCCCATCCTGTTAGTGGGAAAATGACCTTTTGCAGCAGTCATCTAGTCATAGCATCTGCAGGTGGAAAACAACCTCTTACGAAATAAATTGAGCACTGGCATCTGTCTGTGGAGCATCTATTATTTACTTTCCTTTGAGTGAACGGATAACTTCGTTCATGAAGTGGGGGAAGAGTTGGGCAAAGGGAACATATATCATTTTAGATGGAATAAGGCAAGATGTGAAGGCATCTCCTGTCCTAACCTAGAGATGCTTGCTGAATGGCCAGTAGGAGGAATTTTAATTACTGCTGTAAAATTGGACTGTGTGGATCCTTTAACAGAGTTAAATTGGGAAGATAGGTGGGGAAGACTTTTATGGGTTGTTACTGCCTCTGGTAAAAATAGTGAGATGTCTAGCTGTTCAAGACGTGTTTTTGTTGTCACAGCCATGTTAAGAGACCTGCAACACCATGACGAATGACAGTAAGCTAGGAGAAACAAGGACAAATGGAGCAAGTGTTAGGAGAGGATGTCTCAGTAACCAGTGCTGGCATGGTGTCTGTAATAGACTTAGTTCAATGCTGTACTTGATTTATGCTTTAAAGGCATCTTTTTAAAAGCCCTTACAGTAGAAATCTTTTGGTAATAATGATTGAGGTATCTTCGTTCAATTCTTCATTTCCTAGGGCTGTTGAATGCACGGACACACAGTAATACTCAGACAAGAGCTATGCTTGCGAATAGAGGGAGCAGTAAATGGGGGTGATCCAGAGGTTAGGACAAACTAGTGATATACAGCGGTGGTCTCCAAACTTCTTTGATTGTGCCCCCTTATCAGCAAAAAAAATTTGAGCACACGTCCCAATATATGTATATTTATTTATAAAATCTATACATGTTTTACTGTGCTAAAATATTACGTACATTATAAAACATACACAAAACCAGAAATTTTAAAAGGGTGAAATAAAGATAAAATACTATTTTAAAGATGTATTTTATTAATGGTACAAAAATATTTTCTTCCTGCACCCCCTGGATGGTTTTGCACACCCCACTTTGGAGACTTACTGATACAGAAAACTTGAAATACAGAGTCAAGGCTAATGTAATATATTACATGTTTTTTGGCACACTGTCCAGTTTCTTAGAGGTTTAGATATTTTCCCTCCAGGCAGCATTCGTTTTGGCAGATTTTCTGTTCCAGTCAAGAATTAAATAGTCCATAGAAATGACACAAGTCACTTTCTAAAGTGGGCTTCTCTAAGTCAGTGGGGAAGTACAGCTGAATATGTCTACAGCTTTCAGTCTGCCTGTTTGAAAGGAAGAATAATACCATAATGTAATATGGTAGCCCAGCATTGGAGCTTTTTGATAAAAGGAGAAAAATATTAAATGCCCAGAGATCTTGGCATATGAAGCTAAATGTTGCCTATTATCTTGAAACAGGTGACTGCAAAGTAAAGGCCCGTCCTCCAAAAGTAAAAGGTGAGAGGAAGAAGAAGCATCTTTTCCATCAACCCCAGCACCATCTGCAAGCACCTCAGCCTCCTCTGCAGCAGCAGCAGCCACCGCTGCCACCACCACCTGCACCGCAGCAGCAGCTGGCAGGGGATGAGGTGCCAGCAGCACGGCCACCAGTACCCCCAGCAGTACCCACATCGTCCACAGCAGGAAAGAGCTCGCCCCCAGCTCCCCTGAACATTATCCAGCCCTCGGAGGCACCAGTTGAGGAAGATGACTTTAAGCCTCGGCCGATCATTCCCATGCTTTATGTGGTTCCACGGACCAAAAAGGTGGTGTTTGACAAGGAGCGCATGTCCTGCCAGCAGGCGTTTGAGCAGTTTGCCACGCAAAAGAGTCCAGGTTGGCGGGAACAGACGGTCCCTATGGAAATCCCTGTGAAGGAGGAGGAGAATGCAGAAGCAGAAAATACAGAGGTCACTACAGAGGTCAGTGATTTACAGGTATGCATGACCAAGGAGGTGACTATAAGATTTGCTAGTTGTAAGCAACAAGTTGAGGACTAAACTTGGAATGAGAGGAGTCCTGAATTGTGCCTGAGCCTCCAGTGGAATAGTGCCATGTTGGAGAGCCACAGAGTGCTTTTACAGGAAGAGATTGATCATTTTCTCACAGTTCAGTCCATCATTGCATTGATGCTAGCTGATTAATCAAACTTGTTATTGTCTTCAAAAGATAAAATAGAGAATCTCTTTTCCTGCTACTAATAGTGCAGATAATACTGAAACGATCATCCCAAGCACTAGGCAGGAAGACCCCGCACAAGCAAATGGCCTTTGCAGAGCAACTACTCTGAGAGTGGTGAAACCAAACAATCCCAAGGGGAACTTTGATCACACCCACATTTCGATAATTCTTTCCCCTTGTTTCTGACTTCTCCAGCTGGTATCATGAGCTTTTTGCTTCCAGGTGTTGGCCTGCTATATAGCGTTGCCTAGGGATCTTTTTCATCATTAGATTTAGAATTGGAAAAGTTGGCATAAAACTTTTTCATGGACAATACAGTCCATGGCATGTAACCTGTCACAGGCATCTCTTCTCCTTGGCAAGTGCTTTCCTGATCCAAAAGAGGAAGGAGGAAAACAAGTCAGAGCAATGTTATATAGCTCTGTTTTCCTGCATGAAGCTGCTGAAAGAGCCAAGGGAATGGCAAAGCACTATTAGAAGTTGTGGGGACAGGGGGGAAACGTGCATTGCCATACCGGCGTGGCACAATTAGCATACCTTTCATGTAATTTTTTCTAAGATAATGACTGCAGACTAGAGTGTTAAAGAAGGCTATGCTATGATGGGCTGCTGCTAAGTACCTTCATCTCTGCTCACTCCTGTGTAACATGGAATGTACTTGGATTTCATTCTTAATGCTGTAGCACTGCTGCTTGTCTTCGTGTTTGTGAACCAAAGCACGTGGTACTGTTGATTTCTAGTGCACAGTAACTCGCCTGTAATGTGTTCAGTGCCCATCACCAAAGAGGACTGTGAGCCCCTGTGATTGGGATGCATGCAGTATGTACAATGTTGGATGGTACAGAGGGCAGTGGGTACAGTACAATATAAATATACGTGTCATAAAATGCACTGTAATGTTCTGGTAAAATGTTTCTGGTCCTACATGCTCTCTACATAATTTTCGTGCTAGAGTTCCTAGCTGTTTATGTGATCGACCAGACTTTTCATAAGCTATTGGAATTGGCAGACTTGAAGCTGTTCTGAGGCTGTTCTCATTTTAAGAAAACACTGTAGTTTACCCAACTTCTTAAGAGATAGCATTGGCTTTATCTACTACAGTAACTGGCTTGGGAGGCTTAATTGATTGCAGCCAAAAGGCGGTGAAAAGTTTGCTGTGTAAATTCAATAACTCTATGACAAGGATTCTGCCTCTGTTGTCCTGTACTCTCCTTTGCTTACCTGTATATTTTGGGGTTCCCACCTAGCTTGTTCTGATTTGTTACAGACTGCTTCTGCTTTTTCAAAAATGAAGATGGAGATAAAAAAGAGCCGTCGTCATCCACTGGGCAAACCACCAACCCGCTCCCCATTGTCAGTGGTTAAACAGGAGACCTCAAGTGATGAGGGTGAGTGCACTAGCATTAAGAATGCTCGTATGTCTTGTCTGATCTGAAAAATTGCTGAAGCCGTTAATGTAACTGGATGGCCTGAAACTTTTTATGTTACACTTAACTGATAGAAAATGCAGCATGTTCCCATTTTGATAACCCAGCTGGAAACAAAATTCATCCGTGGGAGGTGTCCCTTCTCACCTCCCACCCTGTTTTCTGTCAAGAAAAATATTTTGCTGGCTGCAGAATGAGGCAGCATTTTGGGCAAAGGGAAAAAAAAATAGTTCACAGAAAATAACATCTTAAAGCAAAAGCTCCTTCTTAGATACTGCATTAAAATGAGATCTGTTCACCTCGGAGGGTGGTGGAGGTCAGGTCTGCTGTTATGGGTATGGGGAAAGTTAATTCTAACTTTTTGGTTGGCTTTTTAGTTCATGTGAATGTTGGGATCCAACTTTTCTTGGCAGATCCAGAAATGAGAATTAGAAAGTCTCTCAGTCCTTAACTGTACGTCACTGATTTTTCTTTTCCCACATTCCAGTCACTGTGAACGGCATAACAGTCTGGGCCAAGGGAGGGGAGGGGAAAGGCTCTTGCCTCTCACTTCTGTTGTGTGGTGTAATTTACCACTTCTGGGTCTTGCCCACATTATAAAGTACTCAGAATATAGAAAAGTCCACAGTAATAAGCTTTTGCATGCTGGGGCAGGTACGTGAAGGTGTAGTTGGCAGTCCCTGCTTTCAAGGTACCTACAACTTTATATTCAAAAGGACAACATCTTTCCTGTTCACTTTCCTTCAGAGAGTATATCCACTGATTTTAGAGAAACTTTGTGTAGGAAGGGGATCTTTTGTACATACGTAGCTCCATTTCCTTACCAAGGATGATGCATTTGATGTCTTGCATATGTGTAACGTGGAGTGAAGCGTTGAAAGGCGGTTGAGATTAGTTACCTTGTTTTGGTGTGAGACCTTGCAACAAACTTGGTGCTGAAGGATCCTCATTAGACAGATTCTTTTTGCTGTTTTCACTTTTTGGGTGGTGTACGGGGACTTTGCTGGCTGACTCAGGAGCAACTTTCTGTGAAAGCTGGCATTTCTTGGGGACTGATTTACAGCACTGTTGGGCAAGATCTGATCAAACAGATTCTTCTCTTCCCTGCCAGGGAATAGAAGCAGCTCTTTTGCACTCCTTGCTTTTTCAGGGCTAATGTGTAAGGACGATCTGGAGGCTGCAGTGAGGAAGAGTGAGCATGTAAATTAAAAGAATGCATATGCTACACTAAGATTCAGTTGAGACAAAATTGTTAGCCTTTTCTACTTGCATATAACTTGCTTGAAACGTAGGAGCCATCCTGAAGGCTGTGTCTCACCTAGAATCCATCCTGGAATGAGTGAAGGTGATGGTAACATACAACAGTCATTTCCTTTTTTCTCTCAGTCTGTCACTGGATTATGATGCTGGTTTCATTGATTTCACTGGTATCATAAATCCTTGCCCGTCTTCTGATGTGCTTTGACTAAAATTTGGAGAAACATGTGGTTTGGTTTTTGGCTCATGCCTTAAAATGTCATTAAAGGTGCTTGATTTCTTCAAAAGGTGAGTGGTGAGCTCGGCTTTGGAAGTTAAGACATCTTGAAAGTATCAATCTGCATACTCAAAGTCAATGGTCTTTTTAAATTTTGTCTGTGCCTTACATGAGGTGTGGACACGTAAGCACGTTGAGCTGAAGTTAAGACTGTAGAACACGTCCTTGTAAATCTGTTTTGTTACGAGGGTCAGCTCTGGTCTGATACACGCTGAACTGGCAGTCGGCTCCTGGCATGAGCAGCATCTTCCTCTAGGAAGGAAAGCCTAACTCGCCCGCTGGCAAGGCTGTTCCTATTTGTCTCCCTTTCCAGCAGAATCTTATGCAGTGTTGTGGAAAAGGCGATGGTATTAGCAATTATTATTAGCCTATGGATACCAGTTTTAGTCCAAGATAAAAATAAAAATATAGTAAGAAAGCAAAGACAGTTTTTAGGAAGTAACCCTCATTTGAAGCATGACAGAGATACACAGACAGTGTTTGTCGTCTCAAAAAAAGGATTGATTAATTAAACACAATAAAATTTCCCACGTTGTCTGGCAAATATATATCAGATTAGCTGGGGGGAACATTTAAAATCTGAGATGTAAACTTAGCCATTAGTGTTTTACTACAAGTTCCTTTTTTCTGGTAACCTAAAAGTCTGAAACCCTTAAAAGGGAGGTAGAAATGGGGAGGGGGCTTAGACTTGCTGAGAGCAGAACATTAACTGCGTATTTCCAGTAATTAACAGTGAAGCAGTGAACAATTTGGTTTAATGTGCTGAGCTCTGGGGATAATGTTGCACTAAGATGTTTTTGAGTTCCCCTGGCCAAAGCTGTTGTTTTGGAAGCTTTGCAGATTGACAATGCAATGAGTGATTTACACTTAGTCTTGCGTGGAAAATTTCTTTAACAGTTACAGTGACTCAAAATTCCTTAATAAGGAATGGTAAGAAACTGGACAGTTTGGACCCCCAAACTGACACAAATGGATTCTGCGGTGGTTTAATCATAAAATACCAAGGGCCTTTAAAAGGTTTTGTAAAAACAAAGAATTAGCAAACTAATTAGCACAAGCAGTACCTATCAGAGCTCTGGCAGAAGAAGAGGTGGTGGTGAATGCAAATTGAAGGCTTAGTGGCGTGCGCTTGATGGAAGTAGCTGTGAAGCAGCTGCAGAAAAGTAAAATGAAGACTTGAACCCAGGGTACCTTATGGCCAAGATTTGTGTTTGCAGAAACAGGTACGGGATGCATTTTGGGAAGCTTAAAACAGACTTGCTGCTTGACTGGTGGGAATTGGGAGCTGGCCTATCCAAACCAGCACGAAGTGCATGCGCGTCTTCCAGAGAATGCAGCTGCCAGTTGGAGAAAGGAAAGGGGGATTTCCTTGCACTTGCATCACGCATTTTGAACTTGGCTTCATTGGAAGGATGTTGTGGGTTTCCACAGCTAGAAAGTGGAGAGAGTTATGAAGGCAATAAGTCTCTTCCTTCTTCTTCCTCGTGGCCAGTTCCATTAGGTCATCGGTGTCTCTATCTTGTCTATCCTACCCATAAAGTGGAGATTATATCCATTTAAGGAAGTATTTGAGGCATACACATATGAGGAACCATGGACGAGTTGAATGTTCTTATTTATTGAACTTCTTGTGTTGTCGAAACATTAGCTGTTTAACCCTACCTTGCTGCGTTTTGCCTCTGCTGACTGTCCGTTGTTTTGGGATTTTTTTCTTTCTAGAAATATTTCCATTTTCTGGGGAGGAAGATATGAGTGACCCAGAGGCTTTGAAATCTTTACTTTCCCTCCAGTGGAAGAATAAAGCACATAATTTCCCAGCTGAAAGAAAATTCAATGCAGCTGCTGCCCTGAGTGAGCCATACTGTGCTGTCTGTACCCTCTTTTACCCGTATAACCAGGTAATTCCTGATACTGCTCAGATGGATGTGTCAGTGGTGGGTACTGAGTGGTGGCTACGGTGTAAGTTATGATGCAGACCTTTACAATAAAGGAAGAAGACTCATACAAATTTGCACACCAAAGAAGTGTGTTTGGATTTGGCAGAGGCAGTGGATGAAGCCTTTTTTGTTCTCTTTCCTGGCTTCTCTGGCTTTCTCAGCTTTCGTTTTTTAAATTGCACATAAAGAGCTTTGCACTGCAAACACTATTTCCTGCAGAGAAACAGTGCCATGTCGGGCATGTGATCGCTCTTGTTTAGATATGGGCCCGGACTTCTGAATATATGCAAACAAGCAGCAAAATAAAAATTTACTGAGTAAGCACATACATCATTTTTTGGAAACTACCACTATGCTTTGGGATATGTTATGAGCAGAAAGGCAAAATTTATCAGATGAATTAGTTATTTGCCCAGTTGTGTATTGATTTGTTCTTGCATGCTTATAGAGCCAAATCTGGCTTTGTGTGTCCACTAGGAATACGTGCCTTAGATGCATATATATGTGTTGGAAGCTTTTTCTGAGAAAAGCAGAACCCACCTCCCCCTTCAATAAAATCTCTTGATTTATTATACAGACTGAAAATAAAATATCTGTTCTGATTGCTGGGATGTTGTTGTATAATGGTTGTAAGGAAGACCGGGTACAGCTGGGCTGTTTTAATCCATTGTTTTTAACTCTGGTCTGCTAGCAGAAACCTTGAAATGTCCTTGTGGAGAAATTTGTGCAGAAAGAGTAGGGAAGGATGCCAAAAGGATGGGAGAGGGGGGAGGGAAGGTCTTGCTTTTATTAATATTTTCCTTTTGTTTTTCCTTGGTGTTTTCAGCTGCAATTTAGGAATTCAGAGTTTTACAGAATAAAAACAGGGAAAACTTCTCATTGTTCTAATGCTGCTTTGAGCTTTCAGAATAAATTACAGATCCCAGTACAGGCCTAAGGAAGAGAGAGAGGAGCAAAAGGCAGGGGTGGGGGTGTGCATGAGAAGACAGGATTTGAAGTTCGTGATTTGTGCTGCATGGTGTCAGGTGTTGGATGACTTTTTTTGCGAGGGGAGTGCTCTGACTTGAAGGTTAAAATTTTGACCAGGGAAGAGGCGATTCCATATGATGGTATTTTCTCTTTAAGTCCTTACAGATGGATAAAGAAGCTGTCCCAGTCTCTGTAGGGGAGACCACCTCTTTCATCCACCTTTCTAAGTGCGGACAAAAGACCAAGCCTCTGATCCCGGAGATGTGCTTTACCTCAAGTGGAGAAAACACAGAGCCCCTTCCTTCAAATTCGTATATTGGGGAGGATGGAACCAGTCCCTTGATATCCTGTGCCAAATGCTGCCTGCAGGTTCATGCTAGTGAGTGTTTCCTTCTTCACCAAAGCGTTTTGGGTATTGAGAAACTCACAAGTTTCTTTGTGTGTTGCCTATATTTGAATTCCTTTTTGGCATGCTTGCTGTACCTGTCACTCCCACTTTTTCCTTTTCTGGTATAGTATGTGTGTATATTCAAGTCCGTCTTGGCAAAAACTGATCTTAAAAAGACATACAAATATTCTTTTTATTGTTTGTTCTGTTGGCTGATTCTTCTCTGTCTCATGGAAAAGATTCTTCTTTTGTTATCTTTTTTTTTTTTGTAATAAAGCAGAAATCGCAAAGCTGATCGCACTCTTTTTGCTTGTTCAAATATTGGTCTGCTGGGTGAGGTTGTATTGTTCTCGTGTGCATCAGAGATTATGGAGTAGCTTCTGAGATATATTTTATTAGTGTCTGTGTTACTGTTTGTAGGAATGGCACTTGATTACAAAAAGAAACATATGTCTGTTTGTTTCCCTGATAGTTATGTCTAAAAGAAGATCTGATTAATCCTGGTAGAGTGTACCTTCACTGCAGACTGTACGACATCCAGTTAACATTTGCACTCGTACTAGGAGATGTGACGAATTACTGTTCAGCTGTTTGATCTTGACAGATGGGAAAACTTATTTGACTTGCATCAGCTGGAATTACTTTTGTTGTTCCAATTTTGTAGTCCGCGGGTCACCGTGCAGCTCAGCATGACTGTCTCTTGTGGAGAACTAGAATGCAACTTCTATTTCTGTACTGCATCCATGATTATGGTCACTTCTGGCTGATAAGAGCACATGATGCAGAGCGAGCGTGAGGATGAAGACTGCTTTCTTACTTCACAAATTGTGGTCTCTTTAGTGATCAGAACAGAGATGCTGCATCTTGCACAACCATATGTCTTCAATAGACTAGTCTGTCAAAATGGTTTCAGTGGCCAAATTCTATTTAGGGACAGAGGGATGTGGGCAAAGTGACGTTAATCTGCAGTCTCAGACAGGGTGTAGGGCAATTCAGCTTTCTCTTTTGGCTATGCTCTACCCTTGAGGATGGGACAGAAGTTAAATCTAGTCTGATGTGGTCTCCAGTGTCTTGTTGTCTCCTTGTCACTGTTTGTGCTTCTAGACTGTGATATGCCTTTGACTTTGCTGCAGAGAATCCATTTGCTTTTATTATCAGATTGCAGTGTTGAGGTGTATTTTGGTTAATCTGGCAGCATGCTGTAAACCCAGTTGGCAGTCTACTTGTTATTGAGAAGTGCCCTCACCCAGCTGCGCCAGGTTATGACAACAGCAAGGACGTACAGAGAAGAAAGCTTTTGTGAAGGTTTCTGGGCTTCTAAGGTGTTGACAAAATCCATAAAAAGAGCATACTTTTCTTGTTCCATTAGGATCATCGTTATGGGACAATCTGGTGTTCAGAAGTGTGACTGCTTCTCCCCTCGGATTCCGTAGTCCAGCTACCTGTGGCCCTAAAGCAAGAAATCAATGCTGAAATTTCAGCCTGTTCCACACCGTTTTGAGCTCCAGCAGTATTTCGGTTAAGGGTGTTTCTCTTTCAGCTCAGTTTCCAGATCAGTTTTTTAGACTCAACACCCCTGCTCATTTTCTAGGGCTCGGTTGAAGCTACTTTCTTGATTTGCCATATGATGAAAAGAGACTTCAGATGTGGAAGACAGCTGTGGATCTATATTATTGACTTTTTTTCACATAATGTTTATCTGGTTAAGTGGATAATTTTTATAAATCAGATTATTGTGGCAATCTCAGTGCTTTCTGAATAACTTCTTTTCAGTTTAATTCAGTAATTGGAGACTCTCCAGCTGAATTTTTATGTTCAGTTTTGTTAGGGTAGGTAAAGGCCATGAGATGAACTTTGTGTTAGCTAGGATGCTGGCCAGCAATTTGTGGTATGTTTAATTTTCTGCTACAGGCTTTCTTTGCAAGCTTGCGGGAATCACATAGAGCCAATTTTTCAAAAGTATTTGTATGTCTTGTCCTTATTGTCTTCAGTGGCAAACCTCAGTGCCTTTTACAGAATTTTAAGGGCTTTTTTGGTCTTATTTCCCTGTCTTTATAATGAGTATAATACCACTTTAGGCTTTTGGTGCTGCAGAGAAGTATGTAGGAGGATTTGGTGCTTGCATATTACAGTCATTGACACTCTATAAAGTCAGATGTTTCTGACACTTCATATAACCAGAAATTAGTATTAGTTTAAATACAGTTAAATATGTGAAATGCATGTGTTTAATTTCCTTGCAATATTACTGGGTTTGTCCTTCCTCATAATACCACTTAGCAAAGATGACTGCTTCAGTCATGCTACAATTCAGTGGTCTTAACTGTTTCGATGTGTGAGTGCATTCCAGCAGTAGTAGCATCACTTTTGAGTCCAGTTCTTACCTGAAGGATCAAAGTACTGCTATTGTAGTCCTTGCAAAAGAGAAAAAAAAATGTCGCGGGTTACCTGTGTGTGGTTTTTTTGTTTGTTCATTTTTAGACCTGCTGGTCCCAAATTCTGCCCCCCTTCCCAAAGATTACTTTCCTTATGACTTTTGTCTGAGCCTAGACTATTGAATATAGTTATTCAAATGTGACACCTGATTTCAAAGATGCTTCTGAATTGAAAAGTCAGCAAGTCAATACTACAGATATGTTAGTAAAACTCTGAAGGATATAACTTCGTTTCTTTCAGGCTGTTACGGAATACGTCCAGACTTGGTGAATGAAAGTTGGTCTTGCTCACGGTGCTCAGCCAACGCATGGGCAGCGGTAAGCGTCTACTCTTCTGGAAACAAAAGAAAACTTACTGTGGGAATTAATTAATACTTTAACAGAGATGGGTGGTGGGAGGGTACAGTTTGCCTTTGCATCCCAGTTGTGGTGTAGTCATTTTTTGGGAAAGGTAGGCAGTCTGGCAGAGCTTTTTGGTCCAGTTCTGAAGGAGTTTTGTTCCTACAGGAATGTTGCCTGTGTAATCTCAGGGGAGGAGCTCTTCAGATGACCACTGATGGGCGGTAAGTGATGTTTTTTAATATTTTTTCCTTCCATACTGCATCTAATTGTCTAGTGTTGTGAATTCGGTCTTGATGCTCAGTGTAGCAGCTAGTTTTGGCATTATGGAGGTAACTGCTACTCGCTGACTTGGCAGGATGAGCTTGAGTAACTGTGCTGTCTTACACTCTGCACCAGGCTTCTCAATAGCAGAGGTAATGTGGCTCTGAACACTTGGTGAATTTGGTTATTTCTCAGAGAAAAGTCTTTTCAGAGAATGTTTAGTATCATGCAAGATCAGATGCATAAGAAGGTTGATCCCTGTTGTTCCAGAGACATTTACCTTGTGCGACCGTGATTAACAATCAGTTGGTAATGTTGCCAAGGCTGCCAACCACAATAAATATGCCTTGATACTGACGGAGTCAGAGAAATGTTAACTGCCCTCTTGAGTATTTAATTCAAAGAATGGTAGACTCTGATTTGTCTCTTCATTATTTTTTCCAGGTGGATCCATATAATCTGTGCTATTGCTGTCCCCGAGGCCCGTTTTCTCAATGTAATAGAGCGTCATCCTGTGGATATCAGTGCTATTCCAGAGCAGAGATGGAAACTGGTAGGTGTCTTTTACCTGTAGAGAGTGTTTGTGAACAAGAGCCAAAAAAAAGAAAAAGGCTTTAACTAGACAGAAAAACATTGTGTGGGATCATAAAGTAGCTGAGATTGGAGGTGATGTTCTCGCTCTCATTTCCAACAAACGCGCCAGGAAGCTGTATCATTTGGATGTCTTCTGAGGTACAGTCTCAGTGCTTTGACACACGAGCAAGTTGTGATTACCAGATCTGCCTTTACTCTCTAGGTGTGTGCTCTTACCCTGGGCAGAGCCTGGGACGCTTACCTACCTAAGTCAGGTCTAAACTACCTGAAAGCTTCATTTACTGAAAGTACTGCGTAGTGGGAGTGTGAAGGAACGTGGTAACTAAAAAGAAGCTGACATATTGCTGACTTGTTCATCTGTAATTTGATTTGTCTTTCTTTACAATATTTCTCTTTTTCTGTCAAGAAATCTCTTGTAGAAATTAATAAACATTTCTTTGTGACCATGACTGCAAGGCGAGACTCTGCAAAGATTTTAATAAAAGTCCAGCTACAACTTGTTATTTAGTTGCGTAGCCTCATCTGAGGGATTAGTAACGGATGATTCATTAGCTCAGAGCAATTAATCTTAATGTTAGTTAATGCCCCATCACTATAGCGTGTTATTGCAAAATAAATTGTGCTTTTGCTGCTTTTTTCATACAGAAGTCAGCTGGGCGACAGTTGGGAGTGTGGTACGGGGGAAGGTGATGTAGCAGTGATACATTGGTTAGCATTGATGTGTTTGTTAACTGTGCAGCTATTTAGTGCAGGCAGCCCAGCCAGGGCCTGGATGAGAGATTAGGAAGAATCTCTGCTTCCAGAGTTATTTCTCTGTTGTGCAAATGGGTTTTGTACACAAATGTGAATGTAAAAAGCATTCATTATTCAGGTGGAGTGATGGAGCAGTGTGATGTGAGAGTGATAAATCTTGCAGCGGCGGTTCTTTATGGATCATCTGACATTTCCAGCATGCATCCTCTTCATTACCAGCACTTGTAACGATGAACTAAAAATCCTTTTACACAAGACTCGCTTTTATTGCTTAATGGAGCCTCACGAGGAAACATGACTTAATTCTTTAACTCTTCTGTGGCTACCTTACAATCCTATAGAGCCAGGGCAGTATTAACGTACGCAAAACTCTGTTGCTTCATTCTTCTCCGAAGCGTTGGCTATGCCATCCAAAGCCTCAGCACAGACCTACTACACATCTTCCTGTTTCGTTCCTGAATTAAAGCTTCGTAGTTTTGTTGATTACTTCAGCGTTGTATTCCATTCACACCTCGTGTTTTCTTCATGTCTCAGGAAAGGTAGAGAATTTTTATACGAAGTACCTTGACTTACACAGTCTAATGATGTGGTTTACAGACACCTATTTCTTATGTTGAAGTTAGCAAGAGCCTGGCTTGTAGCTCAGTTCTTGTCAAAGCCTGGCTTTAAGCACTTCACTTGGAAAGTGTTAGCATGGATGGTGCTGCACACTGCTTCATCATAATCAGAGTAACTTTTCTAGAGGTGTAATGCTGTTTTATTTCCGCCGCAGTCTGTCATGACTCCACCAGCAGGGCATGTTGGCTAGTCCAGGTAGCTTTGGACACAGGTTTAGGTCTTAGTCTTGAGTTTCTGTCAGCGTGCCAGGGTGATTCCTCTAAGATGTCTGGTGCCCCTATAGAGCTAGCCCAGCTGTTAGGATGTAAGAAGTAGACTTTCAGCCTAATTACTCTGTGTTCAAGAATGTCATCAGGTAAGTATTGTTGTATTTAGACTGATTATAAAAATCTTTCTGCTCTGTTGGTATACTTGTGAACGCCTTTACAGTATGTATGCATGCACCATCGATGTCATCGATTGAAAACAGTTAGTTGGTGTTGCCACCACATACCTTGTGGCTTTATGAGTGTCGTTTGCACAGGAAAGAAAGCAAATAAATTATCTTGAGCTAAAATTGAAATGGGTTTTAGAGTTATGAACTAGGTAAAGATTTAAAAAAAAATTAATTTGGATGGCAGAATGTAAAGGCAGTGCTGCTTATAGCAGCAGCATTGGTGTAGTCTGTGAAGACGTACAAAGGAAATTTAAATTGGATAAGATTGTTTGGAGAAACACTTATGAGCCATCGTGGAGAGTTTTAGGATTCTTCATAGGAATTTGCAGGTAAGTCATGGAGCACATGAGGAGTCAGTGGAGGAGTTGGGGGGGTGTCTGTTTTTTGGAGGTGTGCAGCTGCATTTAGGAAAGTAAAGTGAAGGTGACTAAAAGGTGGTGGTGTTGGATCTGATGACTTTGGCAATGATGGAGTTGATGCAGTACTAGATAAAATTGGAGAGATGGCCTTTGTTGCTGAAAAAGATGGAAAAGGAGAGAAGGAATGATGTGAAGGTTGAGGACAGTTGAAGTGAATGGATGAAGGTAATGAAGGAAAGGAAAGGGGGGGAAGGGGTTATCTGTGTGTTTTTGGTTTTTTTTTTTTTTTTTTTTTTTTTTTTTTTTTTTTTTTTTTTTACTATGTTTGTATTGTTTTAAGTTACTGTGAGAGGGCTGAGGTAACAAGCAGTTGCAGTGATCTGTTTAAAGAGTATTTCCTGTTCTTTTAGCATGCACCAGGCCTCCCCTTTCAAGCATAGACTTTTCAGTCCATTTGTGGGTATTGCATCATTTTAAAGAATGCAGTTTGCATGCTTCCTGATTAATGGTGTATTACGGGCCTGTGTGCGTAAATTATTTATGACATGGAAATTTGGAATAATTAGCTGTCATTCCTCAGTGGAGTAAATGAATTGCAGTGTTCATCATGCAGGAGACAGCCCATTTCTTACTCTCGGCTATGACCTGACTCTCTGGTGTGCATTTATTCCGAAGATTTTTCTCCCGTGCTTTAGACCTTCTCTCTTCCTGCTACCTCCCCTCCCACAGAAAATGTCTTTAAATCTACATGTGCTGCTTTACAACAGCACTTGGCGCCGGTGCTTCTGTCCATCCCATCTCCCACACTTCCAGATCTTCTACATTTTCACTCCTTCCACCATCTTCTACATTTCAGTCTCACTGTAGCTCACATTTTTCTTTATCCTTTGATCATATTTGCTCGGAATATTCCATTGGTGTGGCTCTTTTGCCTGTCACGAGGAGTTTGTCTTGCCACTGGGCTGTCATTAGGTGCATGCTAATCCTTCTGGCTTGGAAGAACCCTGTTCACATCAATAAAGGCAGATTCCTGATAAGGGAGGGTTAATGCTCCCTTGAGAGGTGGTATTGAGCACACTGTATATCAGCAGTTGTCCCTGCTGGCGGGAGAATTAGGTATTGACAGTTTAATAATGAGATCTCATTGCTATTGACTTGCTTTCAGTGCCGTGTTCCTGCTGTGCACTTTGCTGTGGCGCTTATCTAGCTTTTGAACATGGTTTACAGAGCGATAAAGGCATAGCTTATTAAATACTAAAAAACACATTCTGCCAACACGAAGGCTCTGGCTTTGAATTTCCTGGCTTTTGTTAGTTTAAGTAAAAAGGCCAAATTAATCTTTGGTGTAAACACACTGACTTCAGTTAATTCACAGGAAGTGAATTTGACTTGTTTCATATACATGTGGGGCAGACCCCAGTCGGGGAGGGGTGACGTTGCACAGAAATAGGGAAGAATGCATCTCCCTTTCTTCTGCATGTTTTGCTTTCAAGGAAGAGAGAAATACTCTTTGGAGAAGGAATGGTCTTTTATTTGTCTTGGCAATGTGTTGTAGCTAGCGCGGTGGGACCCTGGCTCTTAGCTATGATAACACAAATAAAATATAACATTGAAATTTGACAATTCTTATTTTGCATTTACTGGATAGTTTATAAGATGATACCACTCTTCATATTTTTGAGGGTACACGTTTAAGATAGCTCAGATCTAGAAGCAGAGTGAATTTGTACTTCTGAGGGTTGTATTGGCTTATCGTGTGATCCTCGGGCAGCTTATGTTACATTTCTAATCCCATGGGATGTAGTAATTCATATGGATCTTAAAATTTAGGTCATGTGTTCTCTAACGTTGCATACTTTGAGCACTGTTTTAATGGGACTGAGGTAAACGAGAGGCCACGAAGAGTGAAAGAGGGGAAGAAAGGCTCTGTTTAATATCAGATGCTGCAGAGAGAAAAAGAATCTGTCATTCATGGTGTCATAGTATGTTTACAGGACATTTATGTTTAGATGAGTGGATGGACTGGGGGGAGGGAGGCAAGGGGTCAAACCTGGGGGGCAGTGGTTGGAGCAACCAGTGTGGTGTGCTTTGGAGACAGTCATCTGGAAACGGGCACTAAAAATGACTGCTTTCCTCTGTTCCTCCTTATATGTGGAAATTATTTCTTTGTAATAAATAAATTACACAGCTGTATGGTCAGATTCATGGGCATATAATATCTCTCAGGATTTTATTTATATGAGCCGTTCATTCTAACAAGTAAAATGCATGTTCGTCTCACGTGTGTGATATTAATTTTCCCCTGATTTGCCTTGTCCAAGCCTCAGATAAGGTAGAGAAGCTGCCATCAATCAGTGACAGATTCCCTAGACTTAAAATGTTGAAAGCTAAGAATGGTGTTTCCAAGTAGTTCCCTGGAAATGTTACGCAAGTGTCCAACTTAACTTTCTGTAGATTGGGATTCCCAAAATCTGGTCTTTTGTATTTCTGAGGGGCTGGAAACAAGAATTTGGTACTGTTAGGGAATGAGGAAATGTATCTCGTTTCCCACTGACACCTAATGCTTGCTGCCAAGTCTACAGTGCCATAAGGCTTAGGAATTTTAGCTCTGAAAAAATTTAGATTTCTTTTTAAAGTAGTCACACATCTTAAGTTGACTACCTGTCCCCCCCACAAGTGCTGTCTAATTAGATTAGCCTAATAACTGGATCTGATTTGCAGAAAATGAGTTTAAAAAAATACTAAAAGATTTCATACCTTTTTCCTCCCTGTAATTCTGGTGTTTGCTACAATGTTTTTATATCTTCTGTTTGCAAACCAGTGAATGAATTATCTACAATAGCTAATCTGACATAGATACAAATAAAATACCTACAGTTGATATGTTTATGTGTGTAAAATAAATATGCAATATTTTTGTTCCATTATATAAAATTGTATTCTATTAGATCTATTAGGTATAATGTTCCATTAAATATAATAGAACAAATTATTACACGGTTATTCTGTGTTCTGTTCTTTCAAAATATGAAAAAAATATTTTCTAGCAGTGTATCTGTGAAGATCCAGCTGCTGTTTGAATTAACATGGGGACGTTTCATATAGCTAAGGAGGATGAGTATTGAGTTGTGGCAGTTCTCTAATAACACTGATGTGTGTTTGCCCGTTACGCCCTCCCTTTCTCTCAGCCCTCCAGTGAGCATAGTCTCAAATTGGATTTAAGTCTGCTTCACTGTCCGGCATGGGTCTGAAGGACTGAGTTACTGGTAGATGTCGTCATGTTCGGGGGAATGATAAGTTAGTATCTGCTGTAGTTTCTTGGCTTACGAGTGATTCTAGGCGAGTGTGTATAGGCAATTCTGGAAGCATTGGACTTGACCTCTCAGCAGCAAACATCACCATTTTTGGCTGTGGCTTCTGGGCCCTAGACACTAATGGTCCAGGCTTTTCCACCATGTCAGGTAACAGGGTGCCTCAGGTCGCGTTAAAGCTGCTGTTGACTGCCTGCATAACGCTGACCTGTGTTTCTTTTCAGAAATGTGTGTACTGTCGGAAACGGATGAAGAAAGTGTCTGGTGCCTGCATCCAGTGCTCGTATGAGCACTGCTCCACATCCTTCCACGTGACCTGTGCCCACGCGGCTGGCGTGCCCATGGAGCCAGATGACTGGCCCTATGTTGTGTCCATCACTTGCTTCAAACACAAAGCAGCTAACCAGAATGTATGTTTTTCTGGTTTTGGTTTGGGTGGGTTGTTTGGTTTGGTTTGGTGGGTTTTCTTTTGGTAGGGTTTGTTTGGGGTTTTTGGGGTTTTTTTTTGTACAACAGTTTCGCTGCGCCTATATTTTTGATGCAGCTTTTATGATTGCAAATTATTCCCTTTTCTCTGTAACACAGATTCAGTTTCGAAGGGAGGTGACCCTTGGACAGACTGTGATCACAAAGAACCGGAATGGACTCTACTACAGATGTAAAGTGATTGGCATGACCACACAGACTTTCTACGAAGTAAACTTTGACGATGGTTCATACAGTGACAACGTTTACCCAGAAAGCATTATTGTAAGCAGCTCTCTGTGGAGACTATTACTGTTACAGATGAGTACAAAGTGTAATGCGTGTGTTCCTCTTCTATGTGCTTTGGGGTGGAACAACGAAGTAAAACTTAAAAAAAAAATTAAAAAGTAAAGTTGCTGCTTGCATAGAAAAACTCATACTGCTCTTCATTACTGTTCTTCTTGTTTATGACATCTCATTTCATTTTTTTTGTTCCTTTACAAAGATGTGATTTTGCTATATGCAGATGACTTAACAGAAAGCATAAGCTGCATCCTATTTGTTTTGTGGTTGAATAATCTCTTATTTTTCAACTGACAAGTTTGATTCATGGGGGAAGCAGATTGTCTGTAAGCACTTCTGGTTCAAAACAGGGAACTCACTTAATAGAAGGAATGTCTAGAAGAGGCTGACTTGTCAACTCATGCATTCTCTTCCTGATTGTGCCGTTGATTCACCATGTGAAATAGAGCAGGTCACCCGGCTTGTTTTTGTTGATACAGGAGATCTGATGTTTTGGGATTTGTAATGAGGAATTTCCTAGAACTGAGTACTGTCACCAGAAGGAGGTGCAAGTGTTTATTTCTGGTCTCGCACTGGTTAATGGTTTTGTTTGAGATGACTGAAATTAATCACAAGTGCAGAAACTTTCTTATACTTAATTATAGTGTTGTGTAGTAACTTCCTTGAGCAGTGATTTTTAATACACCTCTTTACCTAGTTCTTGAGCTTTGTCTGTGTTGGCTGGCTGACGTCTTTCACTCTATGTCTTCAGAGCAGAGACTGCATCCAAATGGGACCCCCTCCAGAGGGTGAGTTGGTTCAACTGCAGTGGACAGATGGAATCATCTATAAGGCCAAGTTCATTGCAGCCCAGATCAGTCAGATTTACCAGGTGAGTGTGGAAGAGTACTCACGTACTTCATGTCAACGTGTCTGATTGTTGCTGAGATTGTATAGCTCACTAGTGTTGAATGCTTGCTCTGGTCACGAAGGGAGAATTTGCCTTCTGAAATTAATACTGCTGGTAGTCTAAAGAGAAATTTAGTATTAAAATAGAGTCAGGGTAAAGGTATTCTGTGGCAGAATGTGGATGTATGGATAGACATATGTCTAGACTGTATCTGCTTTTAAAATATAAATTTGCCCTTTTCCTTATAGCTCAGGTCAAAAGTGACCTACTCGAACTACAGTGATGGCTATCCTACGGCTGGTGCTGAGCTCGTCGTCTGTAGTTCCCTATGAGTCAATATCTACATAATTACAACTTTCCTCGACTCTTTGAGAGGAAGTAGGGGAAACGATGGGTCAGGAGACTACTTCAAGGGGGGGAATAATCCTCTGGTCATGGGAAGGTACTTCGTGGAGCAGCAGCAGCGTGTGGGAATAATGTCCTGCCGCTTTTGCGTGAGGAATTAGAAACCTTCAATCTGTAGTCTCATACACTCTCACCATCTCTGTTTTTAAGGTGAGAAAAATAGCAGCCAGGGTTTTTCTTTTTTTCCTTTGAGTCTGTTCCACAAATGGGATTCTTGTTTGTGGAAGGCTGTAATAGTCAGTAAAGGAAGATTTAACCTGGTACACAGTGTTAGTATTTCAGCACAGAAGGTTTTATAAAATGCAGTACATTCGTTTTATAAAATGCAGTACATTTATTTGATTAAATCCTTTTTAAACGGTACCAAGAAGTTGAAAATTATAGTGATTTGGAAAGTATACTTTGTGCACATCCTTTTGAAAAATATATGCTGAAATTTGCAAATAATTGTTATTTTTAAGAGATTAATGCCTCTGGACAAAAGGCAAAGGAAGTCCCGTATCTTGTATTTGTTTGAAATGGGGCTCTGGTTTCTATCCTTTCTACACAGAGTGTTTCGTATCTGCGTGCGAAGAGCACGATAATCCACCTTGTCAGTTAAAACAGTCTTTTTGGTGTGTATAATGGATGTTAACTGCTTCAGAGAAGATGTGATCTGAGGTGACCCTGGTTATGAATAAGTACAATATATAGTTCCATAAAGATCTACTGTTACGCATGCTTTCCAGTTTAATCACAGTATCGGAAATTGTCATTGATTTCTCGAAGGTACAATAATTTGAAATAGGCTGTTCCACTGATAGTGCCAGATGACAGAAAAATATGCATGAGGAGTCTGTGGTTTTCAAATCATGCAGTTACCTATAAGTAAAGCTGTTCTCCGTGGGGAAAATAGCCTGGATAGCTTTCCACATTGGTTGCCTATGTAGGTACTTTTTCAGTACTTAGGGTGCATCTCTTTCATCTGTTTTGGAATAGGATTATATTTAAAAGCACAGAAACAGTTTTGTTATGAAGTGCATTCATAGGAAGACAGCATGCTTTCTGAAACGTAGCTCTGGATGGCTTCTCCATCTTGTTTGAGGTTGTTTATCTTAATAAGACCTGATGGCATAAATTTTAGAAGGGAATAATAATTTACTTGAAGGACTTTTGGTGGCAAAGAAGCACCCTAAAATGCTTTTGCATTTTAAACTTGTCTTATTTTGCAGTAGCTTCCCAGTTCACATCTCTAAGTCTGTATTTTGTGTGCTAAGATTAGATGTGTATATTTTTTTAAAAAATTGAGCCCAAATGACTGTCTCGTAACTTGCTGTAATGTGTGTTCACAACAGGGGTCTAACCCATATCAGTAATTTGGAACTTAAATAAACAAGGTCCAACCACTCTGTGATAGCGTAAGATGGCACTGCCCTCAGTTGCAAATCCTGCCTTTCTACTAGAAGTTGAGCTCGTGTAGTGGAAATGGCAGACAGCAATCTGCTTGTGCCTTGGCTGTTAAACCTCGTTAATTCGTGTTCCCTTCTGACTCTGTTATGGTAGTGGTGCTCTGTAAAACCAGAGAGTAAATGGGACCAGTAGCATCTTAAACCACCTCAGCAGGGCTCATCTTTCAAAGCCTCTTCTCCCACCTGCATAGTTATTCCAGCTGATGTATGCTGCTCGGTTAAGGGACCTCAGCAGGCATCGCTGAGCCTGCATAACCGATGAGCTGCAAGACCTGGGCAGCGCAGGAGGAGGAGGTCAGAGCGCAGATGCTTTCTTCCTTCTGAATTTGTCCAGTCTGAACCTGACATCCCGTATTAAGGTGTGGTGTATGTCCTTCTGCATTATCCAGGAAAGCGTAATAAGTCTTGAGCAAAGGAAATGAGAATCTCTTAAGAAGTTTTAATAGTTTTAACATTTTTATATGCATGTTGCCATGAATAAACACTCCTGTAACATCTGATGCATAATTCATGCTATAATCAGTGCTTAGCAAAAAGGGTTTCACGTGAGGAGTTACCACTGTTTTTTCGTACCTGGCTGACTATTTCTGCTTGTTAAATACAAATGTATTTTAGTAGCTGGAGTTGTTTCCTTATGATGTGTAAAAATGCTTTGTTTAAGATGAAAGAAGTTCTTATTACCATATTGCCTGAATACAGGGCTGCCTTTTATTGTAAGTGAAAAATTTCTTTTTTCCAGGATTTGAATCAAAAATCAGTGGAAATTTCTAATGCTCTGACTGGGAGGAGGGAGCAGAGGTGCTGGTCCAGCTGTAGCATAGACATTTTAGGATCCACAGGAGCACTGAATGAAGCTACTTGGGCCAGATAAGACAGGGGTGCCTGAGCAGCACTGAAACCAGCACTTTTCGAGGTTCAGCATCCTTAACACAGCTTAGGGCTGCTCATTCTACAGCAATCCTAGAGACATGCAGTGCCAAGAACAGGGGATCATCCATGGGAGCTGGCCCCTGATGCTTCTTTGGTATTCCCATGAAGGGACCACATGCAGCATAGTCTGGCAGTGGACTGTTGAGGTACTGTAAATGTAGAAGCCAAGTTCTTATTTCATCTTCTGCCTACTCTACAGGTCGAGTTTGAAGATGGTTCCCAACTAATGGTAAAGCGTGGTGATATTTATACCTTGGAGGAAGAGCTTCCCAAGAGAGTGAAGTCTCGCCTGGTGGGTATCAAAGTAACAGAAACAGTAGTATGGCTGTGACTTGCAGTACTCACTCACATTTTCTTAGCGTATTGTTTAGACATAGGTGAATGCAGCCTCCAATTTCTGTGGCTGTAAGACCACTTGTCATTCACAAAATATGTAGAAGAAATCCTTGATGCAAACGCTTGAGAAGAATTTGAATGATTTTCCCTTTCACATGTTCAGATCTGATTTTTGTTTTCTCTGGTTAAAAGATTATGTTCATATCATTTTACACAATATGAATTTAGTTATATGGACTGCCATTCTGTCTGAATGCTGCCTTTCATCAGAAGGGAGGTGAACTGGTCTACAGCTAAGTGGTTTCTGGAGAACTGATTAGCGACATGGGACCAAACCCCCGTTTCTCACCAAATAGGAGATTTAGAACATAGCTCTTACCTATAAAGTTCTTAATCTAAAAGATCAGGCTGTCTTTAACTGCATACAATGGAATTATTGAGCCTAGAAAATATGAGGGATTTATTTCATAGCTTTTTTGGTTCTGGACTTGCTGGGCGTTTTCAAACCTGGTGCTTTAACCTTTAAAGCCATCTCATTTAAACAAATGATGAGACTGGTTTCTATGCAAATGGAGAATACACAGTTTTCTTCATCATTCTAAATGTTTGTTACGTCAGCAGGACAGGGACGGATCCACAAAGTTAACCTGCGATAAGGTTGTGGGCTTCTGTCTCTTTTACAAGACAAAAACCTTCCCTTAAGAACACATGAATTGCTGTGCCAAGTTAAACCAGTGATTCGCTGACCCTGTGAATCTGTGGCCCCTAGCAGAAGTGTGAGATGCACATCCTCAAAAATGGCCTGGTGACAGGCAGTTCTGTGGAAGAACTGACGGCGATTTGGAGGAAACTTTTGTTTGCTTATGCGTGAAATCTTCAAGGGTTTTACCCAAAAAACACTTGTAAAATGCTTTCTGAAACGTAGCTCTGGATGGCTTCTCCATCTTGTTTGAGGTTGTTTATCTTAATAAGACCTGATGGCATAAATTTTAGAAGTGAATAATAATTTACTTTGTTATCCTTGAAAGACTTTTGGTGGCAAAGAAGCACCCTAGAATTAATTTCTAGGATGTGCACAACATTCCAGTTTATTTAAGCTTGTCTAATAATAAAGACAATATATTGGAGCCCTGAAGTACAGGATTTGGAAAGAAACATATTCTCTGCAGTGGAGACGTCAGGCTTTGTAACAGTTCCAGAGAAAGGAATGCAAGCTGGAAAGTGAATAGAAAGTTTCGAGTCTGGCTGAAAGCTCAGGCTTTTCTCATGCACTTTCTGCTGCCAGAGGTGTTAGACTATGCTCTGCGGAAGTGATGCTCACAGTGCTTTAACGCAGAACAAAGGAACAAAGCGATAGGAGATGATAATTTCTACCAAGAAATGCATCTCATTTGAGAGCGTAAGAGCAGGACGAACAGGAGCAATTGTTTGTACAGTGATCCCCAAATGCTTTCTTTGGGTCTTTTGTGTTTTAAAGACATTAGGGAAGCCCCAGTTTCCTCTGTGCGTTCTACTAGGAATGAATATCCTGAAGAGGCAGGGGAGGATAGGAGTAACCAGAGAATTGGCAAGGCAGGAGCTGAAGTGAAAGATATTCTGAAACAGAAGGAAAGCAACTCGAGGGTTTCTCCTTCCAGTTTGGTTTCAGAAGCCCAGAATTTTTAATTTCAGCCGTGTGCTTTGCATGTTTCGGAGTTCATTTTTTCTACAGAAATACTCTGAGCCAAGTTGTTCACTTGCTATCCCTGCTGTCTTGTTACGCAGGTGTGCTCCACGGTTTGCACCCGTGTCTCTCCCTGTTTTCCTGCTGTGCCTCTAATGATTGTACTTTCGTGTCTCCTGCAGTCCCTCAGCACTGGGGCCCCTCAGGAAGATGTATTTTCGGGAGATGAAGTGAGAGCAGCCAAGCGCCCCCGGCTGGGGAATTCAAGAAATCCCGAAGAATATGGACAAAACCCAGATTACTTGGCCTTTATGGAGAGCCTGTTGCAGACACAGTACCAGCCTGGAACTCAGAGCAACATGTTTTAACCAGGATTAATTAAAAATATTAAATTAACCCTTTTCAAGCCTGTGGAAAAATAACCAGGAAACTCTGGAATTAGAAGATCATCCTTGTGCAATAGCCTGCTGTGAATTCCTTTCTTCTGCTCTTGGTTTGGACGGCAAGAAAATCCTGTCTGGCTGCACGCTACCTCTACTTTGCCAGACGTTGCTGACCAATAGAGTAGGGAGCTTGAAAAACCTTCAGACAGCATTTTGCACGGAGACTTTGGAAGAGTTTGTACTAACGGATCTTTGTGACTGGCTCCTTTTTATGAGGCTTGGAAAGGGTTAAAATTTGACAAAATGACTTTTTAAAATATGTCAAACTCTTTTGTCTTTAAAGGTGCTATTACATTGACTACTGAAGCAGCCTTTGGAATTGTGTTTTCTGTACATAGACGTCACCTTTGTGAAGTTTTCTATAAATGAGCATTATTAAAAAAAAAAAGCAAACAAAAATAGGAAAACAAAAGTTTCCACAAAACATTTTTCTAGATTATGGCTTTAAAACAGAAAATAAACAAGATCCTCCCCCCTCACCCCCAAATGAAATGTGACTAATACTACAGCGGGGAGAGAGAGAGCAAGAGCAGATGTCCTGGAAAGTTCTGGGTTCTTTTTTTGTAAAGAAACACTATCTTCTTTGTAAGCTGGGGAAGATGGGGAAAGAAATGTTTCATAGCTGGGATGTTTCTTACCAGTAGTTCTCTTAAAGACATGTGATAGATATGTGCAGTTCTGCCATGTCACCAGGAAGGGACTTAGGGAAGAAATGGCCAGGTTTTGGTCATTCTTGTCATCTTCCTTCCCCATCTTTGCCATCACAGTTGCTTTCTAGTTAAAAATCAGCATGGCTTTCAGTTCCAGTATGCCACTCCGTTTTGGCAAGCGTTCTGTTGCTGCTTCTTGTGTTAGTTCCTTTATGAGCCATCCCCCTTCCCCACTGCAGACTAGAGCATCGGGGATTGCTCTAGCTCTCTGGTAGGCATGTTCCCATAGGAACCTTTTTCTTTTCTTTCCTCCTTTTTTTTTTTTTTTTTTTTTTTTTTGAGTTGTGCTCCTTACAGTTGTGAGAATCATTCCATGACAGAAGCCTGGGAGGTGTTTGTATGTTTTTCTTTTATCCTATTAAAGAAGAAATTCCCCAAACATCTCTGATTGTTGTGACATCCTTTACTTAAGACTGAGCCTTTGAGATACTCCTGGGGAAGAGGAATGCAAACCCTTCATTTGATTGGACTCAGTTCACTGAGAATTGAACGAGCATTAAAGGCAAAAACAAATCCTAAAGTATTGAGTGGGCAGCTCCCACTTGAACACTTGAAAATCACCTCCGGTCGAAGAGCTGTTGTGGAGCAGTGTTTTGTAAAAAAGCCTGATCCCAAACCCTGCTGAAGTCACTGGAAAGTCTTCCACTCTCTTTGGAGGACCTCTATCAATTCAGAGGGAAAGAAAAAGGCAGCCCTAGTACAGAGTTGGGAAGGGGACGTGGCTTCCACGATGTCTGGGTGAAGGGGGGCAAGGGCGCATCGTACCACTCACCTCAATGCCTTGGCCTGACAGAAGCCACTGTGAGATAGCAGAGCTATCCAGAACGCTGCACAGCAATCTTTGCCACTTAATTCCCTGAAATTACTGGACAGAAAGAGAAAATATTCTTTTTTTTTTTTTTAAGCCCCTTTGCAAGGTGGTCTTTGTTCTGTGGAGAGGTTTTTAAGCAACGCTATAGCTGGATCTTTAAGGGAATAAGTGGGAAGGATTTGTGGGCTAGCAGATGGTAGATTAGCATCTTAAGAGACTCGATGGGTATTAAACTGTCCTAGTGAAAGAGTGGAGATAGAATAAAGCAATTTTTTTTTTTTTTTTTAATTTTGATTTTTGTTCTCCCTTGGGAGAACTGGAGTTCCCTTTGTTTCTTACTGCCTCTGCTACGGGTTATTTTCTTTCTGTGTGTGTGTCTGTGCGCGTGTGCACGCGTGCGTGTTTGTAAGACGTTTGAAACCGTTTTTTTTTTTTATTTCTGAGTTTTTGATGTTTTCAATAGATGTCTCCAAGAATAAAAACAGACTAATAAAAGTTTTAAAAATTGGCAAGGTTCTTAAAAGCCTCGGTTGTTACTCCTACATAGCTGTCTCCTGTCGGTTAAGACACAATCTAGTAGAAACTTGCTTGTATAAAAGAATAAGAATGTTGCCAGGCCACAAGAGAAATATTTAAAGCAATTGAAAGAGAATTTAAACAGCAGAGGATTTTTTTTGGAGGTGGGAGGGGAAGGGTGGGGTGGGATGAGTGGTTGTGAGCAATGGGAATTTCCTCTGCATGTTAAAGTCCTGACTGAAATAGCACCATTACTGTATTCATATGTAGTACCTTTTTAAAATACTATTTATATTGTAAAAACAAAGTGTGTTTCCTCACCCCATATTCAGATGATGAGTTATGTTTAAACGTGAACCTGGAACTGTAGAATGCCCTTCCTTGTTGCAGGGGTTCTCCCTTTTTGTTTATTTTTAGATCCCTCTTTTTGGTTTAGGAATGACTTGTGCAGATTATAATGACCATATTGACGGCCTCTGTGCATCAGACTATTGAAAAGGAAATAGGAAATGCACATTCCTCCCCTCCCCTTCCTCCAGTGAAATATATTTGTAAGTGTCTGACTATGTGCTATAAAATTAATGATTTTTTTTTTTTCCTCCCCCTAGATTAAGGATGTGATGTATTTTTTGCATATTTTTTTCTCTGCCTCTAGGTTCATAATGAATTAAAGGCTGTTGAGCACTTCAGAATTACGCTTTTTGGGGGGTTGAAGTCTCTTCATTTCTAAGTTTAAAGTCTTTTGTACTGCAGAAGGTGGCTCCCAGATCTGGTTGGTTAAAGCTGATAAAACTGAGCCAAGAGGAGCTGAGACTGATGAAGAAGAACGTGGCCTTTTCCTTCCTCTCTGTTAAGCGCGCAGGAGAAGAGGTGTGTCGTTGCACCTCTTCCCAAAATTAAGAACCAAGCTTGCAATGCATTTTTGTCCAAGGTCCAGGATTTGCTCTAGCTGGCTCGTTCATGAGAACCGTGGTTGCTAAATAGCCAGAGGTGGTTCTAAAATCCTTTATCTTTTAAATCGCCAGTTTGCTACTTCCGCTTGGGAGTCTGCTTCATAGCCTTCCAGTAGCCTTTCTTTCTAGCCCTTGGAGGTCGTGCTGACGTTGAACCTCTTAAAATAGCATCTTCCTGAACCTTCATTTAAACACCATTTCCTATCCTGAGCCCTGATGCTTTTCTACAAATTCCTCTCCAATTGTTGCGGTACGAGGCTAATGCTGTAGATTATGTGAAAGAAAAGAAATCTCCAACTTTGCAGTCTTTTGCAGCTTAACAGTTTTTCTTGAGATAATCTGAGGAATCATACCAGTGGGAAGAAGCTGCTGATACAAAGTCTGTTGGAATTTACACCCACGCAAAGCTTACTTTTGAATTTAAGGTCTGCTATATTGCTGTAATAAGAGCTAACATAGTTTTAAAGATGTCTTAAGAAGCAGTACATACTTCCAAGTAACTGTCTGGATCAGTGGTCAAAAGGCAAGGATCAAACCTTTCCGTCATTCTGTCAGAGCCTCGCGGGGTGGAATAGACATTTCCACACAAACCCCCCTAAGTCACTTTACTCACTGAGATTGCTACACTAAAATCTAGATGACGTAGGGTTGTAGGAAATTACACTGTGCCCAGCGAGTCCTCAGGGAGACGATGGGAGTACTATAACAACTACTGCAGTGAAGAGCTTTGCTTCCTACGCTTTCCTCTAAGCACCGTTTGGGGCTGGATGAAAGACCGTAGATGAGCACAGCTCATTAGCCGCCTCTTCTAACCTCTACATCTTTCTTATCCCTAGAGAAAGTGTATTTGTGTATATCTTTTAAACCTGTGCAGCTGAGCTGCACCTCTAACTAAAGCATGTTTCAGTTTCCTCCTTTTGCTTTTCCACGTTCTCCGTTTGTGCCAGCTCCGTCCTCTGGCGGTCCTGCCGGTTTGCCCTCCTCCAGCCCCGGACAGCGTGTTCCTGCACCGGTACCTGCTGTGCAGCTCCCTCCTGCCTGGCGCTTGCCTCTGGTCCTGCCCCGCAGAGTGCTTTTCTTAGGACTTAGCCCTTAACGGGCCTGGGTTGCCAAGGTAGGGATGAGACGCCCATATGTGATGCTTTGTCTTGCGTAAAGGACTGCGGTTTCTTCTTACTGCTTCGCCAAAGTCCAGCTCACTTGGGCTGGCGGAACAGCAGGGTGCCTTCACACAAGCAGATGTTTTGAAACCTGTAGCATAGAAGCTGATAAAACTCCCTGAGTTAGTGTCACCAACTGTCACACGCACAATAAAGTCATTTCGTGATAATTGCTGGCAGCCATGAGAAGATGGGGATCAACAGGCTGCTTATTCCTACTCTGAGGCCAGCAGAGATTTTTGCCATATGCCTGGAGAGTGGAACAGTGGATGGAGCTTCATTAACTACTTGTCTGGTTGGAGAAGGATCTTTAGCTTAGAGAGAACTAGAGGAGATAATTCCTTTTTTTTTTTTTTTTCCTTTCTAAAGGACAGGATTATTTAGAAAACTAAAAATTGCAGTGTTTATTGGGATGAGGCTATTTAGTGCTGGGACTGAATGGACAGCCCCAGCTTCTATAAAGCTTGATTAGATGTCTACCACTTTGTCCTTTGCTGTGTCATGGTTCTCTCACTCTGGACGACTTCTTGTGGTCACTTCTAGTCCTACTGAAACAATTCTTCTTGCAAATGCGTTGGTGCAAATCTCCAGCGTGCAGACCTATGTGAGCATGTTCCCACACGGTATTTTGTGGCTTTCCCGTTCACGGCCTCTCCTTCTGGCTTCCAGCTTCGCTGCTTGTACATGGGAGGACATCATGGGCTTTCAGGCATTCCCTCTATGGTGTACCTGCTCCTTTCCTTTTTTGCTTTACTTTTGTGACTGTTCAGTTTAGGGAAAGAGCAGATGATGGAAAAAAACCTTGTCACGTGCTGTAGACTTCTGTGCTTTGGCCAGTTTTGCAGAACTTCTACTTTTTGAGGTTATTCTGTGGGGATTTTTCTCTGTTCCTCTTCCCTCGCTGTTTGTATTAGTTCTTCATCAGTAGTTCTCCTTCAGCTTGAACAAATTGCACCAGTTTAATAAAACTACTCGTTAAACAGGTGCAATTCCCTTCTGGAAGAATGCCCTTGTTTTGCTTGGAGTGGTTTACTCAGGGAGTTTTAGCTTAAGGTAATCAGGAGCCGTTTTAAACTAAACTTTGCTTTGAATCTGGGCGTGCTATTTTAGTTTAATAGCAGTTTGAGTTGAACTAGTGGAATTTCTCAGGAGGGCATGTCTTCTGTGGTGGCGGGCATCATTCACCTGAGGGCTCAGAGGAAGACGGTGATAGATCAGCACCTTGCTTATGTCAATTCTTTCTCTGGCTTGAATTTCTTCACAGCATAAGGTGAAGCCTTTCCTGCAGTAGGTTCCTTTGCTAGTGCTGCAGTAGGCAAGTCCTTGTTAGTTTTCTTGTTTGGGCTTCTTTTCCCTGCCCTGTGTATATCTAAATGTGGTCTAATAAACTTTTTACACCCTCTTTGAAATAATTAAATGATTGCGAAGTCCTGACCTGCAAATAGGCCAAGTTGGAAAGAGTGTAGGTTTGTAGAAGAGCTTTTTCAGGCATGCGATTGTACTTTGACGGATTACAGCAAGGAGCAACGCTGTCTGCATGGAACCTGCCAAGTGCCAGAGCTGTCCCTCTCACCAGGTAGGTGTGATAACAGCTACGTACAGCTATTTCCACACTCTGCCGTTGTCTGACACGTTGCTGCTGCTTCCCGGGGCGCTCGCCTGCGTGACTGTCTGCGGGATGCGTGGAGGAGCCACGTGACAAGTACCTCTCGTGACCCTTGTTATTTCCCCTGACATTAGTTTCATGTTTCCTGGGTTAGAAGGACAATTCGTCCCTTTATCTCATTACAGGTTAATGAGGGACCCTGCAAATGAGTTTAACCCTGTGAAATTCAAACACTGTCTGCTTCAGAGTACCTAATACAGGTGATACCTGCCAGTGCTCCTTGAGCTTGCCAACAGGAATAAAGGTTGAAGAAATTGCTTGAGGTCCCAGCAGAAACACTCCGAACGAGTTCCTCTGGGTTCCTGATTTCCAGCCCCACGTTCACGCCATCTCTCTTGCTTCTGGTCCCATGAACGACTGCACTGGCACACACGGGGAAAAAGAAAAAAGGCAAATCAACTTTGGCAAAATACCAAGACTCGAATGAGTTGGAGATGTTGGGCTAGAATTACTTGGCAGCTTTGATAGCAGAAAAAGATAACTACTTGGTTTGCTTGCACACCAATAGAAAATTACTGGGAGTTATTTATTTGGCATTAGAGGAGCAAAACAATAAAATTTTTTGTTTCCAAGAGGGGAAACGTAAAGGTCACTGTGCAAATATTGTTTGGAATTACATAGCGACCACAGCTTAGCCACTTTTCCTGTGGAATAAATAAGAATTTGGCTGTGTTTCAGCACAGTTGACTTTGGCTTACCTCTATACCCTACCCTTGCCATTTCAGATGCCAGCTGCTAATATCCCCCAGCAAATGAGCTCGTAGCCAAGCTGCCTCTGAAACAGGAGCGATACCCTCCCCTGTGCCCCAGATCGTGGTTTAAAAATAAATAAATGGACAGATCCACTGCTCATCTGCTTCATTTAACGGAGCCATCTCTCGAAAACAGAGCAAATTTTCTTTGATTAGGAATGAATGGTCAGTTACCCATGATACGAGCCAAGATGCTGCTGCCATTTAGAATAGCAGGGATTCATCTGCCTGACTAAAAAGATCAGCTCTGAGTTGATTGTAGGTACGGAAGGGTCACTGCACAATTTTCTATGTGGAGAAGCAATGAGATGGGGAGAAGGGCAAGTCCGATTTCCTTGTGTCTCCACTTAGAGCTGAGGTTTATCTCCTTTTTGTTAGCTTAATAGCTTGGAGCCACTAGAGAATATCTAGACTGAAGAAGCGGTGCATTTGATTAATCTGGGATTCAGATAGAACATGGAATTAACACTGCAATCCAGTAGCTCTGTGTCCTGCGTTGGGTGATTAGCCTGAGATTTTTGTCAGCATATAGTGAAAAAAATGCCCGATTGCAACTGTTTCTGTGAGATCCCACTGCTTAGGGATGTTTCTGTTTTACAGGAACAATTTATCATAACATTTTTTACTACTTCAGAGCATAGACAATTGGCTGCTTATTAAACGCTGTGATTTCTCTCACTTCTGTGATGTTCTCAAATCAAGGACCTGGTCCTTTTTGTCCAAATTAATTTCTCTGCAGTTTTTCTCAGTAGTAAGAGACGTCCTCGGGTTTTTTTCTAGCTGGGATTGAGATGTTCATGCTCAGACCTGAGTGGCTAAGTACCTGCCGATGACACGGTCTTCGCGGAGCTCTGCGGTGAGCAGCAGCGCACTGACTTACTGCAGTGGCCACGCTGAACCTCCCTTTTTTGGAAATTGCCCAGGGATTTCCCAACAACCGTGTGATAAAGCTGGGAAGGGAACCCCGACATCGAGCCTCCCAACCCCGCCGCCGTTTACGCTTGTGGGTGCTTCCCTTGACTTTGGACATCATTTTATGTTTTTAAAAGATTCACTCTCGAAGCACTAAGACCAAACTTCATGTCTAGTTATAGCACTGCTCGAATCAATATTTCACTCTCAGCAGGTGGTTGACTCCAAAGAGGGGAAACAAAACGCTAACCTATTTCCTTGGCACACTGGGTTTTTCCTTACGCGGTTTCCATTGCAGCCAGGGCTCTCTTGGCTGCTCCTGGTCCTAGACCAGAGTATTTTTAACCTCACGCTTCTACCTCTCCCCCTCACCAAAAGCCCAATAAAAGGGAACATCCCTTGGGTTTCTTTTGCCAAGACCACGGCGTGCTTGGGCCTTGGCAGTCCCCCAGTGTAATGTGAATACAGCCTGTCAGTGTCTTGTCACCTCTCTAATGTGCTTCTATTTACTGCTGTAATCGGCACCCCCGAAAGGCAAGGCTGAACTGCCGCTATTAAGTATAATTGTCATTGTGACAGGTCCATCATGGGGGAGAATATTTGTGCCTTTCAGAGCTGTCTCTCTGATAAAGAGCAGCAGTGAAATTGGAAATTAATCCCCTGGCGCAAGACTGACACGGGGATCGGGGGGTCGGCACCGATGGCTGCGGGCGGGGGCTGCGCTCCCCTCACCTTCAGCTGGGGTCTGTGGAGCCACGGCCGTTCCCTGAAGTCCCCGGGCTGCAGGCAAGTTTTCTTTCCTTATCCCCTGTTTGAATTGAGAAAGGCAAAGCGTTAACAGTTCCGTCGTTTACTCCTCTCTGCAGATTTGCCCACCTTGGATGTGTTGTGTTCCCGTGGGGGACACCCACGTGTGCGTGGACCCCCCGGCTCTGCGCAGGGCAGGGACGACTTCTAGGCTGAGCCTGGGACCGCCGGGAAGGTGAGTTGGACCCACAGAGAACACGGGCTTGCACGGCTCCGGTCGCAGGTAAGTTAATTCTCCCCTGCCACCGAGCTCTTGGGGGATCCCTTTTGGTCGCGTCTGATGGACATTCCTCGCTGAAGAACGGGAGGAACCCGTCCTCCAGGGGCTTGGGCTGAGGCTCTTCCCTCCCAGCACGGCTGTACAACCTCAAATGATGGCGCTTAAATGAAAGGCGAATTGCCACAAGCTCTCAGTAGTGCTAGTGCTACCAGAACAGTAACTGTAGTTCCCTTACAACCCTCTTTTCAAGCTGTTTATTGCTACACGAGGAAAGTAGCATTGAAGTGTCTCGCGATCTCGGGCATCAGATGTATTTTGGAGACAAAGTTTGATGAAAAATCAATTTGTCTGTTGGTTTTCCTCTCCCAACTTCTGCCTGGATACAGCTGAGCACAAAAAACCCCTCGGCTGAGAAGTTTTTATAGTTGCACCAAGATCTCTAAATCAGTTTCTCCTAAAATATTCAGGCTTAGTCACCAGTGTGAAGGAATAGCGAACTTCTACGGTTTGGGAGCTGCGTGCCGACACAAATGCGCAAAACGCCTCCAGCATCGCACCTGGGACCCGAAGACCCTGTCAGCGCAGGGGTGAAAACGAGAATAAAATTAGCTCCTGGGAGGCCCAGACGAGCTCCGGAGCAAGCTGGGCTGTCTGCCCCGAGAGCTGCCGTGTCCCGATGTAGTTTCCTGATGCCGGTGTTCATCCTGCCGTTGCCTTCTGCCTTAGGTACAGCATCTCGCTCTTCTGTGCCTCAGTTCCTAAATCTGTATGGTGATGGTTATAATCCTGCCATCCTTTTCCTTCTTATTTTTATGTCGGTTCTCAGTAGGGGAAGTTTCTTCTTTTGAACAGCCTTGCTTTCAATTTAACAACTCTCTGCTTTCCTGTAGAAAATTGCAAATAGGTTCTTCCAGCTGCTTTATTCCTACACCAGGTTAATTTCTTTCCTTGGGATTCGACTGTACCGTGTTGGGTGAGGAGGAGGAAGATGCCTGCCAGGAGCAGGCTTTCGGTGCTGAGGAGCTCCTCCAAGCTCCTGGTATTTCCCTTAGGGCTTCCTCCGGTCCAGAGCAAGGAAAAAAATGTTAAAATCAAGGTAGTGGAACCCAGCACAATAATTTACACTTGTTTTTTATTTCAGTTTTTTCGTGATTTATTGACTCCAGAGTAAATCAGGGAAACTTATTGCGTTGCATTTTTGTATTACAGTAGCATCCTGCATACACGATTGGGATTAAGACTGTATGATACAGGAATAATAAAACACAGTTAAGGCAGGCTTGTGCCCTGGAAACGGTTTGCAGTCTCTGTTGGGGAGATACCACAACTCTGTCTAGGACAGAGGGAAAAAGGATGACAGTGAAAATAATGGGAACACGTGGTTTGCTGTACGTACGACAGAGTGTGTAATCACGAGCCTTCTGGATATTTTATTTTAGTGACACAGTAGACAAAGAAATAATAAAGCATCAATGAAAACTTGAGGCAGTTTGCCACTGCTAATGTGGTAGCGGTTACTCTTACAGAAGGATTTGAAGTTTACAGTTTCAGGGTAAATTTGGGGCAAGAAGAAAGAGTATTACATGGTATTTCTGCCACCCTTTGCAGCTGCCTTCTCGTAGTGACGTGGACCCAGCAGTAGCGCGGAATGAGATTACGAATGGATAAAGTTATTGGGAATGCTTAATTTCTTTACCGTGATTATTTGTTTCCAAATCATCTCTGCTGTGCTCTGAACGTAGCTGCGCTTCCAAAGAGGTGCATAAGCTCAGAAGAAAACAAAATACAACAGTGAATTTTTTTGGCATCTTAAATGTTTCGCAAGTCGGATGCCGTCTCAGATGTTATGAGCCGAGGTGTAAAACCAGCTTTGGCGCATATCCAGCATCCCCCCCCTAGGAAAGGCATGAGAATTACCCGTGAGAGAGACACCAAATGCACAGTCAAGCCTGGATCCTGCTGCCACTAGAATTCTCCGAGAGAGAAACTATTTTAGATGGTTTTAAAAAAAAAAAAAAGTAAAAAGTAAAATCCCTGCGAATTATGTAAGGCTGCTTTGAAGTCTTGGAGGAAGCTGACATTCATTCTGCACCCCTCCTTGGAAAGGGGCCATGGGTGAGAGCCAGCTCCCGCCGACGGCAGCGAGAGGACGAGGCCCCAGACCCGCAGCAGTGTCCTCGGCGATTTCTGCGTGGCAGGAGCCGTGCGCCTGGGAGCTTCACCCGCGGACCCCCCAGCCAGGGCCTGGGGGAGTCCCTGCCTTCCCCCTGTAAACACGGGAGCAGACAAAAGCCGCCAGGATCTGATAATAAAATCTGTTTGGAACAGCTGTCTACTGACAAGTATAATAAACTGTATTAATGGTGTCATTATTATTCCCTAATTAAAAGCTAATAACTAAGAGTTAATTGCCTTTAAAAGATGAAGCAGTGCTATGGCAGGGATTTATCTCTGTTTTTCTTTGCTTGCCTGGCTGTGCTGATATTTTCAGGCTAATTAATTGAATCAAATCTTACTGAAAACTAATAATCTCTCTGTGTCGACTCAAGCAATTGAATTAAAAGGTGTTTGCTGGGTGCTCGGTTTAAAAATATAGATGCGTGCTCTTTGCAACTAGTTACCTCGGGTGACGTTCGTCAGCAGGGCTTGGCGTGGCACAGAGTACAGAGGCTCTCGGTGGCGAAATGTTTTGATGGGGAAAACCTTCCCCTGATGTTAAGAGGAGTGAACCGGAGCATCTCGGGAGCCGGAGGAATCCCGCTGCCTCTAACTCGGTTGTTGCTGAGTAACTGTTCTGGTGTAGATGGACACAAAGCACCTGCGGCCTTAATAAATGGATTTTATCCAGAGACAGCAAAAAAATAAACTACAGCTGTCCTGAGATTTTCTCTTCGGATGTTGATTAAGATTTTTGCGGTCGGTGCGGGATGAAGCGTTGTGTTAGGATCTGATCTTTTTTTCATCTGATGGCCGAGAAGCCGTTTGCAAGTCTTTTAAGTCTTACAAGGGCTGGGACCGTTTGCAGGCACGGGTGTTGGTTTCTGCCGCCCGCCGTTTCCCCTCCGTCGCTGCTGTCCCGTGTGGGGCTGTGTTTTGAGGTGTAGGTACAGCCACAGACGAGCTGCGCACCACGTTCTCTCCTACCTCGAAACTCCCATCCCTGCCCCCAAAAGTAACATCCCCCTTAGAAGCTCCTGACAGTTGTGTGATGCTAATTGAGAGGAACCAAATGCTCTCTTTGGAAGTTCACTTTATCAGTGTTAATCTTCCATGTGGAGTAATTTTATTAAAGTTCCCCAAAGTGCAAATTGTAAATTCATTAGTGCCCATTTTGGACCGCACCCTCCCTCATTTTGGGTAAAAAAGAGATTAGAAGTCATCGGGGCTCCGTGATAATTAAAAGGAAGATGCTCAAACATAATTCTTAATTAAACAGTAATGAGATAAGAACTTGTGTAGTCTGCTTTTAGTCTGTTGGAAAGATGCAGAGGTTCCCATTCTAATTATGGGATTTATGATCTTCCACACAAAGATGAGAGAGGTTCCCTCTCTAATTATGGGATTTATGATCTTCCACACAAAGATGTAATTAGTTTTTTTCCCCCCCTTTAAAATTTAAAAACATTATCTAGGTGTAGTCTGCTTTTAGTCTGTTGGAAAGATGCAGAGGTTCCCATTGTAATTATGGGATTTATGATCTTCCACACAAAGATGTAATTAGTTTTTTTCCCCCCCTTTTTAAAATTTAAACATTATCTAGATAAAAAATTGCGCAGCAATTTGAATCTGCTTTTCCTGGTGGAATAGTAATTTGTTTTGATTTATCTTTAGGTTTCAACCTAAAAAATTCCTCCATAGCTAAGAGGTGATATTCTAAAATACAAGACCCCCCCCACCCTGCGTGTCTGAGAGCCCTGAGGAGAGGGAGGCGGGTTGCTGGATGCGATGGGATGGCAGCGTGAGATGGGGAGTGAGATGTCTGAGGCCAAGATGACGTGAAAGCATTTCTTCCTGCGTAAAAAGGTGGAATTTGTGTTTCCAGGTGGCACCTGTGGAACGCTTCCCCCTCTGATGCCGATCTGCCGTACTAATTGGATCCGTAGACGGTTTGTTTCTGCCTCTCTCGTCTTCTGTGAAGAGACGGAGCGAGCCCTCGGTGAGCTTTTGCAAATCATCGCCGGGGAGTTTGAACACATCTACCTCAGTGGAGCTACGTGAATATTAAAACCATGCCTATAGCTGTACATTAACTGGCATTCTGCTCTGCAGGAGAGCGTGCCAAAGGTGAGCAAGTTGTTTACGATTTCTTTGTTTAAACGCCTGCTTGAGTTTGCTTTTGAAGCTCTGCTCTCTCGGCCAAGCATTGCCCCGGAGCTCATCTTTTTGTCCCAAATTCACCTAATCCCATTTCGCTGCGGTATAGGCCGTGCATACCAACCAAGGTGGAAAAACCATCTCGCTGGCACAGGAAAAAAGGGCACGGTGGTTTAAGATCAGATTGGTGCCTGAAGGGAGAATCTGCGTGGAAAACAGTGAGAAGAGCTTGAGGTCTCACCTGTGGAACAAATGTCCAGGTCAGAGGAACATGATTTCTAGATCTTGCTGCTTCATCGGAGCAATGCTAAATTGGCCTTAGTAAAAACAAAATAAAATAACTAAGCCCAAATCTCCAGACACTATGCTTTGCACGGCTTCTTAGAGATTTAGCTTGAAAGGACAAGGATCGGGGCAGAGGTGTTCATCGTGGAAGCGAAGAGAGTGGGATTTGGTCAAAGGCCTGTTGCTGGTATAAGACTATTTTAAAGAAGGAGTTTCTCATATATTGCATCATCTGATGAGTCACGAGGTCCCACATCCCACTCTCCTTGGCAGTGGCACAAATGGTTTATATCGTGCCCTTTCCAGCTTAACCTGGCTGGCCAGACCGTGCCGACACAGAGATCTCCCCTCCCTCTTCCCAGCACCTTATTCACTGCCGTGCCGCAGCCGTGGGATTTCTTCGGTCGCTTCTGGCGCTTTCTTAGCTTGGCTATGAATACTGTTTGCAGTAATCGCCTGGTCACCTTTGAGTCCTGTTCTTCAGGGGGAACAGGGGCAGAAGGGACGTCCCTCCTTTCCTCATAAACAGCAGAACATCTCCACCTGCCAGACAAACAGTTTTGTAAGTGTTGTTAAAGTATCTGGGAGTCTCGGCAGCATCTTCTGAATATAACAGCCTCCAAAGCTGGGAACGTGAGGGTCAACAACCAGTTTTCTTTCAGTTTTGGAAGTGCAGTTTTCTGGGAATTGTATTCCTAAACATTTTTAAGACCCTTTCCTTCGTGTGACAGCTGTAGCAGATTTTCTCTTTGCATCTCTTTCAGATAAAGCGGCAGAGGAGCATGCTAATTCTTTTGTTTGTGGCCAGGAAGGGGCCGTTAGTGCCACCCAGCTGCTTTGCTGCCCAAATCACACACCTGATGCCACTTTCAGGTCCTGCTTCGCTCCAGCTCCCTGCTTCATCCTGCACTTGCTGGGTCAGGGGCGGCCAGGCAGGTCCGTGGGCAGGGGCTCAGCGTCTCCGAGAGGCTTCGCTTTCCCCGTGGATGGAGGTTAGCTGGTACGGGTGAAGGTTAGTCGTGTTTGTGTGGCAACGTGTGATGGATCCGCAGCTACAGGTACTATCGGTTTCTTTAGCAGTAGTCCTCCCAACTTGGTCTGCTTTGCTGTTAGTCCCTTGTTCCTCCTCCATCTTCTCCCAAGACATTTTTGCCTTCCCGCTGTTTGTCCCACTGGCGCGGGAGGGCTGGGGATCGAAATGTCTGTGTCTTCCCCCCCCAAATCAATGTTGTTTGCTGGTATGAAGTGCCTGGGCACCAGCTGCTGCAGGAGGCTGTAAGGGGGTTTTGGTGGTGGTGTGGAAAAGCTCGTGTAGATCCAGCTCTGTCCTGGAGGTGGTGGTGACCACATGGAATCCAGGGAGGCCCCCCCAGCACCTCCCATGTCAAACTCAAGTCAGATGGAGCTGCCAGGAGAAGGAGAGGCACGGCACCGCTTGCCCTGCCTGCTTCTTGCGCCTCGCTGAAAGCTGGCATCGCTTCTCTGCAGGTAGCTCTTCAGCATCTCCTCCCCAACCCCTAAAAATATCCCGTGGGTAATATCTGCAGGGCCCAGGGCATCTTTTTTAATAATTTGCATTTTTTTGTCATTTGCATTGTATTTATGGCTGTGTGATTCAGCGAGGTGCCGTATGCCTCGACTGTCATCTCCAGGCCAGTCTGTAGGAAGGATTTGCACCTCACCCCCAAGGCAAATGCTCCGCGAGCTTCATTTCGTTGTAGTGTTTTGGAGGAAGTGGGGATGGATGCATATTATACTGAAATTTCACCATCTCTTCCTCCCCCACGTTTTAGGAGAATATGTATAAATCTCTGCTGTGTCCTCTTCTGTCTGTTAAATGTAGCAGCATGGAAAGTGTTATTTCAGTTTTATCTATTTTGAAAGGGATTGTATGGATTAACAAACCAAGCAGAAGGTCTCTGCTGCTGTTTAACTTGGTGTCACTGCGTCCTTTTGGAAGACTCGTGGCTGCAGGTCACTGGCAAGCACTCGCTTGTGTTTCTGCTTCCCCAGACGTTGATGGTAACGCTGGAGGTGCCAGTGCCGTCCCGTTCGGAATAACAGCTTGGTGGGGTTTGGAACGTAGCGGAGATGCCTTCAAAAAAATCTGGCCTTGTTGAGGTGTCTTGATACGATTGTGCCACGATGAGTCGTGTTAGAAAGCCGTGGTCGAGTTTTATTAAGAAAAGTCCCTTCAGTGTCTGGCAGAAATGAATTGGGTTGCTGTAAGGGACTGAATTAAAAATAGGAACCACAAACGCACGTTTCCACCGGATTGCTTTGTCCGTCCCTTGTTGTTGTCTAGGTTTGGCCAAGGGAAGTGAAGGAGATTGCTCTGGTCTAGTCCTGGTGTTGCCGTGAGGGTGAGGAACAGCTGAATCCAAACCAGGAGCTCGATAGCAAAACCAGATCCGAAGCATTTGGGATAGGTTAAATAAACTGCACAGTAAAGGTCTCGCACCTCCCCTTTACCCACCCCCTGTCTTTTAAAAGCGGGACATCCACTTATTTTAATGGTGAATCCTGGAAATGCAGGAACTCAAGTGGAGCCTGGGGGCTCTGCGGTCCCCGGGCCGTGCGACTGGGAGCCGTCAGCGTTCGTGCCCTCGCAGCTGCCATCTCCACGGCCCACAGGAAGGCACCAGAACCACCCCACCTTCCTTCTCCTGAGGCTTAACACACAGATAGACACCTCCTGAGCCTTAAAGAGGGCGTTTATTGCCCTGAAAGAAAATAATATATATATTGAATGAGTCTGGCTCGTTCTTTGTTCACAGAAATATCGGTGCACCGTCCCCATCCGTGCCGTGGGTGTTGGTGTTCTTTGTTCACAGAAATATCGGTGCGCCCTCCCCGTCCGTGCCGTGGGGCGTTGGTTATTCTGCTGGGAAGTGCTTGGCTTTCCCAGCCAGAGAGAGATGGGAGGAGGGTCCAGTGGCAGGGGGACCTGAATTAGTAACGTTTAGCAATTTCCTGAACAACACCTTACGTGCAGCTCAGGCAGAATGTTATGTATTTAAAGAAAAGAGTTTTGGGGGTTTTTTTTAATCATTTGGACACAATTTTTTTTTTTTTAGAGGGGTTTGTTATCCTCAGTAAGCCTGGGATAAAACCCTTGTGTAACCTATTAATCTGGGATTGCCATCTGCATGCGTGTGCGTGCTTGTACGTATGCATCGCCATATACATACACAGATGGATGGAGCCCCAAACTCTCTTAATCAGGAATCTCTCTTTAATGACTGGAAGGGAATTGTGCGTGTCGGTCTTTTGAGAGATAAAGGCGCGATGAGATAGCAACAGCGGTGTTTGATCTCTGTACAAATTGCAAAGGAGTCTAGAGTTACCGCTCTAGCGTATAGATGGATGGATAGATAAGTAGACAATGGAAGAATAGGCAGATTAAAGATGGACTGGGATGGATACGGTAAATGGCTGGAGAGGGCGCACTGTTAATAAACAGAAATGTAGCGCTGCTGTTCAGGCTTCAGCCATCTTCCTAGGTTTGAAAAAATCTAGTAACTCGATTTTATTGTGAATAGTGCAAGCGGCAGACGCAGCTGTATGCATGGGTGAAGTTTAAAGCAATCGCTTTCTTGTTGTAACTCCTCGTGGCTGCACGGTTATGCCCTGGTTAGTCACCAGGACTTTTCTTCAACTTCTTCATAATTCTGTATTCTTTTTCTGCTGTATCCTAAATGTGACGTTAAACTGTATGCCCCATCTTCCACTCCAGAGATGTTTTAAACAACAGTAAAAGCAGAGGGGCTGCGCCTTACCCCTCCTCCCTGGCCTTCCTCACGTGCTGACCGGGAGGTGAAGCTGTCTCCTTTCCAAGGCTGTTTAATACCTCCTGTATCATCTCTAACAAGAAATTACAGGTCAAGCAAAAGCAACACTTGGGATTCAAACTTAGATTTGTCTTTTGGATCTCCACCGCTGGCAGAGCTGAGTCCCAATCCTGCTGTTAGCTGAGAGGTCAGTGTGTGCAGAGCGAGCCAAATGTTATCGTCTCCGCTTCCCTGGTATAGATGGATTTGGTGATCGGGACATGGGGACGTGCAGTGGATTCCATCCCTACTGAACCCAGCCCGATGCAGCCAGCACAGCACCATCGGTGCCTGGCAGCCCGAGGGGAACGTCCAGGGCATCTCACTTCTGCACGCTTGGGGTGGCAAGCCAGGGTCCGAGGACCGTCCTTGGAGTCAAAGGTGTTGGGGTCATGCTTTCAGCATACCAATGTAAGTAGGGCTTCACTGGTGAGGAAGGCTCCTCTCCAGGCTGACAGGGTGTTTGGCTTTATAGGAAGAGCAACAGCTGCCACATGGATCTGGGATGGCTCCGGTTGTGCCGGGAGTTGGTGTTGGATGAGCTGAAGGTGGTGCCAAGAGCGGGAGGGATGTGAGCAGCTGGTGGCAAGAAAGTGGTGGCCAGGGGTGGGCTTTTCCTTCAGACCCTGCAGAAGTGATCGAAGCTCGGATGCGAAGAGGGAAAGCTGTGACGGTTCTTGGGCTGCAGCTTCCGTCATGCTCCAGCACGGGGTTTGCTCCTGAAAGGGGAGAGAGGGTTTCTGCGCAGCCTTGGGCGCAGAGAAGGGGCGGTGGCGTGTCTGTTCAGGTGCCTGTTGTGCTACTGCAGAAAAGTGATTGAACTTGTTCTGGTTTCCTTCTTAGGAAGTTTGGGAGCAGTCTCCCGTATCCCTTTCCCAACGGATGAACTTGTGGAGATAGTAAGACAATTTTCTCAGCGCCTGCGAGGGTATTTACTTTTTCCATTTCAGTTCTACATCTGTTCAGTTACTGACTTGGAATTTGCAACTATCTTATTTAGGAGAAGGAATTGATTTCTCATTCTGTTACTGCTTCTTGTGGTATAATTAAAGCGTATTGCAACATGAAGAATTTCTTCTGGCCTGGGAACTGGTTTGCCACTTGGGTAATTCTGTAAACCAAGAAAGGTTTTTCCTTTTCCTCTGGAATGTAAATTATAGTTACATCTACTTTAAAGTCTGTTCTGCTGCAGGGGACTGAAGGGGCTCTTGGTTTAGGTTTGTGCAGAGGCGTAGGGGCTTTTGCAAATCAATCCCTTGGTGATTTGGCATCCCGGCTGTTGCAAATTGTCTGATGCACAAGCTGGTTTTGCCCAGCGTGGTGTAAATGAGAACTGGGACAAGCCTGCCTCCCTCCAAGCCCCGAGAAGGGCTCTCTTCAGCCGAACGCCCTCTCTGCTGCTCTGAGCTGACCCCCCTGGCCCATCGCTGCGGGGAGCTGCAGCTTTGTGCGGCAGCACCAGGTTGGCTGTGGGTGTCCCGGTGCCCCCTCTGCCCTCACGGCCCTGGCAGGACGTCCCACGGCAGACGGAGCGATGGACATGCAGCGTCTCTGCTGCCTGGGGCTGGGGATGAGGTGGTCGGGCTGGACTGGGTGGGTTGGGGTTGCCAACGTGCCAGGACTTGGTCTGGGGTCTGCGGGTGGCCCTGGCAAGGGGGGCTCGGTGGCCTTCCAGCAGCTGTGCTCGAGCAGAGAAAGAGTAATTCAGAATTGACCTTTGGACGTAGCATAAATAGAGAGTTATGTTAAAGGGAGGGGTGAGAAGGAGGGCTTAGAGACATTTATTAAACTGTGAAAAGAATCGGTTCAGGATTTGCATATAAATGATGTCAAAAATGCCTTGAGATCCCCCTGCTGCGGGAGAGGGCTGTGCAGGGGCGGGCGCTGGCTGCAAGGCTGCAGCGAGGGGCCGGGGGGAGTGAGCACTGTCTAAGGCAGCGCGGGTGCTCACCCTGGGGGTCCCTGGCGATGGGACCAGCGTTGGCCAGGGCCGGGGTCAGCTCTGAATCCTGCCGGGGCTGCTGCTGGGTGAATCCACTGCTGTGGGATACTGCTCCTCGGAGCAAACGCTGAAATATGCCCTGGATGCTCTCTCCATAAAGAAAACCTGCGCTGTAGGCTGTTCTGGAGGGATGGATTGGGCTCCGTTCTCGATGTCTCTCTCACCTTTAATAAAAGAGGGCTCTGCAGCTGAGATTCCCTTGTAAAACCGCTGTCTGCGCTTCAACCCTGATCCTCCGTAAGGAATCGTATCAGTGTTGATCTAGAGCCCTGGCGACGGTCCTTTTCCGTAAAAATATTACCTGCAATGATTTACTCCTTCCACCGTGTGCTAGCATCGCTAATAAACTTGCTGTCAAAGCTGTCTGTTGGAGCTCATATTAAGAGTGAGACGGAGAGATTAAAAAAAGACTCTTGGATCAATAAGAAGCAAGAGTCCTCCCTACTGCCCTGCTGAAAATGGGCATTAATGGGCTGTCACTTAGTGTTTAATTAAAATAAAAGGCAAGTCAGCTCTCTGCCAGGTTTCAGGCTGGTGCTGTCTGGCAGAGCAGGCCCTGAAAGACTGAGCTTGTAGCAAGCACTCTGGTTTCATTTGCTCTTTCATTTGCTCCGATTTCTTTGCGGCGAGGACCAGTGCCACGGTGCAGCCAGGGTGTACCACGCGCATCCTGGAGCCCGGAATCATTTATGCTTAATCACACCACGAGCACATCGGTCTATCGCGTTCGGAAACCACAAGTTAGAATGCGATTTCAGCAGCTTATGAGCACCAGTAAAAGGCTGCGTCAGTGGGACTGTTACGTGCAGATTTTTTCAGTGTCTTTGTGGTCCCTCTGCTCAGGCTGAGGATGTCCTGGTCTAAAGCAGAGACAGGGAGCATAAAACCTGCTGGGTATCTTCTGTGATAAAACAAATCTGTGAAAAGCTTTGCAGTATGAATTACACTGAGCCTAAGTCAAAGTAGCAAGCGTGCCAGCCAGGAGCTTTTTGTGGAGCCGAGATCAGGTCTCTGCAGGTCCTCCGTTGTCCCTCTTTGCCCTTAGGAGCTTGTACGTGGTATCTGCTCTTTGCTTACGGTCCTTCTGGCTTGTCTGCTGTGAGCAGGTATCTTTAGGTATCTAAAAGCGCAAAGACCAGCGCGGTTCGGCTCTGATGGTCCGAGTCAGCCCCTGCCTGGCCCTGAGCGATGGGACCTTTTTTCCCCCCAGACCACTGAGCACTTTGTTTTGGTTACCTGTGGCACATCCAAACCAGATGTCCCCGCCTGTACCTCACAGAGGTATTTATTGGCGAGGGGCATCTCGGATCCCTTCCTTGTCATTGGGGGTTTCTCTTACCTGTGGCACATCCAAACCAGATGTCCCCGCCTGTTCTCACAGAGGTATTTATTGGCGAGGGGCGTCTCGGATCCCTTCCTTGCCACTGGGGGGTTTCTCTGTTTTTTTTCTGGCCAAATTGGGACACCTCAGATGGTTTTTTCTGTGCCAGAATCGTTCTCCGGAGCATCCCGGTGTGTCCGTTGGCTAAGGACGGAGGGCTCTGCTGCCTCTTTCCTCCCACGTGCTCTTCCTGATCTGGTGGCGTGAGGAGCAGGAGGGAACCGAGTTTGTTTTTGTTGCTACAGACTCTGCTTTAATGTCTTCTCGTGTATTTTAAGTTTTGCATGGAGTGATGCAATGGAAATCAGAAGGCAAAGATGGTAATGGGATTTTCCTAGCAGCGATGCTTGTGTTTCCTGACCTCCCAAGGGAGCTGTTGTAGGACCATCACCGCTGCTCTAGCGTCAGGGCGGACTCAGTGTCGTTGTAAGTCTTCGCAGCTTTTGTAAGCCTTACTCTTGCACCGAGAAGATTTCGTTTTGTATTTGCTTCTCTAACTGGCTTCCTACTGTATTGGTTGGGGTTTTTTTTGAAAGATTTACTTAGTTCCCAGCTGTTGTTCCAATTCTCTTTGTCACTCACCTTCCTGTACTCCATGTGATATTTATTTCTGTTCCGTAAGGGTTTTGCATCTCAACACGGGGGATGGTCACGCCAGCTCAAAAAAGGATAGAACAAAAATAAGAGACTGGAGCGGTGATGAGAGCGATTAGCGTCACTGAGAGACAGGAATAGTATTGCTGAGAGTGCAGGAGACCAGGTAGGCAGAGGATGGAGGTAAGGGAGGCTGATGAACAGAGCTTAGAAGAAAGAGCAGTTTTTCCTTTCTGTTCTTCAACGATGAAATAAAGGGATCGTCAAAATCAACACATTGACTGGTGCAAGGCTGACGGAAGGTGTCTGTCCTGTGTTGTACTGCTGATCTGTACAGTTCAGTACTACAAACTGTCTTTATGAATCCAGGAGATTATGAAGAGTCAAAAATCATTACTGTTCATATAACTGCCTGGAGGTACTCACGCACACGAGACATAATTATAAACCAGGAGATTTTTTTCTTTTCTTTCTTTCTCCTTTTTTCCTGTGCCATCGGGTTGTTGCTGTTTGATGTTTGTTTGGCTCCCCGCCTGCTCCATCTATCAGGTGGAGTAACAACATTTTGAAGGTGATGTAATTCCCCGGGTTCACAGCTCGCCTGATGTTTGATCACTGTTCTGTGCTAAAACTTGCTAATTTTTTTCTTTTTTTTTTTTTTTTTCTCCCCCTTTAAGCTTGAGCCAAAATGCTGGTGGTGGTGTCATTCGTGGAAGGAGAGATGGTTTGTGCTGGCACAGCCCATCTGCAAAGGGGAGGGGAAAAATACCTGATACAGAATATTCCCATCATCCTCCTGCCGCTGCTTCCGAAAGCCTGTGTCCTCACCAGCCTTTCCCTGCTTAGCGCCTTTCTGTCTTAACGTGGATGAAGTGGGACTCTGTCCGGCCTGAGCCTACCTGTGAGTAGCATCCAGTGTTACCGCACCCTACTAAAGGCTCTGGTTTAGCTTATTAGGCTCTGGCTCAGCTGGACAAAGGTTTTTAAGCAGCTCGTGTTGACATTGAGAAGGCAGCTAAGCTTTCTGCTCAGCGTTGCCGCCCCATTGCGTTGTAGGTTACGGCAGCGTGAGGCGCGGGCTTTTCCAGGCAGCGGAGGAGCTGTGAGCTGCTTTCTCTTCCCGGCCTGTTCCCCTCAACGCAGACGTGGGAACCTCCAGCAGCCGACAAGGGAGATCTCCGTCTGCCGTGGCCGTGAGCTTCAGATGGGACCTTTGGCTTTCGCTGCCTTCTGCTCTGGGTAAGTGTGTTTCTTCACTGAGATTTTTACTACTTGCCTGCAGGCTCGGAGCCGTCCCCGTAGCCAGGACGGCACCTGGACTAACTGAGGGGTGTTGGCAACCACTTCCCACCTGGACTCCAGACTGAGCAGGCAAGGGGACGGGATCTGCTCCTTCTGAAGCCACCGTCCCACGTAAGGGAAACGCAGACAAGTCAGCAGAAATGGAGATCACCAAAGGCTTTAAACCTCAAGGTAGGCATAACCCGTGCACCCGTGGCTTCTCGGTTGAGCCACGGTCCCGGGTACGCTCGTGCCAAAGTCCACACTGCTCTACCTAAACTAGCAGCAAGCATCTGCCTGTGTCACTGCGGCTGTTTGGCCAAAAGCTCTCCAAAAGAGCTTGTTTCTTTGCAACCACGTTTGGCTTGTAAAGATGGCCTATTTTTAGAAGGAGCATAAGCACAGCAGAGGGAGAGCAAGCTGCTACCTGGCCCTGGGCGCCAGCGAAAAGGTTTTTTGCAGTCGCTGCGTTACACAGAGCAACTGCTTCACTCACTGCCCGCTCCTACCAACAAACAGGTTTGCAGTCAGGCCTTTCAGACAATCTTCCTTTAATACAAAGTCAATATATCTACATACACAGTGGTATGAAAACCACTTACTGTTTCAGTTTGAAATAACAGTGTGAAAGCAACAGCACTTTGCTCTCATACAAAGAAAAAAACCTCCCCCCTCCCCCCAACTCGTCCAGTAAGATTTTGCTGCAACATACTTAGAAATTTGGGCAACTTTCACACAAATAAGAAGTAAAATCTTGAAGAAGCCTTTCGTTCGTTTCTGGGTTGTGGTTTGTTTGGGGTTTTTTTTTTTCAGTTAAAGACAGGAAATAGATTGTTGTGGGGTCTTCTGGGTAGCGCTTGATGGCCATGATTACCCCCTCTAGAAAAATAAAAAAAGGAAAAGTCACAGGCAAGCAGCGTTCAGGGCAGCGCGTCTTTTCCAAGACACGCTGTCCTCTGTGCACTTCTGCAAGAAAACTCCTTGTCACGTACACTTGCAAGAGCATTATATCTACAACCCAGTGCACGGACAGACTTGGTCGGTTACCTACAATACACCTTTGATGTTAAAAAAAAAAAACAAAACCAAAAACCTGTGTGCGCTCTGATGTGTGCCATGGCTCCGAAATCGCTGTCTTTCTGTCTTCAGCCATCGTTAAGACACTGGTATTGTTTAATCTCCCAGTTCACCCCTGGCCCTGTTAAGTCCGGGCAACACGGCCACGGCTGAAGGGGAGCGGGCTGGTACCGCTGCCGCGGCTAGGCCTGCCTGCTAATCTCACACCCTTCCAGAGACACGTGATATGTCTGCGATTTAAAACAAAAGAACCCCCCCAAAAAATCCAGAAAGGACATTTTGTTCTTACATGAGCAAGTTAAACCTTTTAAATGGTAGAAAAGCAATATGTAGAAGTAGCAATTTGCACTGCATTTTTATATATCACAGCCATTACACGTAACATTTCTACAGTGAAAAAATAGACTGTCTTTGAACATAATATGAACAAATAAGCAAATTTTTCTTTTAAATTCATTGACTGATATTCTTTGTCTTCTTTTTTTTTTAAAAAAAAGGAAAAAAATACACTATTTAAAAAAAAGGTAATGTCACTTGTTACAGTTACATCGATACTTTAAAGAAAGCCACTCACAGTATATGCCACTGAATGCATCTTACTTGATCTTTCCCAGTTACTTATACAGCTAGGGCATGTTCGTAGCTGTGCCCGTGGGCTTGGTGTGACGTGGTACCGGGACAGTCCTGAGAGTATCTCTGCATGGCTCCCGGAGAGCCGCTGTGTTCAGAGGTGAGGGGTTGGCAGCAAGAAGCAGCTGGCTATCGGTCGGATATAAATTTCTTAAGGGTGCTTCTCGGGCTCCTTTCAGAGAGCTGCTCCTGGCCTTCTGCGGCAGGAACTGGCAGGGGCGGCACAGCTGCTTGCAGCAGAAGTGGGGTTGTGTGAATGTGCAAAGAGAATGGGAAAGGGGCTGCCTTTCTTTACGGGGTGTCCCACCACTGCTCAAATTAATGCCTTTGTGTTAGCTGGATGTGCTGACGAGGGGGAACAGAACCAGCAGTCAGCGAACCCAGCCCGGGGGAGCTGCCATCTCCGCCTGTCCCACCGGTGTGCAAGGGGAGGGGGCCACACCACACAGCCAGGTCTGAGTTTTATATCTCTCTCTCTCTCTTTCTCTATAATTTTAAATATCCTAAAAAATAAAATTTTGGAATTAGAAGAAATGAGGAATGTTCCAAGTATTCAAAATGTGAGCTATAAAACCTCTCGCGTGGCAGGGGCATTCAGTGAATGCTGTTTGCAAGGTGCCTGCAAGCCCAGAATCATCCCAATATTGATACTGAGGTTATTAAGACTCCAGCTAGAAGAACTCCTGACCCTAAGTTTGCCTACATGTTGAGACTTAGTTCCTTTTAGAAGAACTCCTGACCCTAAGTTTGCCTACGTGTTGAGACTTAGTTCCTTATCTTTTACAGAACACCTTCGATTCTGCAAGTGACTTCCTTTAAAGACTGCCAACTATATTAGTAAATAAACTGAACTCTAATGATGTAACCAAAGTCGGTTTCCTTCCCTTCTCCAGCGGTAACGTTTCGCAAGGTGTGTTTTAGCTTTTGGATCTGTTTCATGATGTCCATACGTCCTCCACAGCGAACACCACTTGAGGTAACAAGAGCAGTTCACCACTTAAAGCAGTCCTTCAGCAATCTCCTGAGCTGCCTCTTCACGGTCCAGGTTACAACATGGAGTTCCTGAAGGGGTGTTCCTTTCAATCCTTCCCCCTGCTCCCCAATGCATTGTCCAGATGAAAAGGTACTTCTTCTGATTCAGTTTTGTAAGTTCAAGCGCTCCTCCTGGGTCAAAAGAGGCTTTCCAGGACTTAAGTGGTTGGTAGAGTCTGCACAACGGATGGCTTTTTATGTTGCATAGTGATCAAAACTTCCCAGATACTCCAGAGCTGCCTGGTAACAGAACTGGTATTCATCCTGCAAACAGTAAAGAGAAACGGCTTCAGAGGTTTGAAACAGCTCTTCAGGATCCCTGCCCTGCTTTCCAGCTAGCACATACTTGGGCAGGAACCACGCGCAGAATCTTTTATTCTCAAAGAGCTGCGAACTACTGGGAAAGGAAACCCCTTCCCTTTATTGTTCGTGCATCTCATCGATGCCCATCATCCCACCACCAACCCTTCTGGCTCTGCAGCCAGCGTGGGCTGTGTCTAGAGGCAGGTGAATCCCCTGTACCCTCAGAGGCAGGGATGAGGTAAGAATCAGGGCTGGCAGACTGGGATGAAATCTTTAAGAGACCTTAGAACAATAGGAATTTTTTTTTTAATTAGTTAAGTAAAATCAGCAGTGCAGCCTGGGCTCGCTTACTCTTCAGGTAAGGTTTTGCTAGCGGTTAGAAAGGCAAAAAGCCCGAGGGATCGGTCTGCAGCCGTGGGGCTTTGCTACTCAGTCCTCTAAACTGTGACAGAGGATGGGATCCCCACCCGCCCTTACCTCTGTTTGCACCATAGCAGGTCGTTGTGTTCGCAGCATCTTTACTGTCTGGAAAATATCTACAACACCCTCATAACGCATTCTTTCCAGGACGATACTCAATGTGATAAACACTCCAGTCCTGCCCACGCCAGCACTGCAGGAATGGGAGGGGAAAAAAGGAAACTGCATGTTACAACCTTCAAATGCTTTCCTAAACGCTGAGGTTATGGTATGGTTGAGCTAACAGCCCTGTCTTATGAACATGAACGTGTTAGAACCGGAGAGCCTCAGTCGGTCCTCGGTAGGCAGGAAACGGTACAAGTGCCAGCGTGTGACCCAAGCAAATGTTTGAGAGACTGACATAAAAAAAAAAAATCAAAAGTTTTGGGTAGTGGTAAACAGCATTCAGTGTGAAAATTATTACTAATATGTAACATTAGGCTTGCATTATCCTCTGCTGCCCAGGGGTAGGAAGGTACAATTCTTGCTCTCAGCAGACACAAGCCAGCAGCGTTAGACGTGCAGAACTGGTATAAAACCACTTCTAATTCTGCAAGTCAAATATTGATTACCACTGTGGTTCCCATTTCCTTCAGAGTATCAGCATTTCATAGCTCTCCCGTAGATATAAAGGGTCAAAGGCTTTATGGGCAGTGCCCAGGTCTGCTAATTCTGCAAGTCAAATATTGATTACCACTGTGGTTCCCATTTCCTTCAGAGTATCAGCAGCTCTCAGCTCTCCCGTAGATATAAAGGGTCAAAGGCTTTATGGGCAGTGCCCAGGGGGGATGAGTTTGGTTGGTAGAAGCAACAGTGTTTGGGACACCCCCCCCCCCCCCCCCCCCCCCCCCACCACAATAACAC